>NC_056728.1:821472618-821787618 GCF_019279795.1 Protopterus annectens | reverse complement strand
GTTCAGTGATAACACCAATACTATAGACTGTGTAACTGTGACAATAAAGACAACCCTGGAACATATAACAATTGTTGGAGTGTACAGACCACCAAAGTCAAGTGCATATGACCTAGTGGAATTCATACATTTCTTACATGAAACACAGGAGGGAAGAATAATATTAGTTAGGGACTTAAATTTACCAGAAACAGACTGGAATAATATTGATTCAACAATGTTAGTAAAGAAATTATTCACAGAGTATATTCAGGAACAACAAATGCTTCAGATTCTACCAGGGGACGGAATATACTAGATATTGTTTGTGTTCCCAAAGAAATTACTGTAACTTCACGTCAAGTTTTACCACCATTGATGTGCAGTGATCATGGGGTCATAAAGGTCAATTTGTTGCTAGATAATTCTGCCAAACTGAAATCTAAGCCAATGCACAGACGTTTAATTACAGATTATAGGGAAGCAAAAAAGTTACTATATAAAACTTACTGGATTGAAGTGTACAGTAGAAAAACTGCAGATGGAATGTGGAAAGTTTTGAAAGAGAAATTTTTGAGTGCAAAAAGTAAAAAAAAATGCTTAACATCAGGATCTAGGCACGCAACACCAGGGGGGTATATTTCCATAAGAACAAGATACATGATTAAGGTAAGAGACAAAAAATATAAGAAATAGAAGAGAGGTTGAACTACAACTTTGAAAACTGAAATAAATGAGCTGGACAAACAGATTAAGCACAGTGTTAGACAAGATCAAGAAAAATTTGAAGAAAATTTATATAAAGATATTGAGCATATATAAGAGCATATGAGCATAAGATGTGGAAGGAGTAAAGATACACAAACTGATAAACTATGTGCAGATTCTAAAATTTATTCTCAGACACAACAGATTATAGATATACTTACAAAATCTTATGCAAAACAGTTTGGCTCCACAAAAGGGGTGGTAAGTTGTCCTAGTGACATTCAGGTAACCCCAGATACTGGAATCAAATTATATTATATTGAAAAAGAACTGTGCAAACTGGATCCAAGCAAAGTGCAGGGAAGAGACAGAATAAGTAACAATGACCTGAGAACACTTAAGCAAGAACGTACACTGCCATTACATCTATTATTCACTAGGTCATATAAATATGGGGAGATTCCTCAAGATTGGAGACATGCACTTTTTAAACCTGTCTTTTAGGGAAAGGAGAGGAGGACAAACTCAGAATCATACAGACCCTTAAGTCTACTTTCATGTTGTGGAAAAATAATGGAGAAGGTAATACTGGATAAGTTATTGTCAGAACTGGATAGATTGGGACTTGAAACCATATATCAGCATGCATATGTTGAAAACAGATCTATTACCACCTGTAACATGATGTTCTATAACAATATAATAACAGCTATGAATGAAAATTTGTGCTGTGATGTGATTTATATAGATTTAACTTCAGCATTTGATAGGGTCATGCACAAAATACTGATAAAAAAATTAGTAGAACTAGGTATTGATGTACTGTTGATAAGATGGATAGCTGCATGGCTTACAAATAGGACATGGCAAGTATCACACACCAACTGGACAGGTGAAATCCTTGGTTACAGTCAAAGTGTCCCACAGGGCTCTGTACTAGGCCCTTACTTGTTTAGATTGTATCTTTCAGACCTTACATTTTCATCTGAGGTGTTCTACAGTCTATATGCTGACGACCTGAAATTGGGTAAACTGATTACAAGCGTTACAGATAAGGCATGTCTGCAAAATAATTTGACTAAATTGACCATTTGGGCACATGAGAATAATATATTGATAAATACATCAAAAACTAAGCATATGAGATTTGGGAGACATAAACTGGAAGGTGAATATTTAATACAGCACACAGTGATTGAAATTGTCGACTCATTTAAGGACCTGAGTATATGGGTAGATTCAGCTATGAGTTTTTCTAATCATATCAGCCAATTGGCTAATAACAGTTATAGAACTATAGGCTGTATACAAAGATTTATAAAGTCTAGGAAATCAAACATAATGAAGTCATTGTTCGTTAGTTACATTAGACCCAAACTTGAGTATGGAATAACAATATAGAAACCTTATAGGAAAACAAGCATGAATAAACTGGAAAGAGTACAGCAGAAATATACTTAGGGCATTCATGGATGTGAAAATCTAAGTTATTATGAAAGACTAAAATATCTGAACTTGTACAGTGTCTCTTACAGATATTTAAGAGGAGATCTTATTCAGGTATATAGGGCATTTAGGGACAACTACCTCTGGGAATGTTTGGGGTTATCAAAAAGTACTAGAGAATCATCAGATAACCTACGTAGAAGATTCTATAGAAATGAGAAGTGTACTAATTCTTTCTCTGACAGAGTAGCTGATGCTTGGAACAAACCACCAAATTACATTAAAGCAAGTACTAATTTAGATATTTTTAAGAACAGCCTGGACCTTTATTATGGGAACAAGTGTTTTGGCATATTGGCAAGCTAGAAGGGCTTTAATGCCCATGCTTGAAACATTTGTATGTATGTATGTATATATATATATATATATATATATATATATATATATATATATATACACACACACACACACGCGCGCACACACACATATACACACATTTTCCCTACTGTTGAATGACTGTGCTGCCTGGTATGTTTGAATAAACATGAGCCATATCTACAGCTCAGATGGCTTAGTGGTAACTTGCTGTGGTGTGCAGGGTCCTGGGTTCATGTGCAGAGTCTTGGGTTCAAGACTTGCAAGGGCTGATTATTTTGTTGCTGGGCAGAACAAGGGCTGTTGGATACAGAGAGATTAAGGCACTTTTAAGCAGTTGTAAGTGAGTTTGCGTGGCGGTAAGCAATGCTAACTTCCGGTTAACTATGCTTACAGACAGTTAGCCTTAAAAGTGCTTAATCTGTGTAAGCATCACTTAACACTGTGCCAACAGGCTTACTTCTGCTTACTCCCACTTACCCCGTGCTAATTTCTTTAAAAGAAAAGAAAAGAAAAAAAAGGGTGATAGGAAAGTGGTGAAAAAGGGGGGCACAAAGAGGGTAAAACAATATGAAAGATAGCTAGGGATGTGCAGGATGGATGTAGGGAAGGTCCATATCTGTCCATTTCTTCTACAGCAACAGCTGTGCATATATACTGAATTTGGAAGAACATTTGGACACTTAAACCCCTGAGACAGAAGGGTGAGGACAACAATAATGTGTTGTGAAGCCAGTTAGACAAGATTACATGTGTCCAATGGACACATGTGTGAAATGGACAGCTATGTATGGGGCGAAATTTTTTGAGAGGAACAGATTGACCTTTTTTTTAAGGTGAAAGTGGGATGTTGGGGAAGGATAGTAGGTGTATTTGGGGAGGTTGGTTGGGTAGGAAGACAGACAAGACAGACAAGACAGCATACAGGGGTGGTATATGACACATGTGGGGGGTAAACACCTTGGACGGGGAGGAGTGTTTGGTAATCAGAAGCCCAAGAGCCCCCAAATGGATACAGTGGGACTGAGGTCCTCACCCATGGGCAGTCACCACTGCACCTTCACAGCCCCCAAAGGTGGCTGTGCTGGTGGCTGAGCAGGAGGGGCAGGCTGACCCTATAAGTGCACCACGCAGCCCTCAAGCTGGCATAGCAGATCTCCAAATTCCTTGCAGAGCTTGCTACGCACCAGACCCTGGACCTGGCTTTAGGTGACAGGATCCTGTCCATGCCTGCACCCGAGTGGCTCGAGCCCCATCCCCTGAGGTGGTTCCACCCAAAGGTGGTGCAGGACCAGAGGACAAGGAGGTCCTGGGGTGGATCCCAGATGTGCTGGGGCATGGTGCCATGGCCAGATGATGCAGGCGAGGTGGATCCACTGGGATCAGCCTTCCTTGACATGCTATGGTGTTGCAGTTTTAGAACATATGTTGGTTAGTAATGGTAAACACATTCCAGGATTAGTTATAATAGCATGCATGAGTATTCCCATTAACCCAAAATAACAGATTTGGAACATTTGCATAGCAAACAGAACACATGCATATATGGAACCACAGTGGGCATTACACCAGCATGCAGGTTTACATTTTTAGCAATGGGGCACCAATGATAGTATTTGAACAGGGAACATTAATTGGAATAAATTTCAACATTTGTAGAACAACAGGACACATAACCCAATAGTAGGTTTGGTGGAAAACATACCCATTCATTTATGTGTTTAGATTATTGGTGAAGATAAGGTGGGGAGAGAGAGAGAGATGTCAATTTACAAATGTAGATTCTTGCAGTGGTTACAGCTTTAATGATCATTACTCTACTAATTACTCTACAGGTATTATTACAGCAGCTATGGCCTTGGGTTGGGCAGTGGTATGTTTGTGCACAGTATAATTACAGCCTACTTATAGCTACTTTATATGTTTTCTTACCTGGAAGACCTGTGGAGGGACTGTTTATACCCATATTCACATAATCAGGGTTACATATGTGCACTCATACTGTGTGTGTGTGTGTGTGTGTGTGTGTGTGTGTGTGTGTGTGTGTGTGTGTGTGTGTGTGTGTGTGTGTGTGTGCTACTGGTACACTCTGCCTTGATTTGTATCAGTCACCCTGGTTGTTGTTAGCAAGGACCAGTAGCTGTGACAGGATGACACTTTTGAATATTTCTTGGGGGAGACCACTTGGTGTATGTACTTATCTTGCTGTCATTTGCAGCTTTGGCGTTGGACCATGAGTGTTGCACACAGTATAACTACAGCCTTCTTATAGCTACTTTATACCTTCTCTTACCTGGGAGACCTGTGGACAGAATGTTTGTTAATACTACCTGACTGTGTCTACACATGTTCACACAATCCTAGTTGAAATTATGCATACAGCTTACTACCACTCCCAGGATTCAAACCATGGCTGCTTCTGCTAAAAATATAACATGTATGTGTTTCACCAGAGGGAGCTTTTGAGAAACTGCTGGCTTTTCCTTGAATGATTTCTTTCTCATTCTTCCTTTGTTGTATGATCTGACCTTGTAATTACAACATTCTTATATATACATTCCTATACATACCTTTTCTCATATCACAGTGTGGAAAACAGTGGTTAACACAACATTACTATTCAGATATCAGATCTTGGTGCATGACATTTGTAATATCAGTTAATCTCGTGTGGTATAGAGGCACTAACTTTGTCAGATGAGACTTGATTGTTTAATGCTTTCAGAGCTATAGTTGCTATTCATAACCTGTACACATTTCAAATTATACCATAATAGAGTAAACACAACCAGTCCAGGGTTCTGAATTTTATTGACAGGCAGTTACAGTTTTATTAATATATGACCTATATGAGACTATTACTGTAATATTGTCTGCTTGATTCAGTAGAAACCATACCAATTTTTAATAATGCCAGGTGACATTCTACTCCTTTATATTTATTTGGTATGAATATTACAAGCTAGATTGTTATTCAGCAGCCTCGCGACACAGCCTTTGCAACTTGCTGGCATGGGCTTCCTGGCTTGCATCCCGCTCAGCTGGAGCTGTGATAAAGACAGAGAAACATTTATGCATACCTATCCATCATATACACAGGTTGCACTTTGGTAAGCAGTTATTGCTATGAATACTTACACACTGCTGGGACATCACCCCTCTGTCGTGCTTCTTGGACCCACTGTTCCAAGAGCTCCCTCTTCCTCTGCTTCAAGTCGACATAGTGGTGCCAGACCTGCTCACCAGTTTGAGGGATACCATTGGCACTGGTGATATCACGGGTGAGACTTTCCCAGGCTTCTGCTTTGTATTGAGAGCCCTGGTACTGGTCCTGCAGCAGTCTCATGTCATGTTTTTTACAAGGAGTCCTACCATGACCTTGGACTCCTGTTTGCCCCATCGCTGTGCCTGAAAGAGCATGCCCTCTCCAACACCTGCCATACTGCCTACAGTAGAGAGCTATAACCAGTTATGAGCTGTATTCCCACCAGTGAGGTTTAAATACGGCCAATTTCCCACACTTTGCCATGATTAGACGGTTTTGAATATGCTGAGCTAAGTTAAGCTATGGGCAAACCTGCTTAGCTAAGTTTGTCAGTGCTTAAAGAGGCAGGTTCAGCACTGCTTACCAATAGGCAAATCCACTTAGCTGGGCTACTCATTACTTAGCATTCATATTTACACAATGCTTACAGCCGGTCAGCATAGCTGTGGAATGCTTAGTATTGCTTATGTTTTATTTTATGGAATACCACCTGTATGGGATTGATTCCTCATACCTGACATATTATAAATTTGTTTACCTTCCCTGATATCCCCCAATGTGCTTTCATTACATTTATTCTTGTATGACTAAACTGTATGGGGCACTTGTGCTTAGATGGAGGTTTCAGAACTTTATTACACTGACACCTCACATCTGGGCCTAATACACTGCTCTGGATGAGAAATATAAGTTACTTCCTACATAAATATACAAATAAATTAAAATTGTAATGATTTCACATACAAAACAGAAATAGGCTTGGTGAGGTTCGCACCATGAATGATTACATGCAAGATGTACGCACTAACGACTACACTATTACACTACTGCTTGTGTTGGATGTCTATTGCCATTTAACTTCTCGTGCCATTTAAACTGGGTTAAGCATAGCTAAGCAATGGGCACACCTGTGCAGCTATGCTTAAACTTTATTGCAGATGTGGAAACAAAAAATTATTTGTTGCGGGCTGTGCTTTGCAAATGTTGATGACATATAACTTTTCACAGTATGTCTAGATTTTTGCATTATATTTTTGGTCCACTTTTCATAAACTTGTGGCTCTCTTTGTCACATCATTAAAGATTAAAGTTTGACAATAATGACAGACATTTCCGTTTTATACTTCATACCCTTCATAAAATTCATGCTAATGCAAAACCTGTTATTCTAGCACCTTTCGAAGTTTGTAATAGCAATATTTCACAGTTGTCCCTTATGGCTTTGTCCAGATTTCTTACTCTAATGGGTTGAGAGGTGCGCGTTTTAGACTTTAAACTCTTCACAACATTCATGCTAATGCAAAGCCTGTTATTCTATCAATTTTCTAAGTTTGTAATTGCAATATTTCACAGTTGTCCCTTATGTCTTTTTCCAGATTTCTTACTCTAATGGGTTGAGAGGTGTAATAAGTGATCTTGCTCTTTTTAAATTGCCATACGGCAATTCTGGTGTGCAGGGGCATGTGTATTGTGAGAGCACTGCTCTCGGACATGCCCTCTGCACTCGTACACATCTCTGTGTAAGTTTTAGAGCATGGTAGAGCACTTCGTACATATGCATGGCGCACTGCCGTGCTGCATGGGAATGGTCCCTTCCATGCAGGAATAAGTTATTCCTGCATGGACATTTGCTGAATCTCAGGGAATATCTAATAACACAAAGGCCAATCTGACTCTGAAAACTGAAAGATAGATGATAAGACTAATGATATACCAGCTCAGTCATCTAACCAGGTCTATATTATAAGATCGATGGTTGAAAACATTGAGCACCATATGGTCGGCACCATATGGTCGATGTCTTCAAACATCAAACTTATAAAAACAACAAAAAGAAAAAGAAAAAAGTATCCTAACGGGTTTAAGTAGGGGGGCAAGCCCCCCTGCACCCCCCACCCCCGATGCTTAAATATACCAACTCTGAGACCGCACTACATTGCAGTAAATGGAAATCTCCCCTTATTGACATTTCCGTTTACACATTCAGTGTTGTGTGCTTTCGCTATTCTCGTGTCGACAATATCAGCTTCAATATTGTCGGCTTTTGAGAATATAATATAGACCCATCTAATCTATCAGCAAAAGAGAATGGGAAAATTCAGCTGATTACTTCTAGAGACCTCCCACAAGCACAAGCATAATGGAAAAAAGGGAAAAGACAGGATAAGGTGGCCAAAGACTGCTGAAGTAATAGCTGACTGTATAGTACCAATGGAGCATAGGTTCATAGGTGTGTACTAGGCTAATGGCCCTAGAGCCTTTACAAGCCAAGCCCATAGGGTTGCCCTGGCAATGCACCGCCCGACCTTATTTCCTACTGCCTCTGTCAAGTAGAGCCACTGGAGTGATTCCTGGGGTGAAATTTCTATTTCCCGTCCACTCATCAAGATTTCTCTTGAAGAGGGCCAGTGAGGTGCTCTGTTTGACATGTATGGGAAGTCTAGTCCATAGCATGGCCAGTCTCTGGGTTATGAACCTAACCCTCCAGTACGTTCTATTGATTGTGGTAATGAGGTTGAGGTCTCTGGAGTGTGTTGTGTGGAGGGATTGGGATTTTTTTAGATGTAGCATTTCTAACAGAGCTGAGTCAGATATGGCTTTGTAAGTCAAGCAGAGATCGCCTCTAAGTAGACAATATGAGACAGAGAATAGTTAAAGTTTTTTTGAGTCTGTCCATATAGGACACGTGTTTAAAGACTAGGATCCTCTTTCTGAGGTACTTCTGTGGCCTCTCCAATTGTTGCAGGTGTCTAGTGAGGTACATGCCAAATGGGGCATTGTACTCAATGAGTGGCCTAATGAGGGAAGAGTAGAGGGAGACAATGACCTCTTTCTTCCTGGATGCAAAACTCTTAGTAATGAGATGTGCCACATAGAAGGACTTTCTGACCACAGTGGCAATGTGGTGGTCAAAAGAGAGGTTGCTGTCAACCTGTGGTTCCAGATCTCTTATAATGCATACTGTGTTCAGTGGACTACCATCGATATGGTAATTCATGGGAACTGGGCTTTTCCCAAAGGGAATAACAACACATTTTTTGGCATTGAGCTTAAGGCCATGGTTCTGATACCAGTCATTGGTCTCAGTGAGACTTTTCTGTAGGATGTCAACATCACTTGGGGAGTTAATAATGGCTCCCAACTTGTAATCGTCTCTGAACTTTGTCAGCCAGAGTCCCTTCATGTTGGCCTGGACTTCTGAGAAGTAGATACCAAACAGGAGAGGACCCAAGACTGATCCCTGTGGGACTCCACTCATGACTGCTTGGCAGTCTGACTTGGAGTCAGGTACTTTCACACTGTGGGCTCTATCTGTGAGCCAGTTTGCAACCTCACCTAGTGATATAGGGAATTATACCTAGCTTAGTGAGTTTTTCTATGATTTCTGAGTGGGGAATGGTATCAAGGGCCTTGGCCAGATCATGGTAGGCTGTATGAACCACCTTGCCTTCATCCACAGCACTGGTGACTGACTCACTAAAATATATAGACACAGATACAAATATTGCAGAAAACATCAACTGAAATTGCATGTGATACTGTAGATGACTTGACACTGAAGTTGGTGCAAAGATATTTGGTTTACCAATATAATACCATATAAATTATAGTGTAGTAATCCTAGTGTCCAAACTATCAAATAACCTTGGACAGATATAAGTATGTATCCCATTGGTCTGTTCAATAAAGCAAATTACCTATTAGTGATAATAGAAAACATTTTGTATTTCTTTTTGAAATTGTAACATCCACTTCTACAAGGCAGCACCATTTTCAAAAGAAGTGACCTGAGTGCTACCAGATGACATGGCATCAGGACGTACCTGGTCATATGTTTATTACACAATAAATATATATCAACTGAAGAAACTAAAGTAAATAAATAAAATAGTTTTATCATTTTTACAATCAGAAAGTCCCCTTTCACATGGGGAAAACATAATTATTGTACAAAATGACAAAAACACCTTACATACATTCTCTAAAGAAACTAGGCAATGCAGTTTGAAAATTAAATATACCAACAAATATACCCTTCATGGAAAACTGTAAAATAAACATTTTCTGAACAGACAGATAGCATAATAAAAATGTAAACTGACATCTAGCCAATTCCATCACTACCACTAGATGAAGATAATTAAAATCTATTTGCTTTGTACTTGTATGACCACTTAGCAGTTGCAAAAGATACAGTCCAAACATTATAGATATGAGTACATTAAGTAAAGGCAGCACATTGCCTCTCTTTTCATCTGCAATACTCCAAATACTCCAAGAGGAAAGGACAGACAAAATGAATCAATTGTTGAGTTGATTTTTCAGAGAAAGTTGGTTTCCTTGAAGAAATTGCAGAAGGGTGTCCTGAAATGGATCAAAGTTGAGAATATTCGGACTTCCAAGTTGACTGCACATGGCGTAACTACTTAATTTCATCTCACCCAGTGTGAAGCAAAATCTCAGAAGAGAGAGCCAGTGAACTTGCATTTTTGGGTAAATTTCAGTAACTGGCTAGTAAGTGCACTGACTGGATACCAGCAAAAAAAGAAATTCAGGGAACCTGAAAGAAAATCAATCATATAACATAAGGAAAAACACTGACTGGGAAGAATTCTGCAGCTGTTCAGCAAAAATAAGTGCAAGATCAAGCTTTGGTGCAAGACATGACTTCCAGTAACCTAGAGGAAACATAAGTTAAATGTATTCAGAGCTGATTAAAATAAACAAAACACTGATGGAGTGTATCAAAATGCTGAAAAAATGGAAGAAGTTTTAAACAGATATTCAGATGAGAATAAAAAACTGCAAAACTCAGAGGTCAAAATGAAGAAAAAGCTGACTGAATATGACACTGCTCAAGAAGAGATGTTTCAAAAATTAATAGAATTAGAGGACAGAGCATTTAGAGAAAAAACGGAGATTTTCTGCTGTACCAGAGAAGCTGGAAGGAACAGACTATTAATTTTATGAAAGCACAAATAAGCAACTGGATTGGTATTCCACAGCAAGAGTTGTTAATTGAAAGGGCACATCATGTGTATGCTCAAACCTGACCCTGATAAAGCAACCTAGACTTTTAATAGCAAAGATGCAATCCTACCAGCAGAAGCAATTAATTCTGACAAAATTGTGGCAGAAGGATAAAGTACTAAAAGTGGGAAACAATAGAGTGTTTGTGGAAAACGTACACCAGGCAGAGAGAACTAAATCTATTCTACTAATCAGGGAATGTTGAGAAGCAGGCATGAGATTCAAACTGCTGTACCAAGCTATCTTCAGAATATTCTTTCCTGGAGGGACAAAATCATTTTTTGATGCAAAACATGCTAAGGAGAAAATACAAATGTTTGTCCAACAAAAAGTGAGCTGTGAAATAAAAGGAGGTTCTGCTTCTTGTTATTCTAGTAATAAATACCACAGAGAGACTGTGCCAGTGAAATCATTTCCAATGTTTCAATGGAAAATGCAGAAAAAAAGCACAAGAGTTGAGAAGAAGAACTGGGGGTGTGTTAGAAATGAAGCAAAGACTGGATTTGGAAGATGGAGATAAACAGGAATAAAACCAGCAGTTCAGAAACTGGCAAATAAATGTGGGATTACAAAGCATTAATTACATTTGCGAAGCATGACACAACAAGAAAACCTGGAAATATTGGACTTTTTGACTTTATTAAACTTGTAGTCGACTCTAAAGCATATGCCCTACTTCTTGTCATTAATGTCTGGAGAAACACTAACGAGAAGGGGAGGGAGAGATTTAACTGTAAGTAAAATAAAATGTTGTTCTTAACAGTAATATTTTTACAGTGTATGATATAATCTGCATGCTATAAATTAAGGCTTTCTCAGTTATTTTCAAGTGTAATGGGGATACTAAAATAAATAGGTACCACTGTTTTTTCATGCTTTTCTCTTTCTCCTTGTTCAGTTTTAAGAAATGTAGGTGCTGCAATGCAAAAAAAAAAAAAGAAGAAAAGTCGGATCAGAAGAGTAAGATACAAGAAAAAAAAAGATGTGCTTTTTCTCATTCTTGCATAGGGGAATGATTGGATTAAGGTCCTTGGTTTATTTGGTAATAAGTTTTAAGAGAAAAACAAATAAATAAAAAGGAACACAATGTAATAAAGCTTTCCTCTAGCAAATAAATAAATACTTGTAGAAGCAACTCTGTATCTGATTCTTATGTCTCCACGGAGACAATCTGATAAAAAGCAACAAAAATAGAATACTTCTTTCTTTTAATGGCTTTCTTTTCATGGCTAGGAAATAATGTTTTTTTTTTAAAGCATTCAAGTGTTTTCTCATTCTGGTAGAGCAAAAAAGATAAGACAAAAACAGACAGCACTTAGTAGAAGCACAGGCTTCTTTCTTTTAATGGCTTTGTTTCAATGGATAGAAGATAATGTTTTTGAAATCATTCAAGTGTTTTTCTCATTCTGGAAGAGCAAAAAAGGAAGAGAAATCCAGACAGACAGTAGAAGCACAGGCTGCACCAAGTGTTTCAGCATGGATAATACTCCTTTTAGGTTAACCCAAGCCTGTGGGTACGGCTGTCAATTTGGAACAATTTTTCCTGTTAGGAGGGTAAAACTTCAACATTTGAGGATGTATGTAGTTTTGTGTGTTAGTATTAAGTTAACAGGTTTTAGCAATGTATTGGGGTGTACTTGTTTTTTTGTCTGAGGGCTTTCAATGAAACAACAAGTTTTATAAGATGTGACATAGGCTCAAATAGATATGACAAGCAGCAACTATATAAAATATCAACCTGCTGAACATTAATGTATGCATATAACACAAATGCTGGAACTAGATACTTAACAAAAAAGCTGTTACAAATAAAAGGTGGGGATAATAACATTATAATATAATGATGCATTTTATATTATCTTTAAATGTTAGTGGTCTCACAGATATATACAAAAAAGAAAGAGTAGTGAATTACATTAAAAATGTAGAGTGCAAATAGTTATGCAACAGGAGACACAGTTTGAAAGAATGGAACATGTGAATTTGATAAAGAAAGATTTTCAAGATGATTATTCAGTGGAATACCTGGGACAATGGAAAAGAGAAGTACTTATATTAATTGCAAGAGGAGCTCCAATAGTGATATAAAGAAGATAAAAAAAGATAATAATGGCAGATTTGTAGTACTAAGGGGCTACTAGCAAGGGAGGAGAATTACACTGCCATGTATTTGAATTCCATATAAAACTGCTAAAATGGAGCTTTAGAAAATCCTGGGAGAAATAATCAGTTTTTAGCAGGGTATTTTACTTATAGATGGAGATAAGAATTTGATTTGCAGCAGTGATGATGTGTCTGAGAGGCCCAGAAGGGAAAATGTAACAAAGGAGGGTAGATTTTTAAAGAAATTTATGAAAATATTTGGAATGGAAGAGTTGAATTCAGTAGTAGGTGTTTGTAGTGAATTTACATATTATTCCTCAAGATACAAAAACTGGGCCAGGCTAGACAGAACTTACATTTCACAGAAACATGTATATTTAATTGAAAGTTTTGATATGCATCCACTAACTATTTCAGGTCATGCACCAATAATAACTAAAATAAAAACACAGTGTAATAAAATAAAAATGAGACACTGGTGCTTCCCATCTATCTGTTGAAAAGAGAGGAATTTATGGGGTGGACAGTGGAAATTATTTGGGAGTTATTAGATAAGATAGAAATTTCTTCTGAAAACATAGCTAGGGAGTGGGATAAAATTAAAGTGGAGTTTATAAATAGGGTCAAAATAAAAGAAAGAGAGATATGGTTAAAAAGTAATAGGAATTATCTAACAGAACTGACAAATGTTAAAGTATCGCTGAACAGGGGGAATCTAACAGTGCAAGAAGAGGAGTAATTACAGAATGCCAAGCAGAAAATAAAGGATTACCTCAAAAATATGCATGAGTTTAGAAAGATTACTGTTAAGCAACTTTTTTATTTATTTATTTATTTTTTGATAATAACACCAGAGCACAAAAAACTTTTAGCACCATGATTCAGACAACAGAAAGTAGACAGGGTTGTTTTCAAGCTTAGGGAGCCTATAACAAGAAAGATAAGAGATCCTGTAGAGGTACTAAAAATATTTTGGAAATTTTATGAAACCCTGTATAAAGCAGAGAAATATGGAGATCAAGAAAATGTACAAATGGAAAGGTTTATGGAAGAATTAAATAAGCCAAAGTTAGAGATAGATGAAGCTCAATTACTAACAGGATAGGAGGAGATGAGATAAAAATGGTGATGCATAACCAATCCACAGGAAAGTTCCCAGGAATTGATGGTAGTCCTGTAGAAGTTTGGAAGCTATGAGGGAAAAAAGTAGTAAAGATCTGGAAGGTTTTGTTGAACAGTATTTTAAAAGGAGAGGAAACACCAAAATCATGGAAGAAAGCGGTGGTGGCTGTAATACTTAAAGAGGGTAATTATCCATCAGATCCAGCTTCATACAGGCCCATTTCAGTTCTCAACCATGATTATGAAATGTTTATGTCTATAATGGTTAAAGGAATGGCAAAGGTGATGCCAAAATTGATAGATATGGATCAATTTGGTTTTGTGGAGGGGAGGCAAACATTTGACAACATTAACAGAACATTGATGATCCAGATGGAAGCTGAATGTAAGAAAATACCACTGCCATTGGCGGGTCTTGATACATAAAAAGCATTTGACAGAGTAAGCTAGGAATTTATGAGCAGGGCAATGGAAGCATTTACATTCCTGTATAAAATTATATGGTTGCTTAGGAGGATATATGAGGGATCGAAGGTAAAACTTAAAGTGGGTGGGTTCCTCTCTTATAATTTCTGTTCTGAGCAGAGGAACCAGGCAGGGGTGCCCTCTCTCCCCTTTGTTATTTGCACTATATTTAGAACCATTGTCAAAGAAATTCAAGTATATAATTGATATAGTATTCAAGAAAAGCTGGCCCTATTTGCAGATGATATCATTTTATACTTGATAAAACCAGCAAAGGATATTTCAGTGTTGTGGAAAATTATTAGGCAGTTTCATATCTTCTCGAGATACAAAATTGATGAACCTAAATAAAAGGCAATAACTGTAAATTATGTACCTGCAAAAGAATTGGCCCAGCAATATCCATATTTATGGGGACATGCTAAAATGAATTATGTATAAATTCGTACATAGTTTTATCAGAATTTGTTGTTCAAATGATTGTTGTTGAAAAATCAATAAAAAAATAAAACAAAAAAATGAATTATCTATGGATTCTGGTGTGGCAGCTAAGGATATGTGGGAAGAGACTAAACAAAAGGATTGACATCAGAGTATAGGTAAAGAGAAAGAAAAGGGGATATCCTAAGTGAAAGACCAGTACTATTAAGAGTTTTTAGAAGAATGTAGAACAGAAGCTGCTGTTAAAAAAGAAATAATTAGTAATGCATACAAAATATTGCATAACTATAAGAATCAATCAGAGAAGGTTAGAAAGGATTGGGAAGAGAGACTGGATAAGCAATTCACAAAGAACCAGGGCGGGGATGTATGCATGTCTCCTAAATATGCAACAAAGTCAAGAAGATTTAGGATCTTTGCTTGGAAGTGTTTACATAGGTGTTTTCATACTCCAAGTAGACTCCAAAAATGTTTCCTCAGGTAGTCAGCAAATGTTGGAAGCGTGATGGGGAAGTTAGATGTAATTGGGAACATCTTTTTTGGCAGTGTAATGACTTGGCAGACTTTAAAGATTCTCTGCAGACTGCTCTGTCAGAGATACTGGGTTTGCAAATTGGCGTAACTAAGGAAATGATTTTTTTGAGCTATGGTACAGAATCAGAATTGCCTAGACATAGTAAAGCCTTGCTGATTCTAGTTATGATGGCTACCAAAAACAATTAGTAGAAAGTGGAAATCAAAGTCTAAACCAACTTTACTAGAAGTAGTGAATATAGTAACAGAGATAAAACAATTGGAAGTGGGATCTTTAGAAAAGAGTAATAGCAAATTACATATAAAAATGGGAACTCTGGAAACAATACATGCAGAGAAGGAACAAGGTTTAAAAGAAGGCAGGATTTGAATGAGCTATGCAAAGTTTGCCTGACAATGACTAGATAGATTATAAGTGATGTATAATGTTTGCAACTAAAATTATGTCAATATGGTTTGTGATGTGTAATGTTTGCAACTAAAACTATGTCAGTATGGATTGTTTTATTTACTTGCTAAAAACAAAATAAAAAAAAAATGAATTTGCCAATACAGCCCCCAGACAAATATTACCAAGGTTAGTGTCTGCTAAATGTTCAAAAATGCTGAACCAGCTTGCCTCCATTGTACAGAATGATGGCACTCTGACTGCAACCCAGGTGACTGGGGTTGGATTAGCAGCCCTGGCACTGAAAGAGCTAGGTAGGGAGGAAGAGGAGTGAAGGAGGGTAACCCACTAGCTTATCACAGGGGTGGTAAGGATTTCAGGTACTTGAGGATGACACAGGGAAGTATAATTTCTCTGACAAAGACCAGAGAAGCCAGTTTCCATGCTTCAGGGAAGGGGGCAGGGCTACATGCTGACATCCTTTACAGAAGTGAGAGATGACCAGTAAGGTCAGCCCATCGCATATCTCTGTCCTGCTCCTAAGCCAGACGTGCGGAGAATTACCTATATAAACAAGAGAACCCTCAACCCAATGATGGCTTAATTAATGAGATATATTCTTGACTTACTCTTGCCTCAGTAAGGAGGCAATGAATTGATGCCAAGCAGCAGAGACAAAAAATGTAAAAAAATGGTGGACTAATTTTGAACTGAAGCAGTATTCTAATTCTGCCATTGGCTTTTTAATGCTTGCAATACAGATATCTGTAAAATTTGCCATTTGTAACTTAAAGTTCACAACTTTTAATAGTTTATAGCCCATGAAGGGCTTAGTTTATTCTGTTGCCATATAATAATTTATGTCTCTGTTTATGTGCATTTACAGTTTGTGCAAGCTCTTTGGTCCACATTTTCTAAGTGAATGAAAATATATTTGTTAGACATGACACCTATCTATAACTCATCGAGAAAGAGCTGCCTTCTCCTGTACTCCTCATCATGAGCAACCAGCTGATATTTACCTTAGACATTTCTGTATTAAACCTCTGTTGTCATTACTCCATGCAGTCTGCTACTATTCTTAGCTCTCTTTGCAAACATATCTCCCATCCTGTACTGTCTCATCTAACTTATTGTAATCTACATTCAGAGTGATTTTGTGTTCCCATTGCCCATTGTGAGATGGGGTATGTGTCAGAGGACAGCATACACAGGAATGACCCTATATGGTCCACAAATAACATTTCTGTTTAATCACTATCATCACTGCCACCTCTTATTTGTGTGTTTTAGCTTTCCCATTATTTTGTCTCTTTCATCTTAGCCTGCTTATCGACCTGTGAAGTGAAAATGCATCAAAGCCCTTACTGAAGTCTAGATATGCCATATTTACTGGATTCCTTTTCTAAGTCTCTAGTGTAACCTATTTATTGAACAGAACCATGTTGGATTAATACAACCTTTTTAGTCACAATCCGTTACCAATAGCCTTTTTCTCAGTTTACTCTCCATAACCTTCACCACTTCTGAGGAATAAAGGTCTGCAGTGACTTGGGTTATTTTTTTCATTTATTGTGCTGTTTTTATGGAACGGTACCACTGTTTCTTTCATCCATTCCTGTGGAGGCTCACTATGCCAAGTGACTGTTAAAAAATTAGGGTTCCATCATAGGCTCTCCAAGTACATTATCCATATTCCTCAAGATGCTAAGAAGTATACCAGCAAAGATTAATGCCTTGTGCTCCCTGAATTCCCTAACCATATTCACTCAAGCTGTTTGAGTATAAAACCACCTGCTAAATGCACAGACCTCTAACTTTATTTGCTTCTCTTGATAGTATCTTTTCCCATCTCTTTTTCTGAAAATGAAATGAGAATGCATTAAGAATATCGGCTTTGTCAGCCTCCTCACTGTATTTCCTACCCTTTTTTGGCAGTTTCTGAAGCTGTTTTTACCTTCCTTCACCTATGTATCTAAAGAAAACCCTCTTCCCCTCTTTGATTTCCTCTCCAGTATTATCTTAGCCTTTTTGTAATTTTTGTTGTCTTTTTTGTGGCATCTTAATACTCCTGTATACATGCATTTTTCAGTATTTGGAATGTCCTTTCCTTTCTCTGATTGCCTATTTGATTTCTTTGTTGAGGCACATTGGAGACGCCCCTCTCACTTTATTATTTCTGTCTGGTCTGCTGTACAGGCTGCCTATACCCTTTGCTTAACATTAACCCACAAGTTGCACATTCTCTTTACCTGCCTTTTTCCCTTATTTCTGCCTCAGATAGTGAATTCTAGCCTATTGCAATTGTGTCAGTCATGTTCATCTGTCTGTGCTCACCTTCTCCCACTGGGAATCATAAACAGGCATAATCACTGTTAGCCATGTGACCTTTGCCTCAAGCTACCAATCCCATCCAGCTATATTAAGTATGATGTGTGCAATTTTCCTCCACTAACTGTGCAGATCTATTGTTCTAGGAGGTTAGTTAATTTTTCTTCCCAAAACTGACTTCTTACCTCTCAAATGATATGTATAATGATGGTCTGTACACACCCCCTGTAACCCCACAGTTCTTGTTTATTAACACGTTACAACTGGGGTCTGCAGTTAATTAATAATCTACTAATCTTTATCTGGTGCCAGTAACATAGAAAGGGTGGGATGAAAGAAAGGGGCAATCACTCCTGGTGCTGTGTTGTAGACGACACAATTCCTGCTAAATAAATCATTTTTGTATAAATATATTTTTTCCATTTAATGGAAGCAGGAGAAACCACAAACAACATCCTACATGGACATCTGAGACTCCAGGGTACCTCCTCTCCCCTTTCCACTTCATCTTGCATGTGTGTCTGCTCATCCCTACATTATATATAGGATGAGCCTTAGATGCTAACCCAAAGACATCTGATTGGCTGAGCAGGTAGGGGGCAGTACAGAGAAGGCAGATACAGTGCTTTATCTTTGGAGCATACCATGAGCAAACTCTTTTATTTGTTTTGGTTAAGTTGTTCACTGTGGACACACTAGCTGCTAAGTTATCTAATGCTTACTGCAGACTAAAACTTGCAATTAAGTTCTTAATTCATCAAGTCTTCTTTTATCTTTTATTATCAGTTGAATGAATGAATGAATGTTATTTCCAAAAGCATTTTCTGAGAATGATTTGGTTGAAACATCATTGTATTTTACATGCTTTAATGTACAAAAATTATTTTTTATTTGCAGTGGTTCTTTCCAGGATGCAATTAGCATTGTAGAGTTTTTCCTCTGATGACTTGTTGAATAGTACTTGTAGATATCATTGTGGATTATAGGGAGGAGAGACAATGAATTCAGAATACTTGTTGTCAAAGTGTTCCCCCACCCCATGCAGTTCAATTTTTTTCATACTTGAGCTTGAATACCTATATTTTTTGTTAAGGTTTATGTGGTTATTACCTTACAGTTGTTACTTTATATATTATATTTTCTATACTTATGTCTCTGCATTGCTAATAACTGATTTGTTCTTCATTAATAAACATTTGGCAAAACAAAACAATTCTTCCTAGGTATAGATGCAGGCATACCCCAATCTGTTTCTCAAAGACTGAGGTCTCCATTGCATTGACATGACCTTTTTCCTGCCCAGGACTTTTATTCTGTTCTCTATCTTGTCCTTTTCTTTTCTTTGTCTGTCTAGTGGTTGATGCATGTATTCAGCCACCAGCTTTCCCTTTCCTTCCTTGTTGTCTGACTGAAGAAACTAACCCCTGCTTGCCCTTGAGCTCCTCAGTCTTACCCCTTCATCTTTTGCATCCTCACTTACCAGTTACTGCCTTTTCCATACAGGCTACAGCCTTCTTTACCTTACCTTCTGTCCTGCTTAAACATGTTCTTGTTTAGTCATGCCACTATATACCTGTCTCCCCAGAATCTTCATGTGTTGGTGCCGCTCTGTTTTACCCACATTTCTGGCATTTTTACCTATAGCTTTTTAGCCCCCCCCCCCCCCCGTCTGCTGTGCTCCTGTTCTCCTCAGTCTTGTCTTTTCTCTCCTGTGCTATTTTACTCAGCCCCTCTTCTTAAGTATTTCTCTTTTCTAGCTCTCACCCTATCCAACCTCATTGTATCTTTGTTTCTATCTACTGCCTCCTGTTTTTCAGTCTGTTTCCCAATCCAGGCATATGACTATGCTTGTCAGTCTGCTGTACCTTTTCAAGTCCAGATTTCAGTTAAGCTATTAGGCTACCACATCCAGAGCATGCTGCCTTTACCTAGTAATTCTGTAAAACTAGCCTCTCCTATCTGGCCTGCTGCTAAAGCCAGGTGATGTAACTACTTAGCTTATCATCTGTATAAGAGCTTGTTATGAGCACAGGTGGGACCACTGAAAACATTTCTTTGAATCCAAACTCCTGTCATGTTCTGGCATCCTTCTCCATAGTTCCACCTGCCAAGGAAGTGGTACCCAATTCTATTACTATACATGAGAAATTCATGTCTTGTATGACAACCTTTTTGACTTTAAATGGATCTCAGGCCTGGTACAGATTGCTTTACTTATGTTTATCTGTATTACATTAGGGTGAGGCTTAGTGCAGATTCATTTATCTCAGGCCTGGTATGAATTGCTTTATTTATGTTACTCTTAATTCTATTCTCATAAGCTAAATTTTTTAATTGTAAAACGTAACTCAAAACTGCAATAAAAATATAAAGAAAAATATTTTAAGCCACCTTGCACTCTCATGTGTGTGTGTGTGTGGGGGGGTGTCTTTGTCTCTCATACCCATAGCACAGTTGCACAGCTGGGGGGAGAAATAAGGAAAAAGACTTTCATGCACAGTGTTCTCTCACAATGCAAGTTTGTGCAGTTTTGATCAAATAACAAAAATATATTAAACATGTTAATTGAAACTGCACTCATCCAAGAATAGATTAGTCATACAGCTCTCACAGTCATATGACCAGATTATTTTATCTACCCAAGTCATGTTCATAGTTATCAAAACTATCAAGTCTTTGATCACCAGAATTATTCCTTAATGCCACCGTCCTGCTGCTTTAGGCAGACTTTGGCGCCTCAATTAGACTTTCAGATTGTCATTGCTAGAATACTTGCTTAATAATAATCTTGCAAAATTATTAAATTTACTTCTCCTTCTGAATAATCTCCTACCTCCTTGGTTTCCATGCTCTTCCAATTTCCTTTCCCAGAACCCTTCATTATTCATACCTTTCTCCAGTCCTTTAAAACTATTTCCATATCTGACACCATTCTTCTTCTACCTGTCCTTTCTGTATTGTATCTCTGTTGTATCTCCTGCCTTTATCCCAGGATCCATACTGAAATGCCGGCACTCAAAATGCTGAGTACCACAAAACCAAAAAAAAAAAAAAAAAAAGATCAAAAACCTGAAAAACAGTGAATCTCAAAATCATTCTTCTCCTTAAAACTTCATTTTGCAGGGGATAGGAGCAAGCCCCCCTGCACCCCCTACCCTCAAACTTAAATATACCAACTCCAAGATTACCATACATCAGAAAAAGGAAATATTCCGAGAAATGGCATCTCAGATTTAGTATATTTTTGGCCATTCAATCTCTGCATGTTGGGACTTGCTCTGGCGGCTCCTGACATTTCTAATGGTTACCTTTATCCCATCTTTGTTTATGGCTTGATTCATCCTAGTCTCTTCATACCACCAACCAGGTTCTTACTAAGTTCTCCTTGTTTTACCCCTACTCTCCTATTTTCCCTTCCTCCCTTCCTGTCTTGATTCCCTTCTGTTCTACTGTGAGCTCTCATGAACTCCACTCAATGTCTACCACTCTTCAATGTATCTGCCTATAGCTGCCAAACCCAGTTTCCTGACTCCCTCACCACTCTTCTAAGATGCACCACCATCCCTTTCAGTATTGAGTCTACCTCCATGCTCTGCTCCTTTACTCTCCACACAGCTTCCACAAGTCATACTCCTAGCTCCTACTGTAATCCCCTAACCTTCTTCAACACATACTTCTGTCTTTGTTTTATTATATATATGGTTTCTTCAGGGTAATAATTTAATGACTATTTATTGGATAACAGTAATAAGAGTTATTTTATTTCTAACTATAGTTATTCATTTACTATACTATTTGTAATTTATTTGTACAGTGTAGTTTGATGTGTCCTGTCTAATATGTTCTGCCTGTCTGTTGGGATAGGTTTATCTTACTTCAAGGTATTGGCAACTCACCTTTTGACTGCCTCCTGCATATTTAAAGGCCAACATTTCTCTGCAATTCATATTTGTAGCTTCTCTAGCACTGGGGACCCTGCTTCCAGTCAGAGTGCAGTGAACAAACGTCAAAAAAAGAATCACTAAGTAGAATGTACTGGAGTGAATCTGCTGTTTTAGGGCATGCTGATGGCATCATCCCTTGTGTTAATTTTATTGTACTGTAGTTTAGCAATGATATTTTTAGTCATACAAGTTTTGTGTTTCTGCAGTCAGAGCTTTTGACCTTATGAGAGATTCAGTTGTACCACAAGAGATCTGTAAGTTATTTGATGACTTTGCCTTTTATGGCAAAAGAGATGCAGATAAGTGAAAAATGCATTTCTTCTTTTCTCAGCTGAACTCATTTGGTGTCCTATCGTCATTTAGATAACAATGATGTTTCTTCTAGTAAGTTACATAGTGATGAAATCTATTCTTCATTGTGGTGATGCACAATACTGGCTGCTAATGGATGTATAGACATTTCTTGTGGCAAACGTCATCAACTTGTTTCATTTAGAGAGAGTATGACCCACTGGATGTGACTAGCCATCCAAAAGTTGAAAGGATATTTGTTTATGGTACTTAACTAACCCCTTCTGTATGATCTGAGCACAACAGGTTTTGATGAAAAAGGTCAATAAACAGAAAACTCAAATGACAAATATATCACTGATAAACTGCGTTAAAATAAAATTAAGTTAGCACAAGAGAGGAAGCCATCAGCATGCCCTAATATAGCAGCTTCACTCCAATACATTCTGCTTAATGATTCTTTCTCAGAGGTTGCACTACCTTACTGTAAAAGCAAACTGTCTCATCAGTAAAATGTGCTCAGTACTAATCTGAGCTCCTGTGACTATGGATTAAGAATAGTTAAGTAAGGGGGTGTGGAAGACAATGTCCACTACATTAGCATCTTATAAATTACTAGAAGGCCACTGAGGCTTATGACCATTTATGCCATGACAGTACTCTACCTCAGGCTGCACCTTCTTTTGACAGGAAGACCATGTCAGTCAATCCTGAAGTAAATTTGTCAAAACACATCCATTTATCTGTGTTATGTTTAAAGGAAGATAGTGAGTCATACGGCTTAACATGCAGGGGAAGTTTATTCTAGAGGTTAATGATGTGCTGTTTTATAAACCTGTCCCTTCACTCTGCCTTATTCATTTGTTAGTGAAGATTTAGGTCTCTGGTTCTAGTATTGGTGAAGCCACTGGACTTGGGCGATACACCAGGTCCAGGACAACTGGGTCTCCAATGGCATGGTAAGTGAGCAAATTATAGATCTCTCCTTTCCAGCCTTACATGATAGCTCAGGGAATTTCTGTATGTGATAATTTTGGTGAAGAACCTCTGGGGTCTTTCTAATTGTTTGATATGTTTAGTGAGATACATCCCAAAGGGAGCATTGTAGCCAATAAGTGGTCTGATTGACGCTGAGTCTAAGAGACTGACTACCTCTCCAGATCTTGATTATATTCCTTTGGCGATAATTTGCAGTTTGGAGTGGCAGAGTCAGAGTCTTTATGGTCAAGGCAAGTCTTTAAGGCAGATATGCATGAGGAGGAGGAATGGTTGATACTTGCAGGGACTTATTTCTAGGACAATTTTTGGGGGGCGGTGATGTTTTTATAACCAACATTAGACATTTTGGTGTGATTAGTTAAGGACTATGGTGAAGGTGTATGAAGCGCACAGAGCAAGTTTGTAGGTAAGACAGAGAAAATTCTTCAGATTAATTAGGTATGTTTGCCTCTCAGAGATGGACTTACTGTTGTTGAGAAAACATTTATTATCAATGAGCATAAGTAAGTTAGTGCACTGTCTAGTAAAATCTAGTGCTAAAATGATGGGAACAGGTGAAGCTAGCAAGCTGACCTTCCATCTTGTCCAGTGCTTAGGTTTAGATTAGTAAATGAAATGCAACAAAGGATCTAATTATGCTAGAATACACAAAACATAAAGAAGGCTCACAAGTGAATGGTAGTCTTGTCCCAGATGTTGCAGATTTTAAAAGTGAAATGGAAAGGGGGGGTGATACTTCTAGGTATTGGCCTATGCTCTTATTAGGCAGGAAGATATGAAGGAGAGGGTAAGTCAAGATTTTACAGTCTAAGGAGAGGATGTTTCCAGTTTAATCTTATAGTGCTTACTAGCATGAACAGATGAGATGAAACTAAGAGGTACTTCCAAACTCAAATTTAGAGTAAGGGCAGGCAGCTCAACAGCCATTAAATATAAAAGTGAAACACAAGTTGGCTGGATGGACACTCAGTATTCAAGATCTATGGAATACAATGGGAGGGTAAATGTATTTAATAACTTAAAGGTGGTTATTTCACAAAATGGTGGCTTTGTGCTACTGACCACAGCCAATGAAAGAGGAGGGTGAGGAAAGGTTAAATTAACATAACAGACACACAACAAGAGTCAATAAGGTGGGGGGATCAGCTACTTAGCAATGTCAAAAACAGTACACATATTTATGCAATTAATCAATATAGCCTTAAACAGATTTAAAACACTTTTCCTGGAAGTTATGAGGTCAAAAACAACGCAACACTGATTCAAATAAGTTAATATAAAAATGTGTAAACCAGATGAAAACTGTTCATTAACATCAAACTGGCAAAAACAGAAGTGCAAAGTCATAAGCCTAAAGAGACACTGGCAATTACACCATGAAGGAATCACACTCATGAACTAGCCTCTCTCTCTCTCTCTCTCTTTCTCTCAAAACAGAAAAAAGGATTTAAGACCAATGGAGGTTCCTATGAACCTATGAACCTATGAATCTATGAACCTATTTACGTTCATTTTACCAGCCTACATCTGTTTTAGCTGTTCTGACTTGGTTTTTTTTCTTTTCTGTTTTAACTTATTCTAACAGTTGTTGGCTTTTGTTTTAGTTCTTTAAATCTTTATTATTTTTTTAATATTTTGTTGTTTCTGACCAGCAACATTTAAGCAAAGTGTTTTAAAGCTCTTTAAGCTTATATTCAGTAATCCTGGTAAATAGTTGCATTGTTTTTGCCATTTAAGTGGTTTAATTAGAGACCTTATCCACGGTGATGGTGCTGCAGTAGCGTTGTCACCTCACAGTAAGACGCTGTCCGGTTCGATTCTCAGCTAGAGCGTCATCTGCATGGAGACATGCGTGAATGGGCGTACCTTCGTTGAAGGTTGTGCATCAGGGCTGGTAACTCGGCACGTAAAAATCAACTACCAATCATTAGCAGACCGGAGTTCCACTGTGGCGACCCCTAACTGGGAAAAAACGAAATACACAAAAAATTAGAGACCTCCAAAGCAGACATCCAAGCAACCTCCACCCCCCCAACACAAATCATGAAACACATACTTCACAAAACCAGTGTGCCATGCAATCACAGCCCTTAAGGCAAAATAACATACCCAACATACTAGTAATAGGTGACTCTATAGTCAGGCACACTGATGTCCCACTCACTAGGCTGAATAAGGAGAAGGTTACTGTTAGCTGCCTGTCGGTGCCAGGATCCACCACATAACACAAGCACTCAGGTCACTCCAGAACAAGTACAAATACGACTCTGTCATTGTCCATGTTGGTATGAATGACCTGAGCCGTACTTCTCTGGACTACATGAAAAGAGACATGGAAGAGCTCTCTGATCTTGTAGCCCAGGCTGGTATGACCCTGACCCTGAGTGGCATCCTGCCCTCACCAAGAATGATACCACAGTATAAAGAAAAGATTATCAATTTCAACAATTGGTTAAGTTTCTGATGTCATTCAAAGGGGATCCAGTGTTTGTCCACCTGGGATGACATGCTCGACAAGCCACGCTGCTTCATTAGAGACGGCTTGTACATGTCACCCTTAGGCTTTTGAATACTGGCCAAGGCTCTTGTCACCCCCATAGTGCCTTTTTTAGGCAAGGCTCAAAAGACAAACCCACCACCATAAATAGCACAAGTAACAAAAAACTGAGGGTAATGCTACTCAATGCCAGAAGTCTAAACCTCAAAATGCACACACTCGAGGCACTCCTCAGTATGGAGAAAACCTATATATGTGCAGTAACAGAAACCTGGTTTAAGGCTCCAGAGAGCACCCCAGCACTACCAGGCTACAGCTCATACCATACAATTCGGCCACAGAACCCAGACCAAAATACAAAAGGCGGGGGTATATCCATATTCATCAAGGATACCCACATTTCCAGGTTAGTGGCACAGCACAATGCTTCAGATATCATCCACGTGCAACTAACAATGGGCAAAGCTGCAATTCAAATTGTAGCTTGATACAGATTGCCCATCATGTCCCAGGACCCCCATTCTGCATTTCTGGAAAAACTGGGAAATATAAAGGTCCTACCAAATACCCTAATATTGGGTGATTTCAATTACCCAAACATTAATTGGGATAACTACTCAAGTACTAACTCCCTTGCCCAACATTTCCTAGAACTTATAAACTCAAATGCCCTGGATCAACTGGTCAACACTCCCACCAGAGGTGACAACAAATTGGACCTGGTCATCACCAACATGGGCAACCGGTGCTCCACTCCAGAGATCAACCCCTCGCTGGTTAGATCTGACCATAAACAAATCACTTTGGATACCCACATTCCGCCCCCACCCCCGGACAAGGAAACCACCATGAAAAACTTTTCAAAAGCAAACTTCACGTTACTTAAGACTGATGTGGAAAGTTTCAAAGCCCCCATGCTAAAGGATAACATTGTCCAAGCTGCAAAATCCTTTACTAATGCATTCTATGGGCACCTACAAGAATGCATGGATCATGCTATCCCAAGCAAAACCAAGACTCACTCCTCCAAGAAAAGGAAACCAGTCTGAGGACTCCTGCCATAAACAAGCTATACAATAGAAGAAGGAAACTAGTCCAGAAAAGAGTAAAATTCCAAGAAAGGAAGACATCCCTGATCAGTATCAGCAAAAACTACGATCCCTCATAAAATCATCCAAGGCGAGTTTCGAAAGAAAAATTGCCAAGTACTCCAAAGATAACCACAAGGCATTCTTTAGCTATGTCAAGAATCTAAGTGGCAATGCTCAGATTTGCTCGGAGTTAGTGCAGAATGGTACAAAATACACTGAACTGACTGATATTGCCAACATCCTGGCAGACAGGTTCAGCGCAAACTTCACCCCTCTCTCACCCCCAAAAGGGCCTATAACCATACCAGAAGAATGTAGAGCTGCTGAAATCACAGACACTCAGGTTAAAACAGCCCTCTCCAAAGTCAAAAAGACAGCATCAATGGGACCAGACAGTGTCCCAGGCTGTGTCCTACACGAGCTCAAAGATTAACTAACCTCTCACCTAAATACACTGTTCAAACTCAGCCTCTCCACAGGTTATGTACCCATAGAGTGGCGCACAGCAACGGTTATTTGGCTCCACAAAGGTGGAGCCACAACAGACCCTGGGAACTATCACCCTAGAAGCCTGACTAGCTTGATCTGCAAGGCTATGGAGCACATCATCATGGATCTCATTAACAGAGACATTGGGAACCTTCAAACACTGGACCCTACCCATTTTGGCTTTGTTAAGGGCAGATCATGCCTCCTAAACCTGGTAGACTTCTTTGAGACAGTTACCAAGGCTATAGATGAGGGAAAGGTGGTACACACAGCCTACCTAGACCTCGCAAAGGCCTTTGACACCATTCCTCATTCTGGTATTATAGACAAGCTCACCAGCCTGAACATAAACCCCTACATCACAAAATGGGTTGCCAACTGGCTCATGGACAGAACCCACATGGTAAGAGTTGTGGGAGCTAGGTCTGACTCTAAACTGGTTACAAGTGGCATTCCCCAGGGCTCAGTCCTAGGACCCCTCCTGTTTAGCATATACTTCCCAAAGATACAGGCAAGCACAGGAGGACTATGGCTGACCAAGTTCACAGATGACTGCAAACTAGGGGCTATAATTGAATCTCCATCTGACACAGACATCCTCCAAAAGGTTCTCACTGAGACAGATACCCGGTGTCAAAATCATGTCCTCAAGCTAAATGCCAAAAAGTGCATAGTCATCCCCTTTGGAAAAAACAAAGTACCCACAAACTACCACATAGGTGGTAGCCCCCTAAATACGGAAGATGTAATAAGGGATCTGGGGACCTAAGTAGATAGTAAACTCTCCTTTGATAATCACATTGCCAAAGTGGTTAGAAAATCCTTCTACATGGCCCACCTTATCACAAAAGGTTTTGCATCCAGATCAAAAGAGGTCATTGTGCCCCTCTACTCATCGCTCATCCGACCCATCATAGAGTACAACGCCCCATTTGGGATGTATCTTACAAGACACCTGCAACAGCTGGAAAGACCACAGAAGTACCTCACCAAGAGGATCACTGGCCTCAAACAGATGCCCTAATCAGCTAGACTGAAGAAACTCCAGCTGTACTCGGTTGCATACCACCTACTCAGAGGTGATCTCTGCCTGACATACAAGGCCATGTCCAACCTAGAACTGATGGACATGCTCCACCTAAAGAAAAGCATATCCCCCGAGCCACACGCTTTAGGGATCTAAACCTCACCACAACAATAAATAGGACATGCTAGAGGGATAGACACCTGTCACAGAGACTTCCCATGCTTTGGAACAAGATTCCAATCTAAATTAGGCAGAGCTCCTCACTAACACTCTTCAAGAGAAACCTTGACGAGTGGATGGGAAACAGAAAGTTTACCCCATGGATCACTTCAGTGGCTCTGCTGAACAGAGGCACAGAGAACTAATCTAAGGGGGTGGCGAAAGCCAACACATTCTGGCTAGACTTATAAATGCCTTCGGGCAGATAGCCTAGTACCTACCTATGAACCTATGAACCTATACTTTTAAGTGTTAAACCACTTAAATGGCAAAAACAATGCAACTATTTACTGGGATTACTGAATATAAGCTTAAAGAACTTTAAAACACGTTGCTTAAATGTTGATGGTCAGAAACAACAAAATATTAAAAAAAATAAAGATTTAAAGAACTAAAACGAAAGCAAACAACTGTTAGAATAATTTAAAACAGAAAAAAAAACACTAAGAACAGCTAAAACAGATATAGGCTGTTAAAATGAACGTAAACAGGTAACAAAGTAATTAATGTTCGCAGTGCAACTATTTACTAGAATTACTAAATTTTGCCTTATAGAGGTTTAGAAGACTTTTTGTAGATGCTTTAGGAATTAGGTTTATTATTATTTATAATCTGACCATGGAATTGCTAACCATTGGTATGTGTCTTTCATTTATTATAAAAACACTGATTACTAAACAGAGTGCTATGGCTCAAGACAACCTTCCTGCACTTCAGGGAATATATTACCAAATAATATGGTTTGGTTTATGTTTACACACTATAATTCAGTATATAGGGAACAGACAGCATCAGAGATTAAATATGATTTAACATGAGGCAAATCAATCTGAAGCAACAAAATTCCATGGTGCTTTACAAATACTGCATTGTTCAAGAATGAAAGCAATCACAGAGTTACCTATTCCTGTAAAAGAACAAGTTAGCCAGTTTAGGTATCAGATAACTAGCAAACTATCATGGTTCAGTGTCCTTTTTTATATTCTTTTGTTCATCATGAATGTTCAAACAGCCTTTTTCTCATGAACAACAAGAAAATCTTAAGGCAATGTACAAAACATGCCATTCTTGAAAAACTACTTCCCGCTCCATAATTCTTTTATTTTGATGTTGTTGCTCTGTCTTATCTCCTTTTTGTCCACTGTCATCTTGTCCATGTAATAATTGTTGAACAACTATACTGTTTTCATGAGAAATCAATTCTATCTCACAGTTCATTAAGTTTAATACTTTTGTTACACAAAATGGTAATTAATACAAAATGGAAGCTGAGGAGCCATGTTTAATTTATAAAAATCATATAAAATCTTTCAGTGCAGTCAGAAACAACAAAACACTGATTGATTCAAATAATTAAAAAAAATATAAACATAGCTAAAACAGATGCAAATTGTTAAAAATTAACTTAAAAAAGAAAACAAGAAAATGTATTTCTTTATTTCATTATTTATTGACATTTGATTATCAGGAAAGTCCAACTGGGTAGCTGCCCATTTTCAACAGATGACCAGGGTAAAAAGCTCCAGAGATTACAAAAACATGTTAAGAATAATAACTTTACAATCTTCAAAACTAGTACAAAACATTTTCAGTTTAAACAACTATATAAAATTAGACATACTTTGAAAAAATTGGTTAAGAATAGACAATTTATGACAATGATTTAATAGTAAGAGAAATTGTAGCCACTTTATATAGAAATTAAAGATAAACTAGAATAACACAAACAGGAATTCCAATATGAAGTCAGAGGAAAAAAACAGGTTATGGCATATTTAGAAAGAGAGTCAGGGAAGAAATAGATTGAAGTAAGGATGTGAATGAAGAAGGGATAAGCCATGTACATGATAGTTCATAGGGTACTTTTAACCAATTTAGGGTTTTTAGTGCTATACAGTGGTTGGTTTTGAAAGGGGTATTTCCTGCAACTTCAGCCACTTCATTATAGCATTGTTCAAGTTTTGATGTTTATGATGCCTGGAGGTTAGTAAGGATGGTTGCACCATAAAGTAGTGAGGGTAGGAGGTAAGTAGTGGCAAATGTAGTTTTAGTTGCTTTGGTAAGAAGGTTTTTGGATCTTTAAAGCATCCCTAGATTTTGGTGATTTTTTATGCAATTTTGTATATGCATGCCAAATTTAAGAAGATTATCATCCACTATCATCCTTAATAATTTGCTCTGAGAAGTGATGTCACTGGTTGTATTATTAAGAGAGAAAGGAATTTAAATTTTGTTTTTCCTGAGAGAGGGAGAGATTTGGGGTGAAAATAAGCATTTTTTTGGGTTGAGCATGAGTAGTAAGTTACAAAACCATATTTCAGGGGCTGTTAAAGTTTCCTGAGTAAATGTTTGGAGATGTGCCAGGATGGCTCATGTGCATATGAGTGTGGAGTCATCTACATATTGTATTAGGGAGGCCAGTTGTGTGGAGGTGTGGAGAGTTTGGGTGAGAATGTTTAAGAGGAGGGGACCAAGGAGGTACAGAGAGAGAGAAGTGCCATTTTACTGACTGATACTTATTGGACAGGTAGGTTTTGACCCACAGACGTGTGGGCTGGGATCAGCCTAGTAAGGACATTTAAAGAAATTTGCTGTGATAAACTGTGTCAAATTCTTTGGACAAGTCTAGGAAAAAAGAGGAGACTAGTTTTCCATTATCTCTAGCTTTACTGTCAGTATCTACAAAGGTTAGACATGCAGTGTTAGTACTGTGGGAGGGGCCAAAGCCGTGTTGTGTTGGGGACAGGAGTTCTTCCTGTAAGAGATAGTGTCAATGGTTAGAACAGATGCAGACTATTAAAATGAACCTAAAACAGATAACAAAGACAATTTTAAAAAATCAGTCACTTAACTAAGTTTTTTTAGAAGCTTATGATGTTTTTTGGTCACATGAGGTTTACAGCTTTTATAAGTCTGTCTTTTGTGCTCTCTGGCATTTTTCCCTTTTGTGCCAGATGCCTCTACTAAAATCTCCAGCAGTATTCATACACTAGAAAACAAAATACACAGATTTATCACACACTACTCCGTTAATGAACACTACTGTATAACATTAAAAAAGGCAAAATGACTCACAGTAGAACTAACAGAAGACCTGTTCCTAGGCTCACAACTGTTCGAGCTCCTACTTGAACATATTCTTCCTCTTATGAATCCAGTGCTTATAATACAACTGCCCCCCCCCCCCATTCACAACCCAAGAAACTTGAATCACTCAGCCCCTAAAACATAAATCCCTCTGTCCAATCTACGACCCTGCATTTTCAATATTCGGTCCTAATCTGTGGAAGTCCCTCCCACTTCTGTTTAAAGATTCATCTTGTCATTCCAAGTTCTGTTCTCTACTAAAATCACATTTAGTCAATGAGACAGGATGTCCCTGTTACCTCACACATCAAATTGCATAAGTCTAATATAACTCTTGAACAAACAGATGAAAACAAAGATGCAGCCAGGCAGATGAAGGAAAAATGAATTCTTTATTAACCACACAAAAAGTGCTTTTGTATGGTAGATTTCTAATATAACTCTACTTTACTCTAACTCCCTTCACTAATATTCTTTGCGCCTTATCATATCTCTATTTATTTACTATAACCTCACAAATGCTATAGAAAACTTTGTACGTATTCTATAGTAATGCATCTTTATTTACTCTATTTGCTTTGTCTTCATAGTATAATTCTAGAATTGTAATGTTTTACTGTCACTTATACGTTATGGTACTCTTGTCTACTTTGTATGACTGACTGGTCAGTTACTGGCCCCTGGTTAATACTGAAGTCTGTTAGAACTGATCATTGCTCTACCTTGATAAACAAATTCAAATAAATAAATAAACAAAATGTTGCCATTCCTTATGTTGACATTTAGACTTTTTAAGTAGAAATGGATAACTGCATTCCTGTCTTAGTGTAGGTGCCATATGACTATCAAATTATTGTATTGCTGATTATGTCCATATTCATGCTAAGAAATTTCCAAATGTATTAGTCCTATCTTGTTTATAATTATACCATGATCCCCCCAAAATGTGCACGCTGATTGGCCAGCGTGCCCGTTGTAAATCGAGTTATACTAATGGAAAAAGGTCCGGTCGCCCGGACTTTTTCCATTAGTATAACTGCTTTTTAACACTGTCTCGCTATGTTAAATGGGTTTAACATGGCGAGACAGCTTTAAAATAAGCAACGGAGATCTCCGTTGCTTATTTTAAAGCTGTCTCGCTATGTTAAACCCATTTAACATAGCGAGTAGAAAGCAAGATCTCCGTTGCTTTTTTTAGTGTCTCGCTATGTTAAATGAGTTTAACATAGCGAGACAGTTTTAAAATAAGCAACAGAGATGTCCGTTGCTTATTTTCACGCTGTCTCGCTATGTTAAACTCATTTAACATAGCGAGACTAAAAAGCAACGGAGATCTTGCTTTCTCCATTGCTTTTGCTCACAGCTCTGATGTACTGCGCAGGCGCGCAGTACATCAGAACTGCCGCGGATGCCAGACATCTGCGGAAGGGCAGTAAACAGGCATTATACTATGCCATTATTTAAGAAAAGTAACAGTTTCTTTTCTTAAATAATGTCATATAATAGCAATAACCACTTCTGGGTGTGGTAATGCTAATTACCCACGGTTGGCTTTGTTTGGTCCGGGCTTCGGGACCAAACCACGCCAACCGTGGGTAAATTTAGCATTACCCACACCCAGGCATGGGTTATTGCTATATTAATCACATTAAGGCTTGAAAGGGCTGTAGGGCTGATGTCATCAGTGACATAAGTGTGGAAATAAATTCCTTTAATGTAGAGGAGGTGATAATCTAACAACAACCACATAAATTTAAACTGGAAATCAATATCTTAGTAGCTGGTTAGTCCAAAGGCACATACAAATGCCCATCTTGTTTCAGCTTTCATTTGGCTTTACAGCCTTTGAGGTTATGCAATCTTATTATGCCTAGCCCACTACTGAGGTATTTGTAGGCCTAACACTCTTAATCTCTGAACTCTCCTCAGATCTGCTTGCCGTGGGTGACTTTCCCAGCATTATGAGACTCTATGTTATATTGCCATGAGGTTCAATAGAGTACAATAGATTTTTCACCACATCAATATCCCATTCCAAGGTGATATGATAAATGTGCAAGATGTTCAACAAATGCACTGCCTTAATGGCATTAGGGTAGCAGTAACTGACTGCCTTCCTCTGGCAGGCTACTAAAGCTTAGAGGAGAATTGTAAGCTTTCTGTGGGTGTCATGGACCAATTACTTGGCAGTACAGAGACTGCCTTACAAATCCACAGACAGGCCCTTTCAGTTTTCTAGTTCCATAGTAAGAGAATGATCTCTTGGAAGACTGTTCCTTACTCTGGAACTCTTCAGCTGCTGAGCTCAGGTAAGAACCCCTTTGGGGTTTTTAATTCCTTCCCCTGACTTTTTTTCTGTCAGGCTTGTGTATTGTATTCTGCTGCTTTGACTATTTTATCTGAAATGGAACTTGCATGTGCTTTTGGTTTTGGCTTTGCCTGCTATATAAGGCTTATACTGTTTATTAGAAGCTTCACTTGAAAGCTGTGACAGGAAAACTTGCTTATTTTGCATTTTTGGTGGGTATGATTATTTGAGGTGTCTGAACATGTTTATAGCATTACAATGATTTTTTTATTTAAATCATGATTTTCTCACCATTTTGTAACATTTGTGACAGGAATGAATTTTCCATAAGTTTATGATTTATTTATTGGCTGTTTTATGTTGATTCTAATAATTTAGGACTGAAACTAGCTTTTTTATTAAACTTGGGGGACTTTTGTGATATGTATTTTGTGCTTCAAAAATGTTATTGAAACTTTTGCCTTTTTCATTGCAGTGTTCAGAATAGTATCCTTACATAAATATACTTCAGGTTGTTATTTAGAGGAAGAATAGTGGGATTTGTCCATTTTTTTGGTATTTTTCTGGCTGTACCCCCCCCCGACTTGATGGACTCAGATATAGTGCCCCCCCACCATCTATTCCTTGTGCACCTAAATACACATAAGTAAATCAAGGAATATGCCTCAGCATATGGCTTGGGACTCCCCAGTAGCCTTGGGCAGGCTATTGGACCACTCATCTTCTTTTACCTCCAGGCTGCCTGGAATAGTGTTAGTAACACAACTGTGAATCACACAAGGGTCAGACATACCCTCCAGGGCAGTACCATTGCCTGGTTCAGGTATGGGAGAACCAAACTCTTTAGATGCAGGGTAAGTCATTGGTGCATACTCTGTTACCAGTGTTATGTCTCCCATTCAAAACATGAATCAACCATAGTTTATTCCACAAAGATAAAAACCATAAACAAAACAAAAAAATGACCAGGTAGAAACACTCAGTTTATTATCAAAAATAAAGCTTTCGGGATAACCCTTCTTCAGTATTCAAAAACACATGTTAAAACAACCCTTTTTATATAGGTTGGCTGTGTCATGTGTTATTTTATTGAATATATAAAAAGGGTTGTTTTAACATGTGTTTTTTCATACTGAAGAAGGGTTTTCCTGAAAGCTTTATTTTTGATAATAAACTGAGCATTTCTATCTGGTTGTTTTGATATGTCTCCCCCCACCAAGGATTCTCCTACTAGTGTAATGCATGCAGAAAAGAGACAGGAGACCCACCACACTGCAGAGCACGTCTCAAACTGTGTTTTCACTGAAGCTGGTGGCTACGGCTAGGCCCACTATTCAGGCCATTAATTATTGGTGCAAACCGAGGTTATAAGCAATGCCAGTGCCTCTACCACCATTTACCTATCAAAGGATCCTGATTTTGAAAAGGATTCAAAATTTGAGGTTTCAGAAGTATCAGAGTCTGATCAGTCAGTTTCTTCTGAGGATGATGGGGTTCAGAAACTTAAACAAATGTTTTATTTTTCCTAAATGCTGGTTAGATTTAGCGATATATTCAACTGGGAGTAATATTCAGCTTCCCCTGAGATCAGCAGGGTATATGACATTTTGGAAGATGAGCCCTCAGATGTAGCAACATTGGTCCCGGCACTGGAAGATGTTTTTTAAAAAAGCCTACATTTGTCCTCTACTGAATGAGTCCTTTCCTAAAAAAGTGTTTAAAAAATTCAGGGTGTGTTCGGCCATGCATTCCTCCAAGTCCTCTTATCTGTGGACTCTGCTTCTCTGTCCCCAATGACCTTCTCCAATAAAAAGACTATGTGGGAATTCAGTAAAGCCTACATGGAGTGATTTTCCATGTAGGCATAGTGGCATGGCACCAACACAGAAACCGGCAGCTGTGTGATCCAGTAAATAGAGCAGAGGAGCGTGCACGAGCGTGCAGACACGGAAGTGTCTGTAGAATGCAAATCATCTCATAAGGAGGTGAATTTCATGCAAATTAGGTCAAATTAGGGTGCTGGAGTAATCCGGCAAGCAAACAGGCAGGTGTGCAGACCCGGTGTAGGTGTCCAAAGTGTACGAGGAAAATAACAGTGTACAAGAAATCAAAAATTGAATAGGGGCTGCAAAAGCCCTTTTAGAAGGTCAGGGATTACATATAAGACATATATGTTCAGAACTATGCCCTGTATGTGTAAGAAATAATGCAAAATAATAAAAAATAATGTTTTTAATAGCTATATCATATTTGTTAGCCAAACACGCTGTTATGCAAATAAAAAAAACCCCTGTAAAATCCAAAAACAAGACATATGTGAGAATAATGCATTATAGGGCCCTGCAAGCAGTATCTATAATGGTAGCTTTCAGTGGTTGCTAAGGAGGCAGGTCCTGGAATAGTGAAGTATCCAGGTTGTGTGAATGGATCAGTATGCAAATGAGCTGGGGATACTGAATAGCAAAAATGGTATGCTGTGCCCGCAGATAAAACTGGTGTAGCACCTGAACCATGTTAGTGTCCACAGATGATGAAGCTGACATCAAAAGGGGGTGTGTCACATTATGTTTAAGTAAATTGGAGCTCAGCAGCGCCCGTTCGAGTGCCGCGCAGCTCAGCTAAGCAAGGGGGTGTGTCTAGTGTTGTTAATATTTGTTTATCTGCGGGGCACATGTTTTAGCTGGTTTAAGCTATGCTGAGCATGCCTGTGCATGGGGATGTGTCCAGACTGTTGAGCACTGTTTACACCAGTGCTGCAGGTTTAAGCTCTGCACCGCAGTGTTTAGCAGGGAAAGTATTTTAAAAGAAAAAGATAATAGCCTGAGAAAGCCAATCATGTATAAAGTACTGTTAAACTCGTTCCACAGACACTAGACCATTCAAACCCCTCAATGATATACCTGACAGGTGGAATGCATCATAGTTAGCCAATCACATGGGCTGCATCTGTAGCACACCACTATACAGTATGCATACACCCTACAGTCTGAGTTTTCCCACATACTCTGCACCATTGGAGTGCACACTTGGGAATTTTAACTAACAGAATTCTAGGGACTGCTGCTGCTTTACTACATCTGCATGTGCTAGTGGCTGAGGGCAGTACTGACGGTGCAGCTGACAATAGGCCTAGACTGAGAAGGAGAAGAGTGTTCAGGCCCAGGGTAACCTTCCAGGGGCTACATGAGCTGGAGATTGTAGAGCGCTACAGGGTGGACAGGGAAATACTACAAGAACTCACCAAGCTTTGCTGCCCACAACTCAGACCCAGAGCCAAAAGAGGTGAATCCATCCCAGTGGAAGAAAAGGTATGTGTAGCCCTTAGAATATTAGCTACAGGTACTTTTCAAAGACCAATTAGGAACATAATGGGGGTCTCACAGGCATCTGCATCCAGAGTACTTCACAAGTTCCTGGATGCCATGCAAACACATGCCAGTGAGCACATTTATTTACCCCACACCCCTGAGGAGAGGGCCAGCAGTATGCACCTCTTCCACCATGTAGCACACTACCCTGAGGTGCTGGGTGCCATAGACTGCACTCATGTACACATCAAAGCACCACCTGGTGAGGAGGGTAGAGTCTACATCAACCACAAGGGATATCTCTCCATCAACTGCCAGGTCATGTGCAATGCCACAGGATTATCATGAGTGTGTGTGCCAGCAGCCCTGGCAGCTATCGCAACTCCCATATCTGGCACGCATTGCAGCTGTTCCAGATGTTTGCCGGGGGGGGTGACATCCTGTACAGCAATCTACTGGGGGATGCTGGCTATGCACTGGAACCATGGATGATAATACCCATCAGAAATGCATACACACCTACTGAAGAACACCATAATGAGGCACACGCACAAACTAGGAACATCACAGAACATGTGTTTGGGCTGTTCAAGTCACGGTACCACTGCCTCGATATATCTGGTGGAGCCCTGCAGTACTCTCCAGCAACATGTGCACAGATGTTCACAGTATGTGCCATGCTACAAAATAATGATCCTGCGGAAACAGCTGTGGCAGGACCATCACAGGGAAGGAACACACAGACCCCCACCAGAGCCTAGGTCCCCACAGGCACAGGGGGACTCGGAGGAGGAACCCTTTGATCCTGTCCCTGTAAGGTAGATGTAGGCATGCCCAGTATGCCCTGGCCTTCGCAAAGAGGCAACGCATAGCACATGCACTGACAACCTAGGGTCCTAGGAACTGACACCTTACTCTGACTCACATACATAGTAAAAAGGATGCCAGCCACAACACACAACCTCTACATTACCATGTATTGGCTGTGTATTGTGTGCATCAGACAGAGTCAGCCCTGAAACACAGATTTCTCTCCTTTATTACAAATATACGGGGTACTAGACTATGGTAGCATATGTATGGACCTGCTGCATGTATGTAAGGGAATAGAGTTGGTTGCTGGGCTACTTGCAGAAAACTAACAGCTACTTGGGACAACAAGTACTCTGTCCAATACTGCGTACCCTATAATATGCAAGAGGTCACAGGGCTGGAAAACCCATAGCAGTATGCAAGGGGAATGCCAAATAGCAGGGTCATAGAACAGACGCAACACTGTCAATGCCAGAGTCCACTACCCCCAACATACTAGTGTTCCCATACAACTGTAGTAACAGTTATATGTTTGCAAGGATATATCTGCAGACCTCACAATCCCAGGGCGGTCACAAAGAGCCTGCCCAAATGTTCTATTTTACACAAAATGCAGGGGTCACAGTAGGGTTCACAGAGTGTATGTCTGTCTGTCTGCTGTTGATAATGTGTGGAATTAAACCTCACCTTCTGGTGGCTCACTGGGCTAAGTATATTAGCATGGTTAACAGTGTTGATGGTTTGAAGCTGGCTGCACCTACAACTTTTGTATGTAAAGTACTCCTATGGAAGGATACCTACAGACTGTCAATATGCCTCAATCTGTTCATGCCAGAAATCTGGACAAAGGCAGAGACAGTGGGTGGCAGAAGGCCAAACAAACAGACATTATACATATGCTCTGAGTAACCTAGTAAGTGGCTAATATAACTGCAGGTTGCAACAGGTCAGATTGGCAGCAGGATATAAAGGCCATCACTTAACTGTGTCAGTACTTAAAACAATTCAGTGGACTGCATTTAGAAATATATTACTGACTAAACACAACTGTATGAGGAACAGAGAAGACATATGGGGTGGAATGCCTGACATTCTGCAAAAACATGTACAGTGAGAGGTGTGAAGACTGTCACCCTGTGTGTGGTGTTCCATCATGTACCCCAGTCGCATCATACCTCTCGACCAGTTAGAGCAGGAAATCTGGGCAAAGCCATGAACAGTGGTGGGACAAAGGCCCAAATACAAGGGGAAGGATTAACTACTGGCCAGATAAATGTATAAAGTTCAGGGAATAGCAGGCTGTGCATTAGCATGGGTTTGTTGATGTGTATGGAGTCAGTAACTCAAATGTTTGTCAGCATGTCCTAATGTCAACCTACAACGAATTGCCAATAATATTCCAGAAATCAACAATGATATGTGCAATGTAACATACATATGCAGAACTCTGTACATTTTATTACAATTGTCACACTTGATAGGTGTGAGACATATATTACATTCAGCACACAGCCAGGGAATGCCTTGGACAAAATATCAAGGAGGTGACTGTTGAATCAGGTGAAGCAGCCAATTGGCTGCAGCACACAAAATCCCAGACTGGAGTACAGGTAGGTCTGGCCTGGAGTCACCTTATAAGTACTGACAGTTTCACTGGGCATGCTCCTACACTTAACTAACTTGAGCCTATGTCTAATGCCTCATTTGCCTGAGGAATTGATATATGAAAATATGTGTGTATACATGTCTGTCTTTCCCTATCCCCCTCACACATGATTACCCAATGTATCAGTCTGTGGCACAGAAATTACATATATATATATATATATATATATATATATATATATATATATATATATATATATATATATATAGCTACATAAGGGTGTAGAGATTGATGTAGACCCTCCACATATATCTATATAACACAGTCACATACCACACACACACACAACTACAGTTACATCACATATAGATAGATAGATAGATAGATATATAATGGTAAATAAGAAAAAGAGCATCAATATTCTATGTGCATATATCCCTCCAGGTAATAACTCACCAATAATTGAGGATATTCTACAATGGTTAAAAGATAATCTCCCACAGGAGACTATTTTATTAGGTGACCTGAACACTGACTGGCTAGCCTGTAACTCTAAAAACCCCACTAACCACATAAACCTGTATGGATTCTCCCAACTCATTCAAGAACCTACCAGAGTTGACAAAAAATCCCATAAAGAATCCATACTAGATTGGACATTATAATAATTACCAAGTAGGTAATCTACCTGATGGACTTAGCGATCATCTTCCTACCTTCCTCCTATGGAAAGGTACTAACTTTCCCAAACCTACAGTCTATAGAGAAGTCCAAAATGATCACAATGTCAACCCTCTAGAACTCAACACTATGTTAAAAAATGTAATTGGGAACCAGTATGCAGCCTAGATCTAGGCCAAGCAGTGGACTATTTAACACTACTCTTATTAACATCCTTGATTCAGTTGCCCCAGTAAGAAAAATTAGAGCTAAGCAAAACTATGCCCCATGGCTAACCAAGTCCACTAGGGCCCTATTAAAAACCAGAGATAAGGCATGGAAAGCATGGAAAAAGATAACACTTGTCTAGCCAAACAAAACTATCAATACCTTAGGAATCAAGTCAAAATACAGACAAAGCTCGATAAACAAAACTACTTCCTAGATATGCAAAACAAACACTCCAATAATCTCCAAAAGTACTGGCATGTAATAAACTCCCTACTAAAAACCTTGCAAAACCTCTACACCAGCTCCTGCCTCCACCACTACAAAAACAGGTAGTGAAATAGCCTCCCAATTGTATCACCACTTTACTGAATCCATTAAATCACTATCAACCCAACTTTTCAAAAATATCAACTCATGCACACCAGTACCTCCTAACAACTCAACTACCTTTTCATTCTCACCTGTCCCAACCCCCACAATAAAAAAATTACCTTTTAAAACTAAAACCCACTTCTCTTGCTGCAGATGGCATACCTGCTCATTTCCTAAAACTGGCTACCAACTCCCTTTCCTACCCAGTCTCAATTATAATCAACCGCTCCATACAAGAATCCCATATCCCTCAACTATGGAAAGTCTCTTACATTATTCCCCTTCACAAGGACAGGAATTCTTATGATTTCTTTAACTATCGCCCCATAGCCATTCTGTCTCCTTTATCAAAAATACTTGAGAAATGCATACACTCCCAGGTTATGCATTTCCTAGACTCAAACAAGCCCTTTTCCTCTACACAACATGGTTTCCACCCATACCACAGCACAACCTCTGCCCTTCCCTCTTTCACAAACCTGGTTAACCAACATAGAAATAATAACAGGTTTGTATCTGCTATATTCCTGGACCTCTCTAATGCATTTGATATGGTTTCCCACTCCATGCTAATAGATACTCTCATCTCTTTATCCTTTGCCCCTAACACTGTTGCATGGTTTAAAAACTATCTAACAGACCATCAAAAAGCTGTCCAGTGGTATGGAGTCTTATCATCTTTACTCCCAACATCCATTGGCATACCTCAGGATTCCATACTGGGCCCACTCCTCTTTTCTATCTTTACTAATAACTTACATACCTCTACCCTACAGGCCTCACTCATACAGTATGCAGATGACTCCATCCTGATCTGCTCTGCCCCAACTCTTACAGCCCTACAACATATCACCCAAGAATCATTTTGCTCAGTGGAAAAGTGGATTACAAATATTCAACTTATATTAAATCCCAACAAAATAAAACTGCTTTTATTTACCCCAAACAAATCAAAAAACAATCCACTATCCTTCTCCATCCTCTCCAATAATGGTACTGTCATCTCACCCTCTCTTCACACCAAGCTGCTGGGCATTGAAATAGATAACTTACACTTTGATATCTATATCTCCCAAACTATTAAAATGGTACACAAAAAATGGGGTCCCTATACAGACAAAAACACTTTCCATCACATCAAGCTCAGATCACCATAGACCAAACCCACCTTCTTTCCACACTAATGTATGCAGCACCTATTCTCACCTATGTTAGAAAAACTGATCTTGACAAACTTGAGTCATGTTATAACAACATTGCCAAGTTTGCAAAGAATTCCCTCTTTAGAACACACCATTGTATACCTCTCAGGCAACTTCAGTGGCTTGAACTCCCACAGTTATTAACCTATCACCAACTAGTCATAGCCTATAACATCTTAAAGTATCCTGACAGAACTCCAGCCCTTGAGGAACTAATAAGTAACTACATACCAAATTGATCACTCCGATCTGCCAACAAATCACTCCTCTCTATCTCCACAGCTAATAACACAGCAGGTAAAGTTCTATTTTCTCACAGTATAGCAAAAAATTGGAACAATCTCACTCCGTCAGTTACTTCTGCATCAAACACCAAACAATTCAAACACTTCCTTAAGACTCATCTTATTAGTTCCTTGTTATGTCCATGTGTCACATAATGACAAATAAACTCTACCTACATCTTCCTCCATTATTCCAATTACATAGGCCTTCAGGAAACATGGAAGTAACAAATTTTATTCTCTTTACATATAGTAATGTTTGTGTATCGATCGTTGTCTGGATATTTGTGAACTACTAAATTATTGTCTACTGGTAAAAATTAGTTGATAAGATTTTCTTTTTTCACTGCTCTCTTATGCTCAGATACAATGTTCTATGATTGTTTTTATATAGTATGTATAAATATCTCTATTCACTGTATTAATTAAATGGAGATTTTCTCCCCAGGCCTCCACTGTAAATGGACCTTATCCAGTCAGACCATCCCGGTTAACAAATGTAAAATAAAATAAAATATATATACATGTGTATATGTGTATGGGGATATACGAATGTACACACATACATGCAGGATGCTGGGGTTATCTGCACATACACACACAGCAGTTGTTTGATGGTAACAGACCAAGGCTGCATAATGGCATAACCGTCCAAACACAGAACCCTCTGCCTGTGGAATGTCACCCACCAGACAGACAATGGTGAGCAGGTGGTGTAATGTACAATGGCATCAATGCCGGACTTGGACAGATCATATTGTCAATGGCCAATTGTCCACCTAGCAAACTGCAACTGGGCACTCATGGTGGAACAGGTAACTGTACACACATAGCAGGGGTATTAACATGTACCCTACTGCTAGGACACTACATCCACTAACAGCATAAAGAAGGTTTACTCTGCAGGCCACACATGCTGTGTAACACTGTGGCTGCAGCCATATGTCCAACAGATTTAACCAGTGATGCACACAATATGTACGGCAAGCTGTAGTCTGTAACAGTAGGTAGGTAGGGGTTCTAATCTCACTGCAGCCACCTTGTGGAGGTGTGGTGTGTGTGTGTGTGTGTGTGTGTGTGTGTGTGTGTGTGTGTGTGTGTGTGTGTGTGTGTGTGTGTGTGTGTGTGTGTAGATATTTCCCTAACAGCGGTACAGACATGGCCATCTGGCAATTGTCAGTGCCATGGTGAATCATTTTATGGCCCTGTGAGTAGTGTACACCTGCACATTGTCCTCCCTTTCAACACCTGCTGATGTCAACCACCTTAACAGCACTGACTGACTTTTGAATAGTAGATAAACTCTGTGGTGCATGCAATAAGTCCATAGTGCTGTAATGTATACAACTAGATAGGTAGGGGTTCTACTCTTGCAACAAGTAACTGTGTGTGTGTGTGTGTAAATATATTTCCTTGCAGTAGTCGAGGCCTAACCTGTCTTTGTGCAATACATTTTAAGGCCCTATGCCTACCTGCCAGCCTCCCCACTGTCCTCCTTTACATGGCCTTCCGATGTCATCCACCTTAACAGCACTGGCTGACAACCACCAACCAGGTAAGCTCTGTGACGCATGTGAGATGTCCATAGCACTCTAGCATATGCTACTAGATAGGTAGGGGTTCTAATCTCACAACAGACAACTGTGTGTTTGTGTGTGTGTGTGTGTGTGTGTGTGTGTGTGTGTGTGTGTGTGTGTGTGTGTGTGTGTGTGTGTGTGTGTGTGTGTGTGTGTGTGTGTGTGTGTGTGTGTGTGTGTGTGTGTGTGTGTGTTTAAATATGCACATTTGCAGTAGTGTGTCTGTGTAATTGTTACACTTTTTAAAACCCTTTGCTTACCTGTTGACCTCCCCATTGGCCTCCTTTATAAGGGCTGCTAATGTAATTCACCTTAACAGTATTGGCTGACACTCTTGAAAGAGATAAGCTGTGTGTCTCATGTAATACACAAATAGTATTATAGTGTGCATAATAGGGAGTCTATTCTCAGTAAGGGCAACTCTGTTGTTGTGTGTGTAAATATATCCCATGCAGCACTGCTCCTCTCTTGCCCATCTGGGTGCAATGATATAGCATTTTAAGACCCTGTGCCTACCTGTTGACCGCCCAGTTGGCCTCCTTTACAAGGGCTGCTGATGTAATTCACCATAACAGAACTGGCTGATACGCTCAAAACAGATAAGCTGTGTGGTGTATGCGATAAATATGTAGTCCTGCAGTGTATACACATAGATAAGTAGGGGTTCTACTCTCAGTAAGGGCAACTCTCTCAGTGTGGGTATGTGTGTTCATATATCCTCTTGCAGCAGTGGGTCTGTCCCACCTATCTGTGTGCAATGGTTATACATTTTCAGGGCCTGTCAACCCCCCATTGCCCTCCTTTACAGGCCCTGCTGATGTCATCCACCTTAACAGCACTGGCAGAGACTCCCACAACCCATAACCTCTGTGCCGTATGGCTCAAACCTTGAGAAGACCGTGTGTGTGTGTGTGTGTGTGTGTGTGTGTGTGTGTGTGTGTGTGTGTGTGTGTGTGTGTGTGTGTCTGTGTGTGTGTGTGTCTGTGAGTGTGTGTGTGTATGTATGTATGTATGCAAATATACCCCCTTTCAGCAATGTGTCAGTCTAAGGCCCTGTGAGTACCTGCTGCCCCTAAATAGTCCACATCTACATAGGCATAAATTCTATCTGCCACCACCTACATCTGTAGGTACATAACACTCTGGTGACATGTATCAAGGGTGGCATGCCTTGTCATGGGGTATGCATGCAGGAGTATGCTGTCAGTCCCATTGCCTGTGATACACATCTCTACACAGATGCACCTATTTAACCATGCACATATAAGGCTTTACCTTGCTGTTGTCATATACCTCCTTTGCTACCATGCCATCCTGACCTGCTGTATCGCCAGCAAGTCTCCACAGAGTAGTCATTCAGACCCCTGCAACAGAAACATACAAAGGTCTGAGAGACACCTGTCATTCTGCAACACCTCCGCCAATCTAACATCATACAACAAAGGAACCAACACGTCAATGTGTACTCATGACACATGCAAGCAGACAGCACCTGTCATGGCATAACAGAACCACAGTAAACAATGTAATGTAATATACTATAATCACTCTATGCATCAGACCCATATTTGCATGTCCCTGCATCAATGTTATCAATGGCAGGGATATGGCACAGGTATCATCACATGCACAGAATGTGGTGTGGGGGTGCCAGAGACCTAGGCTGTGCCAAATAGTTTGCATCATATGTGGGTGTCAGGAAGGAGTGGTGGTCAGATGGGCCATGGAGAGGTGCTGTGTGTGTCTACTGGTGACCTGCATGTGACATTGATGTATGAGTGTGTGCATGTACACAGTCAAGACATGTGCTATCCCTACACATAGGTATGTTGGACAGTAGTGGACCATACATGCAGACTGGACAGTTCACCATCTCTGGCCACAGACACGGGAACTGGCTCTGCCAGGAGTGGCACTGGCACCACCATGCCCAGGGTCAGATGCAGTACAATTCACTGATGCTGTCTGGTGCCTGCTGGGACTGTGTCTCTCATGGGACCACCCAGGACCACGTGCCCATGGCCTGCCATGTCATGGTGTGGACAGCACCCCCCTTCTGTAGTGCTGGACTTACTGCCACTATGGGAGCATGAGTGTGCATGGTCACGTGGACTCTCAGGAGATGTTGTTGCTGACCTACAGCCACATGTCCAATTTCCTACTCCCACCACATGTTCTAGCACAGACAATGATCGGTCAAGGACAGACAATGTCTCAGCCCACCATCTGTACACTACATCAGTGAAGCGATGCATGCCATCACCAATGTTGTGCACGGATGCCAGACAGTGATCCATTCATGATCCTGAACATCCATCTGGTGTTGCATTCAGAATATGTCTGTGCCTCCATGATGACCAGAAACATGTGTCGAGTGACTCGTGATGTGACACCTGTGACAGGTGGTGGATGGGCAGCAGTCCTCCTTTGAGCACCCCTGTCAATCTGCCTGTGTGGGCCTCCCCAGCTGTATGGCTATGACTAGTGTCGACAGTCACTGATGCCATAGTCACCACACTCTCCTGTTCAATGCCACAAATCTCTGACTGTCCAGTATCTATGACCACAGTGGACTGGGTATGTGTGGGCATACTGACTGTGTGCAGGGACATTTGGGGGGAAGTGGGATGTCAACTCATGGGACAGATTCAGCCCCCAACAACCCCACCTGTGCCTCACTATGGCCACCATCATCATCATCAGAGTCCAATGAGACACTGACATCAGATTGTGAGGGGAACACACTCCAATCCCTAATACCTGCACTATTATGTCTGCTGATCCACATACACACATACATGTGAGGTGCCACAACTGCACTATACATACCTTGTTTTATTTCTGATCCCATGCACAACATGCAGACTACAACATACACAGACAAGATAAGCCCTTAATAACATGCACTGCAGCTGCGTCCATTTAATGTCGCCAGTACTATACACCTGTGAGATGAGCAATATGTCAGAGTATGTGCTGGACCTACAACTAAAACACAGTGCACCTGTCTTCACCATACTATTGCCCCTGGTATAGCGACTGCATAGACCTTCACAACAATAAGTTTCAATTTGTAACAGCTCCTGCAAATGCACTACTGTGATTACTGATTCAATGCACTGCAGAGAACCCCCCAAAACTGAAAATATAAGTATTGTACTCTGGCTAAGCATAACAGCTGTGTTTATGGCAAACTGGCTGCCCTTAACATTCTTAGGGTATATGTGAGCCATAACAAAACAGTTTCACACTCACCTGCTACAGGATGTTGGATTCCGACCACACCAGATGTACCTATGGAAATATGAGGGAGAAGTATTTCAGCAAACACAAATGTGGCATTGTTACAGGATAATATATGCATATATAAACATGTACAGTAGGAACTCTGATACTGCCCACATTGCTGACATTCTGAGTATGTGCGCACAAGTGTGCGTTACAAACAAACTCCCCTCCCCCAATGCAGATTGACATGACATCTGTGTGCTGGTATGCAGAGGCTGCCACAGTGACCGCTACAGTATTACAGTGATGAACACAGGAGGCTTACCTGGATGCTCCTCTGCTGTGAAGCTGTGCCACCCACCTCCATGACATAAGGGGTGATGGATGCTTATAAGCTGGTGGTTGATGCCAGGTTTGCCAGGAAGTCCTCTGTGACCAAGAGTGGTTGTTGTGCTGCAGGTCCTCCACTGGTGGTAGCATGGTCTCTGGTCACAGCACCGGCCCTTTGCCATGTAGCATTTATCATATCAGTCGCCCGGTGTTGGACCTGCTCATAGCTTCTTCCCTGTAGCCCTACTTGGTTCACTGATGTGATGAGGTCACCCCACAGCGCAGTACATTGTTCCCAATTCTAGCAACTCCTAGAAAGCAGGATGTTGTGATTGAGTCTGAGCCCATCCATGATCACTTAATTTTCGGCAGCAGAAAAAGGTGCGTGCCTCCATCTGTACAAGGTTTCTGAAAGACAAGAAGAGGGGAACATGTCACAGGACCACGTACATTGCTCTCCACTATGTACACGCCCTGCACATTCAAATTGTCTAGCACTATCCTCCGCTAATTACCACATGATACCCTAGCATCTATCAACACAGTATGTATGTGGCTGTCAGCAACATAGTGGCAATACATCTTGCATTTTCCTGATCATCTTGCTCTTTCCTGGTAATTGCTGCTTGTTCTCTAAAGTGTTCAACTGCTTCTTTTCTGTTGCATTTGTTACTACTTGTGTATACCCTGACTAAATTGTAAGTGTTATTGTAAGCCTCATACTTTTGGTTTAAGCACTTGGGCTTCAGGCGCACCCCTTAGGTCTCCCTGGCCTTTCTCCCTCAGATTCTGACAAATATGGATGGACAATGTCCTACAATTTCTTCTGCCAGTCTGGTTGATATGGGCATCCTGACACAATGTAGCAACTGCCTCATGTACATGGACAACCATCTACTCCCACCACCTAGGAACACAATTTGTGAGAGATCCAATTACATTAGGAACCTAGAGTCCATGCTCTCTCCCGCTCAAACCAGTATATCTGGCACCAAAAATGCTATCAACATAATCAGTACACCTCACACACCTACCCACACCTACACAAGACACACCTGCATATGAGGAGGTCCTCAACATAAACATACCCAAACAATGGAGACCTTCGAGGCAAAAACACACACGATCTCCACAGCCCTCCACATCACATATCATGCATAGTCCACACACCTGTGTCTCACAGCTACTAAGGCTTCACCATAAACACAGAATATTAGTCATAGGAGACTCCATTGTGAGACACACAGATGTGCCTCACAGCAGGCTGAATAAGGAGAAACACCAAAAACAAGAAGCAGTCAAGTAGTAGAATGAAAAAGATAATCCATTTAATACATCCGTCCTGGTACCTCGGCAATTCGCCTTCAGTGGAACAAATAACCATACAAACACATCCTCTTTTTATATGCTCATCAATTAATCCATTAAATTACTATTTCATTATATCATTAACCCTAGTGATACTTATACTTTAAATACAATCAACAAACCACTTTATAGAAAGCAATACATACTCATTACATACTTTTATAAAATATTTAATGCTGAACTGTGTGGAAAATAATGCAAAAATGTATTTAAAAATAATCAAAAGCATATTAATTCATTCAAATTTCATAAATTCTGTACCATATTATATAACATTCATTAAATATTGACTAATTATCAAACTATATACAATAAATAAATATATATAAAGCATTTCAGCATATATAAATTTATTTCACTAATACAACCTAAGTAATTCACCACTACTATAATATTTACACTATAATGCCACTATCTAAATTAATTCCTGCTTTATATATATTTATTTATTGTATATAGTTTGATATTTAGTCAATATTTAATGAATGTTATATACTATGGTACTGAATTTATGAAATTTGAATGAATTAATATTTTTTAAATACATTTTTGCATTATTTTCCACTCAGTTCAGCATTAAGTATTTTATAAAAGTATGTAATGAGTATGTATTGCTTTCTATAAAGTGGTTTGTTGATTGTATTTAAAGTATAAGTATCACAAGGGTTAATGATATAATGAAATAGTAATTTAATGGATTAATTGATGAGCATATAAAAAGAGGATGTGTTTGTGTGGTTATTTGTTCCACTGAAGGCGAATTGCCGAGGTACCAGGACGGATGTATTAAATGGATTATCTTTTTCATTCTACTACTTGACTGCTTCTTGTTTTTGGTGTTTTTTTGAATTTTGCTTGTGCTTTTGCTGTTTTTCATTATGGAAAGGTCTATTTCTGAAGGAAGTCAAGTTGGTGAGAACCTTTATTTTGCTGAACTGTTGAAGGAGAGAGAGCATAAGTGTGCTGCTTCTGACTTATGGTCCATGAACATCAATGAGTCATATTTGGAGGAGTTTGATCGCTTAGAGCATTTAATGTCCAAGGAAATGACTATTTTCTATGACTCAAAATTGTTAGAAAAATATGTGGCCCTAAGCATTACCCCTAGGGGTTTACGTATAGATAAACTACCGGCTGGTGGTTTTAGTGAGGATGAAAATGACCTGCTATTGGAGTGGAGGCAGGCGGCACAGGAATGTTGTCTGAATTGGCTAAAAATTCTTATTAAAAGAAATCAAAGGGCTATTGAAAATTTGCACAAAAAATAACTTGATTTATAGCAGGAACTTAATAACAGGACTTCATATGCTGTTTTCCAACTTAATTTCAAAATATTAATGAAAAGTTAGCAAAGGTTGAAAATGATGTCATGGTTCGGAAGAAATCTAAACTTAACAGGGATATCAAAGATTATGAAAAGAACGATGTTTATAATTGGCCACGGAGGGGGCGCCGTTTTTATCAGAAATACAAAAACCATGCAACCGGAAGTGAGGATGTGTTGTCATGTTCATCGGCCGAGACTGGTGTGAGTCGCAAAAATGTTTCTTTTGAAAATATTGCGATGGAAGGTTCAGATGGAGTTGTGGATAGTCGGAGAGGTGAACAGAGTAATCGGAAATCTTATCCCTATATGCAGACTAGATCTGGAAGGAACTAGGGTAAGACGACTCACACTTCTGTTTCATCGTCCAGTTCAAAAAACCAGAAATAAGTTTTTTATATTCTTCAGAATGACTGGCATCATTTAATTGTAGTCATTCAGTTGATGTCTACTTGGACTCTCATGAGACTATTTTGGACAATGCTACTGTGACTGATTTTGAAAATGTTGCGGACATTGTTTCTGTTAGTATTGTTGATCCTGCTTGTAATGATTTAAATGTAGTTAACCTTTCTGGTTTGTGTTTGTCTGATGATATGCTGAGAGTTTTGTTCAAAGGTACCAAGTTTGTACCTACTAAGTTACCTTTACTTGCAGACGTATTAGTCAATGTTAGAAAATTTGTCCGCAAATTGAATTTAAAGGTATTTTTTTCTGAGCGTCAATGTATTTCTCAAATTGAGAATACCATTTTAACAGATGATGAGTTAATGAATCTAAGTATATATGATTACAATGACTTTTTTATTTTAATGGATGTGAAAATGATGGTTTTGATATTATTGAAGATGTTAACCCTTGTGTGGATGGAAGTTTTAGGGGGGGTTATGGGCATATTGATGTCCCTTGTTTTTCAAGTGATAGCACCTTTATTCCTCCTAAATGCTCACTGGCTATAAATGCATTTGAACATGTTGCATATTCTTGTATTGAAAAAGCATATAAGGAATTTTGTAGACAAAATAAGTCATTTAACCTTAGTAAATGTGAATTGGTGGCTTTAAAAGAGTTGAGAACAAAGTTAGACAAGATAACCATAAAACCAGCTGACAAAGGTGGTAATTGGGTGGTGATGGACACTGATAAATATGAATGTATTATCAACACTTTGCTGGGAGAGGACACATATGTCAGGTTGAATAATAACCCTTTGAAACATTATTCAGATGAACTTAGTGAATTATTAGAAAAAGGAGAAAGGTTAGGATTTTTTACCAGCAAGGATGTCAAAAAGTTAACAGTTAAGAAACCCCGTCATCCGTACATTTATATCATCCCTAAAATTCATAAGAGCATGATGAATCCGCCAGGAAGGCCTATTATTTCTGGCATAGGCTCTTTTGTTGAAAGGGTGAATACATTTTTGGATTTTCATTTTAAAAAGTATCTTCCTAAAGTTTGTTCCCATGTAAGAAATACTCAAAATGTATGTCAAGCATTGCATGGGGTACAGTGGAAAGAGGAATATTATTGCGCGACAGTTGATGTCTCATCTTTATATACCAACATTAATAAGAGATGGGGTTTAGAGGCCATGCAGAAAATGATGGGTGATGGACCTCGTACTATGTTTCTGTTGTGTCTATTGGAGTTTAGTTTGACACATAATTACTTTATGTGGAAGAAGGACTTCTTTCTACAAGTTAAGGGGACTGCTCTGGGTGCAGCTTTTGCACCTACCTATGCAGTAATATACATGGGTGAATTTGAAAAAGAGTTTATATTTCAAAGTAATTTTTTTTGTGAATAATGTTGTCTTTTATAGACGTTACATTGATGATCTTATTTTTGTTTGTAGGGGTGATGTATCTTTGTTTGAAAAATTTATGAAACATCTGAATGATAACACACATGGGTTAAAGTTTATTGCACAAAGTTCTTTTGGTAATATATCATTTTTGGATGTAGAATTTTATATAGGGAAGGATAATTTGATTCAACATAAACCTTTTAGGAAATCAACTGCAGTGAACAATTTTTTGCATGCAAGTAGCATGCATCCACCCCATCTGATTAAGGCATTATCTGAAGGGGAATTTAAGAGAATTTTAAGGAACACCTCGGACCCAGATTTATGGGAAGAAGCTTGTGATAAAATTTTTACCAGACTTATATCTAGAGGGTATGAGAGTACTGTACTTCAGGCATTAAGAACAAGCTATGTAAAGTTAAAACTTTAAGAAGGGGTGGGTACTATAGTGATCGTTGTCAGTTGTCGGTTGTATCTGCACAAGAAGATATCTTTTTTGTATCTAGGTTTTCTGATTTTTCAATTGTTGTTGAAAAAATTCTTAAAGAATTGTGGCATGTTGTTTGTGATGATATAAATGTTGGACATCTATTTCCTAGGTTTATTACATTTTCATACAGTAGGTATAATAATTTAAAAGAACTTTTGAATAGAAAATTGGAATATTCTACTGATGCGAATGTTGGTATGTATTGTTGCAGCCGTTGTTTGGTTTGTGACAAGGTAAAAAATTTGCATGGAATGAAAATAAATGGTAAAAAGTATTTAGCATTTGAGAGGTTTGATTGCTTGTCATCTGGGGTGATATACATTTTGGGTTGTGATTGTATCACACCCTTATGGTATATCGGACAGACCACCAGGAAGGTTAAGGTTCGCATTTTAGAGCATTTGGGAGATATTAGGAGGGGAAACATGGAAAGTCCTGTGGCCTCTCACTTTATCAACACACATAATGGTAATATTGAGGGTTTTTCATTTAGTGTATTGGCCAGACCACATCTCTGTGCAGGGAACTTTAAGACTGAATTAAGTAGGTTAGAATATAGAATGATTTTAGGGTACCCCAGAGGAATGAATTTATATAGTGGCATTATAGTGTAAAAATTATAGTAGTGGTGAATTACTTAGGTTGTATTAGTTAAATAAATTTATATATACTCAAATGCTTTATATATATTTATTTATTGTATATAGTTTGATATTTAGTCAATATTTAATGAATGTTATATAATATGGTACTGAATTTATGAAATTTGAATGAATTAATATGCTTTTGAATATTTTTTAAATACATTTTTGCATTATTTTCCACACAGTTCAGCATTAAGTATTTTATAAAAGTATGTAATGAGTATGTATTGCTTTCTATAAAGTGGTATGTTGATTGTATTTAAAGTATAAGTATCACAAGGGTTAATGATATAATGAAATAGTAATTTAATGGATTAATTGATGAGCATATAAAAAGAGGATGTGTTTGTATGGTTATTTGTTCCACTGAAGGCGAATTGCCGAGGTACCAGGACGGATGTATTAAATGGATTATCTTTTTAATTCTACTACTTGACTACTTCTTGTTTTTGGTGTTATTTTGAATTCTGATTGTGCTTTTGCTGTTTTTCATTATGGATAAGGAGAAAGTCATGGTTAATTGTCTGTCAGGTGCTAAGATCTACCATATCACATACTCACTGCAGTCTCTCAACAACAGATACTGTTATGACTCTGCCATCGTCCATGTTGGCATGAATGATGTGAGAACTACCTCCCTGGTCTATATGAAGAGACACATGATTGAGCTCACTGATTATCTGTCCCAGTCAGGTATGTTCCTAGCCTAAAACAGCATTCTGCCATCAGCCAAAATGATGCCTTAATACAAACAGGAAATGATTGACTTTAACAATTGGCTGTGTTTCTGGTGCTATTCTAGGGTGATCCAGTACCTGACAGCCTGGGAGGATATGATTGACAGACCACAATGCTTTTCAAGAGATGGCCTGCATCTGTCACACCTGGGCTTCAGGCTGCTGGCAAAGGTTCTTGCTTCCCACATAGTGCCTTTTTTAGGAGAACTGATGAGGTTAAGACTACCGACATAAAAATATCAACAAAACACAACGTAAAGGTCATGCTGCTAAGTGGTAAGAGTCTGAACATGAAACTGCACTCATTGCAAGCATTCTTAACCATGGAAAATGCTGACATCTATGCAGTCACAGAAACCTGGTTCGCAGCTACAGAGAGCGCCCCAGCCTTACTTGATTACCCATCCTATCATCCATTCAGACCCCAAACTGTGGCTAGTAAAGCCAAAGGAGGTGGAGTTTCAAATATATATCAAAGACATACACACCTCCAGGCTGGCCAATCAGTATGATGCACAGGAGATGCTCAACATGCAGTTAACCATTGACAAGACCCCTATTGAAATCATAGCTAGCTAGCTACCGACCCCCAAATCTGACTCAAGATGGCCATTCCACCTATATGGACTTTTCCAACTCTATCAGAATGCAACCCTTCACCCTTATCCTGGGTGACTTTAACTACCCAAACATAGATTGGAAGAACTACTCATGCCAGAACAGAAATGCCCAGAGATTCATAGATTTTGTCAGTGCAAACACGTTTGAACAGCTAGATGATACCGCCACAAGAGGTGTAAATATTTTGGACATAGTATTAAACAACATGAGTAACCATTACAGCATCCCTACAGTATCATCCTCCATGGTAAGATCCAACCATCAAGCGGTCACTTTTGAACTCACCATCTCCCACAATATCCATCTAGCTAGGGTCAAACATAATCCCCTGGATTCAGCAAGCAAGAATGCCTGAATAGTGCAAGAGCTGCTGCACGCAATATGGCTGCCGAATGATCCGGGAACAAGCCCTCAAGATGTGCACGAGTGCATCTACACTATTCTCACATGGACACCACTGCTATATGCTAATTGCCACATTTGCTGGTGAAAAGCATGCAAATGAGGTGAATTAACAATCCAGGAAGAAGGCAGGCATCTGTGCAGGAATAGTGTAACCTGCAGAAATGTATTTGGTTACTAACCAAATACATTTCTGAAAATTACAAACAGAAGCATGACAGCTCAAAAGAAAGCATGTATGAAATGTAGTAGGCATGCCAATGGCCAAATATATGGCCATTGGCATAAGAAATAGTTGCAAAATTATAAAAAACAACTTTTTTTTTGGCCGATCTTGGGCTTTTAAGGGTATGGCAGCAGTGCGCAAACAGGATCGGCCCGAAAATAAGAAAAAAGTGGAAATAAGCTTTTAAACCCAAATCAGCATTTTGCCATAATAGTCAATGGCATGTATAAGACAACATAAGACAATAATACCAGGAAATAGTGGTTGCTAAGGGGGAAGGCTGAGTGTGACTGTGGTAACTATGAATTAGCATTCTGCTTTATGCAAATGAGGGGATTGATACTGAATCACAGATTTCCTCTCAGTGTTAGCTTGCACCCAACCATGTAGGTGCAGCAACACCATTGTATAAGTCTAAGAGGTGGATGACCTCATAAGGAGGAGTGTCATGCATACTGTAAACTTATTGGAGCTCTGTGGCCTGCGTTTGCCCTTAGCTAAGCACAGCTAAGGAAGAGGGTGTGTATGAGGCTGCCTAGCAGTGTTTACATTGCCTAAACGGGTGTGTGTGCCATGCACTGGGTTTTAAACAAAGAAAAAACAGGAAATAGCAGCTCTGTTCACATCTTAGCACTGGGTATGCATGCTGCACCTCAGGGCTTAAACAGGAAGGCAATTGGAAGGGAAAACAACAGTAGGAAGGCAATCAAGGAGAACTAGAATAGCTGGCAGGTGAATCATCCAATTACACATGGAACAGCCTAGCACACTACTATAAACTATGCAAACACCTTCCAGTCTGGTTTTTCCCACAAACTCTACACCACAGGTGTACACAGATGGTGAAATTTTACCTGACAAAACTGACAAAATGTTAGGGACTGCTGTCGCTCTCATACATCAATATGTGCAAGAGGCTGGGGTGGTGAGGATGTGAATGCTGACAACCAGCCCACAGTGAGGAGGAGGAGGAGGAGAAGAGTGTACAGACCCAGGCTAACCTACCAGGGGCTACAAGAGTTGCTGATAGTGAAGTGCTATAGGGTGGACAGTAGATATCAAGGTATGTGTAGGTTTAAGAATATGGGCCACAGGTACCTTCCAAAGGGCAACTGGGGATATCATGGGGATCTCACAGGCGTCAGCATCCAGGGTACTCCACCAGTTCCTGGATGCCATGTCAGCACATGCCAATGAGCACATATAGTTCCCCAACACCCCTGAGGCATTGACCAGCAATATGCATTTCTCCCACCAAATAGCAGAATACCCTGAGGTAGTGGGTGCTATAGACTGCACGCACATTCACATCAAAGCACCATCTGGTGAGCGGGGTAGGGTCTACATAAACAGCAAGGGCTAGGCCTCCATCAACTGCCAGGTCATGTGTGATGCCCAGAGCATTATCTTGAATGTGTGTGCTGGCAACCCTGGAAGACATCACGACTCCCACATCTAGCATATGACACAGTCGTACCAGTCATTTGCCAGTGGGGACATCCCATATGGCCACCTAGTGGGGGATGCTGGCTACGTACTGGAGCCATGGCTGATGACACCCCTCAGAAATGCACACACACATGAACAAGAACTCCATAATTAGGCACACGCACAAACCAGGATCATAATAGAATGTGTGTTTGGGATGCTCAAGTCATGGTTCTGCTGCCTAGACATATCAAGTGCAACCTTGCAGTACTCTCCAGCTACATATACACAAATGTTCATAGTATGTGCCATGCTACACAATTTGATCCTGTGGAAACAGCTGCAGTAGGAACAGCACGGGGCAAAGCCACGTAGCCCCCCATCATTGCTAAGGCCATCACAGGCATAGAGGGACTCGGAGGAGGAACTACCTGAGCCTGCCCATGTAGGCAGAAGGAGGCATGCCCAGTAGGGCCTATATTAGAACATTGAAGTTTCACAACTTCAAATGTTCTAATATCGACCCCCTATTCAGCGAACACTGAAAATAGCGAAACGACAGAAAACCAAATTTTTTCCTAGGGAAAGAATTTGGTTGTCCGTTTCTGTCGCTTCGCTATTTTCAGTGCTGTGGTGGAAATTTACGGGTCAAATTAAGGTAAGTGTGCAATTTAGTGTGGTTTAGGTGAGTTAGGGTTCGGGCGCGGGTTAGGTATGTGTGCAATTGTGTGGACATGAGGGTTAGTGCGGGTTAGGTGAGTTAGGGTTAGGGCGCGGGTCAAGTAAGTGTGCGATTGTGTGGACGTGAGATTTAGGGCAGGGTAGGTGAGTTAGGGTTAGGGCACGGGTGAGGTGAGCATGCTTTAGTGATGGACCTTAGGGTTAGGGTTAGGGTTTGGGTTAAGGTAAGTGGATAGTTAGTGGTGTTTGTACAGTTTAGTGTAGGGCTAGCTGTAAGATTTTAGGTGTATGTGTGTGGATTGCTGTTTGTTTGGTGTGCTTGTGTTGTGTTTTTCGGAACAGCAAATTTTTTCCCTAGGAAAAAATTTGCTGTTCTGCATGTTCGATGTTGTCAACGTTCGCTGAATAGGTGTCGATATTAGAACATTCGAAGTTGTGAAACTTCGATGTTCTAATATAGACCCTGCCCAGTATGCCCAGGCCTTGGCAAAGAGGCAACACATAGCACATACACTGACATGGTAAGGACCCAGGGAATGACACCTCTCTCTGACTCGCACATACAGTAAAGGGGATGCCAAACATGACACTACCTGTGCTTTCCCATGTATAGGAAGTGTACTATGTGCATCCAACATAGTCAGCCCTACAGCACTGTCCTCAATACTGGCCCAGCCACAAGGTAAGTCACTCTTCCTATCAATTGCAGAATGGAGTAGTATGTTCTGATAGTTGTATCTATGGTATGGATGTGAGCATGCAAGGGAATTAGGTGGCTGAATGGCATGGCAGGAGATAGTGGACACCTATATGGGCAGCATGAAATCTATAACAAATACTGGTGTCAACATATTAGGCAGTACTAGACAAGGTGACAAATCCCACTACAGTACATAGGACACACACATGCATGCCAGTGAAGCTCACATACCCACCAACAGCCTCAGCCAGCAGAACAGGTGTAGATGACCATAATGAAAGGCTGGGCTAAGGCCTCCAATTGATGGCAATGGTGAACAGCCCCCCTCCAGACCTACACAGACAGACTACAACAGGTCTGGCAGTTGTATGTTAGTTCTAAAGGGTAAGAAGTCTGAAACTGAAATGTAGGTCAATAAAACCTAAGATCTGTACTTTACTGATATGCCTCCAGTCTGCATGATAGGTCAGAATACAAAATGAAATGGAAGCCAACAGAGTACCTGAAATGCCAGTACAGTCATAGCAAATGTTTAAAGTCATCAGGTGTGCCCCCCCACAATCCTATGTAAAAATGCAGTAACATGTAGGTGTGAGGAGTAATAACAGTGGAGCACAGATTACCCGAGCTGGCCCAATCTACAGGATAGATTGTTGCATGCGTACAATATGCAGGGGTCTATGTGTTAGGTTGTTGTGTGTTCAATATTGTCTGGAAGTGGTCAGCATGTAGGCATGGAGGGTTGTGTCTTAGTAGCCTATGGGCAGCGCTGTGGATGACAGGGCCATGTTCTGTCAACTGCAATGCCAACCAAAATGCTTCTCAGAAATACCCATGTCAGCAGTCGTCCATACTCACTGTTCAGATGTCAATATCTGTCACCATCTGAAAGATGGACATGCAATGAATGTGGGCCCATACATACACACAGTACACAGGTGGAAGTACACTAGACAGAGTGCATAGAATGTAACTGTCAACTGCACACAACTTTGGAATTATACATACAGGTTAGCAGCACATTAGTTGTCCATGTAGTATGGAATACTGATGTAGTCTGGCCAATCACTGGCAGACCACAAAAGGCACAGTTATGAAGTAATGAGAGATTGCATATGTCCCTGCACAAGCTGTGAATCAGCTGCAAGTAGCTTCCATATCACACATGCACCCAGCTCACCCCATCATCACCCACAGGTTTAACACGGGTCATATCCTTGCTTTTGGAAATAAGTACAGTATGACCCCACTTCTGTATGGGAATGCCCAGAGAATGCAGCATGCTGAAGAGGTGTCCTATGCAGGTGTGTCCCTAGCTGTAAGCAGCACCTTGCCTGCATCCAGACCAATGAATTAATATGGACAGGAACTATTGCTATTAACACCTCACACACTTACCCTGTCACCCCAGGGGAATCCACTGGCTCGCAGCCTGGAAATGTAGGAGTGACAGAATGCACTGGCCTGCTACAGATGGCCTGCATCACTACCAAATGGCCTAAAGTCCTCTGTCAAAGGCCTGTGCCTCACTCATAGTGCCAATGTATGGTATCTCATGGGGTCCCAACTAACAACCTAACACAGTCAACAGAACACAAATGCAAGGCTATGTTGACAAATCCCAGTAGCATGCCCACCATGTCCTACTGCATGAACTGTGGGCCAACCCCTAAATACCGCTAGAATGAAGGGTCAGCTATAGGGATACTTCTCAGATATCACTTGCATAATGTTAGGAAGAAGGTAGAATAACAGAGTGAAGGGTGTAGAAGCATGGACATCATAGAGTGTGTGAAGTCTGAAACTCTGATGTGTGCCCATACTACCCCTGCCTGCAAACCCAGTAATGGGTGGCTACAAATATGCTCATAAACCCCAATGTGAAGGGGAACTGACCAGATATATGAGCCCTGCCTCTGGGTAACCTTTGTGAATCTGTACAGCTGAGCGGTATGGCCACAGCAGGATATGGCCATTCTGTTAAGTCGATATATGTACAAGAAGGGGCTCCTCAGCCACCCTAGCACCAAGGTGCTGGACCATTTACACAGACCCATCAGCAAATGTCTGCACCTACCCCTCCAGAAGGCATGAGTGTGCAAGAATTTGTAGGCTGCAGACCACAATACTGGACACAGCTTTATTCATCTTGTATTTCCCAGGAAATAACTGTGAGCAAATAATTATATCTGTCAGTCGCTGATGACATAATACATCATAGTGTAAAACAGTATATATGTCTGAATATCTCTGCTAACACCAACTATGTAACACAAGCATCTCAGACAGCAATAGTTACAGTATCCCACTATCTGTCACCCATTCTGACTCCATATTGTCAACCTATATACGGATATCCTGCAGAAACAGGTTGCTAACTGTAGGTGTAGAACACCAAACCCTGGACTGGAGTACAACCCTACCTGGACTGGATTCAGACACTCAATAAAGAAGGTCATACTGGGCATGCTCCAACACTTAGAGAAATGAAGCCCATGTCTGACAACACAGTGGACTATATATAGCTGTCATTCGCAGATGTCTGTGTAAACACACCAAACCGTACACCATTCATGCTTTGCACACATATTGGATAGGAATACTCACACATATCCAAGGGCAACACACTATAATATGTCAAACATACACACACAGAGATGTGGGAAAGAGAGAGACAGACAGTGACAGAGAGAATTCCATTATAAGGCTTGTCCCACCAACCACATATCCAATTGGCCGATAACAAATGATGTGCTAATGTCAATCACTGTAGACATTCCTTTTGTTAGCCCTCGGCCCTTTAGTGTCTGTGGTGCTTGTGATAACTGTGTAACATGATAGTACAAATCAGTATTTATCTAGCATTTGTATACCCAGTCCTGTCAAATGTAAAGTTGTGTGTGACTGAGCGTGTGTGTGTTTGTGTGCCTGTGTCTGTGTGTTTCCAGAGGAATGATTTATGGCCCATTCAAACTCACTGCACTTCCCATTGCCCATGTTAGCACTCCTGCTGATGTCAGTCACTTTGAAATAACCCTCTGGCCAAATCTCAGCCCTATAAGCTACGTGGTGCTTGTGATATCTGTGTAATACTGTAGTGTAGAAACTAGTTGGGTAGGAGTTCTAATCCCAGACATCACAACTGTGAAACTGTGTGTGTGTGTGTGTGTGTGTGTGTGTGTGTGTGTGTGTGTGTGTGTGTGTGTGTGTGTGTGTGTGTGTGTAGATGAATGATTTTGAGGCCATTCACGCTCACTACACCTCCCATTGTCCTACTTTAGCATGCCTGCTGATGTCAGTCACCTTGAAATAACCCTTTGGCCAAGTCCCAGCCTTATAAGCTCCATGGCGCTTGTGATAACTGCGTAATACTATAGTGTAGTGTATGAGTTAGGTAGGAGTTCTATTCCCAGACATTGAAACTGTGTGTGTCTGTGTGAGAGAGTGTGTGTGTCTTTGATGATATCTGATTTTATGGACATTCACACTTACTACTCTCCCCTTACCCCTCCTTTAGCACTGCTGCTGATGTTACTCACCTTCAAAGATACCTTTGGACAGCTCTCCAACATTTAAGCTCCATGGTGCTTGCGATAACTGTGTAATACTATAGTGTAGCATACTAGTTAGGTAGGAATTCTAATCCTGATCCTGGCAACTGTGTAAATGTGAGTGTTTGTGTGAGAGAGTGTGTGTATCCTTATAGAGACCTGATTTTGTGGTCATTCACACTTACAACACTTCTCTTAGCCCTCCTTTACCACTGCTGCTGATGTCACTCAGCTTCGAAGATACCTTGGCACAGCTCTCTAACATGTAAGCTCCACGGTGCATGCCATAAATGTGGAACATAGGTATGGGTTTGGATCTCATCCATGGCAAGTGTTTGTGTGTGTACATATATATGTATGTCCATTCCTCAAAGATTTTGGCCCCATTTACACCCAGTACACATCTCAGTGCCTGACTTTAGCAGTTCTGCAGATATCATCCACATTCGAAGCACCTGTTGCCAACCCTAAAACATGTAAGGTGTGTGTGTATGTGTGTGTGTGTGTGTGTGTGTGTGTGTGTGTGTGTGTGTGTGTGTGTGTGTGTGTGTGTGTGTTTCTGTGTGTGTGTGTGTGTGTGTGTGTGTGTGTGTGTGTGTGTGTGTGTGTGTGTGTGTGTGTGTGTGTCATCAGTATCCTGTGTGGGGGTTGCTGTGATTGTGTAATAACAGGATCCATTGTGGGGTGGGTTTTGCTAAATTATTATGTTGAGAACCAAGTATATGTCCCAATGTCCACATTACAAGGCCAACTGATGTCAAACACTGTAGAGGTTGATGTTGACAATCCACAGCCTTAAATGTGACAGTATGGATTAGTGAAAATATAGGCAACCCTTCTATTACTCAGAGAACACTCTCCACCTACATATCATACGCAAACACACTTGGCTAGGCAGTAACCACCATATTGGTAGTTCCTCTGCATATTGCCTCCCAGATAGTAACCACGGTGTGATAGCAGTGGACTACATGCCTGTTGACCACAACAGTGCCACTGACATCAGAAAGTACTTTGATGTGTTACATCTCCTGACTGTGTGTTATCCAGCAAGTAAAAGGACATGACACCCTGTTCCATCCCCTCAGTAGCCAAATAAATGTGTACAGTGGCCCTTTTGCCATATTCCCCACTGGACGCCAGCAACAACTGTAGAGTTTGCAAATGTACCCCAAAAAGGAAATACCATGCCTTATACACATGCCCTGTATGTACATATGCCATTAACTCCACTGAATACCCATATCATACTGTCAATGTAGGTGCAATCACGACCTCAGTTACATAGCCAGGTCTCACCAAATGAGGTCAGGAATGCTACATCAGAAGATACCAATCTGTCCACACAACATGCCCCGGAGACCTCAAGTACACTTCCACACATCAAAGAACATGCATGTGGGACATGTGCACAACCCAGACACTGTCCATGTTATGGAATATAGATCACATGCATGGGAAGCAGTGCCCATCACCGGCTACCCACAATAGAAACCCAGATGAGTGGATGGTGAATACAATACCCACCCCTGGGGATCACTCCAGGGACTACACCCCTGAGCCACACTAGGGACTATTGTCATGTGGCCTGATGCCAAGGTATTCCCTTGGCCTAGCCTTGTAGAGCCTTCAGGTCCATTCACCTATTACACAACAGTGAAGCAATGAACCTATTGATCTTAGTACTGGCAAGTGTGTGTGTGTGTGTATGTGTGTGTGTGTGTGTGTGTGTGTGTGTGTGTGTGTGTGTGTGTGTGTGTGTGTGTGTGTGTGTGTGTGTGTGTGTGTGTGTGTGTGTGTGTGTGTGTGTGTGTGTGTGTGTGTGTGTGTGTGTGTGTGTGTGTGTGTGTGTGTGTGTGTGTGTGTGTGTGTGTGTGTGAGTGTAGATGAATGATTGTGAGGCCATTCACACTCACTACACCTCCCATTGCCCTACTTTAGCATGCCTGCTGATGTCAGTCACCTTGAAACAACCCTTTGGCCAAGTTTCAGCCCTATAAGCTCCGTGATGCTTGTGATAACTGTGTAATTCTGTAGTGTAGCAAACTAGTTAGGTTGGAGTTCTGATCCTGGTCCTAGCGAATGTGATAAGGTGTGTGTTTGTGTGCAAGAATGTGTGTGTGTCTTTGCTGACACCTGATTTTGTGGACATCCACACTTACTATACTTCCCTTTCCCCTCCTTTAGCACTGCTGCTGATGTCACTCATCTTCAAAGATACCTTTGGACATCTTTCCAACATGTATTCTCCGTGGCGCGTGTGATAACTGTGTAACACTGTAATAGAAATACATAGCTAGGTAGATGTTTGAAACTCAGCACTGGTAAGTGTGTGTGTCATCAGTATCCTGTGTGGGTGCTGGGGTGATTGTAGGGTGGGTTTTGCTGCATTATTATATTGAGGACCTATATGTCCCAATGATCGCATTATAAGGCCAACAGTTGTCAAACACTGTAGAGGTTGTTGTAAACAATCCACCGCCATAAATGTCTACTACCATGTGCAATTACTATGTAACAGTATGGATTAGTAAACAATATAGTCAACCATTATAATACCCAAAGATCACTCTCCACCCACGGATAATACACAAACACGCTTGGCTCTTTCTCTCTTCCTTTGTTAATTTCTCTCTGTCTCTCTCTCCCTCTGTGGTAGATGTGGAAAAATACATCTGTTTTGCATAGACAGCAGCTTGACTTTTGTAGGTAATGCTCATGGTCAGCTGATGGCCTGTGCATGAATTGGAGTCTTCCACTTGCTAATTGCATGTGGAACAGCTGTGGTATCATTCCTATAGCCAATTGCATGGAAACACACTCCTATAACTAAGCACTTCATGTAGGTGTTGGCCCTTTTCCTTCACTGTGAGCAGGTCTTCATGTGGGTGTCTGACAAACAGCATAACAGAGGCTAATTGGAAATACCTCTTACAACAAATACTGTGGAGACAGGCCAACAAACTGGAGGAGGATGTTCCAGACATGGGGATAGAATGTAAGTATTGCTGTTCTACATTTGAAGTAATGTTGGTAAAATAGGGTTTGTGTGGCTATGGCTGTTCTGCATGATTTAAAGTCTGGCATGACAGTGCTATGTGGTTGAGGGCTATCTGCAGACTGGCCAGAGTTTGGAGTCTCAGATGTGGTGTGTTACTTACACATTTTTTGTCTTTATAAATGCAGTAGCTTACTCTGATGATTGCAGTCAGTAAATGGTGACATCCATGTGTGTTACTGACTTCATATCCCTCAGAAGCGATATGTCATGCAGTAAGAGGTGCATATGTGCAGTATATCATTATTTACTGACATCATTCCTGATATCAAGCCAGTGATATATCAGACTGCCAGGCATGTTATGTATAGGAGGCCTCATATTTGTGAGCAGAACCTGGACATTCTGTTGTAGTCTGTACAATAGTGAGGTCTGTGTACTTATAGGTTCATAGGTTCATACTAGGCTATCTGCCCTAGGGCATTTATAAGCCTAGCCAGAGTGTGTTTGGCTTTCGCCACCCATTTTAAATTAATTTTGCTATGCCCTTTTTCGAGGTTAGTATACTGTGCCTCTGTCTAACAGTGACACAGAAGTGATACCCGGGGTAAACCTATGATCTCCCATCCACTCATCAAGATTCCTCTTGAAGAGAGTCAATGAGGGACTCTGCCTAACCTGGACTGGGATTTTATTCCAGAGTGAAGGGAGCCCCTGGGTTATGAATCTGCCCCTCCAGCATGTCCTATTTATTTCAGTGCTGAAGTTCAAGTCTCTCGAGTGCGTAGCTCGATGGGATTTTGATTTTCTGAGGTGCAGCATGTCCATTAATTCCGGGTTGGACATGGCTTTATACGTCAGGCACAGATCACCTCTGAGCAGGCGGTATGCCACTGAGTAGAGCTGGAGTTTCTTTAACCGGGCAGCATATGGCATCTGTTTGAGCCCTTTGATCCTCTTGGTGAGGTACTTTTGGGGTCTTTCCAGTTGCTGCAGGTGTCTGGTAAGGTACATCCTTGTTGACAGAGTGTCATATTGTGTAGCAGTGTATTGTGAATATGTTATTTGGCCTGTGTACAGACTGGGGTAGATGTCAGTGTTCTTGGTCCTGTTCTATTTGACGTTGCATGCTGCTCCAGTTTCTGGTACCCTATCAGCATATATGTCTGTAGGGCCAGACTGAGACATGTTCCATACCACAGTCGGGCATCAGATTACACTGTGATTTGGGCCAGTGTATGTAGGGTTAGTGTGTGAGTGGCAAATATGATGATGGTTCTGTTCACACAGTCCATATACTGTACTATTAACTAGGCTTACCATAATGTGACTGTGACTGTGTTGAGATTGTTTGTGGGTATGCACTTTCACACTGGTGTCTGTTACTCTGTGATGTTAAATGCCTGTAGTGCCTGCTATATTTGCAATTCCATGTGTAGTCCCCCATAGGAAAATTGGGCTGGTGTTGTGGCAGTCTGCCTGTAGTTTAGACAGTGCTTGGTGACATCCCTAGCAGCTCAGTGTATTTAACTAGTGTGATGTTATGTCCAGATATTTGTCAGATATGCTGTTGCCTGGCTACCATACATGTTGTGCATTTCTGAAAAAGTAGTGGGATGCTGTGAAGATGTATGTCACTAACTAGTGGGAAGTATGTGGGCTTGGGACCTCTGCTTCACAGATAATATGTGTTAGGACTGACAGAAGAGTGTGAATGCATCAACTGTGTGAGCTTATCTACTCCAGTATTTGTGATATATCCCCATTTTCATGGCTGTAAAAATCCCCTTTGTCAGGCTTGGTCCACACATCTTGCACTAAGGAGTTCTGTGTATACCTCTGGACTCTCCAGATTCTTTCAGACTGTCCATGTTTATTAGTCATATTTCTGCTGTATTCCACAGGATCATTACTATGATTTGTGTGATACTTCACTATGATGATTTTATGATGTCTGTCAGTAACTGATGGCATACATGTCAATTTCAGAAGAGTCTTGCTTCACAACATGTCTGTTGACACAACCCCTGTTACTGTAGGAACATTCAGCATTTATAACTGCAGTACTTACATTACGTTTACATGCACTAAGAGGTTGAGACTTATGGTGCTGAGGTATGACTCCACTACAAGTTATGGGCATATGTTTTATATATATATATATATATATATATATATATATATATATATATATATATATATATATATATATACATATGTATATATATGTATATAGATATATATATATATATATCTACATATGTATATATATGTATATATATATATATATATATATATATATATATATATATATATATATATATATATATCCTTGTTATGTGTTGTATATACCTTCTCAGATGTATCCAACCATATTTATCTGATATGTGTATATTTAGATATAAAAACATGACTGATTCAACACTATTTTCACTAACAAGTAGTAAACAATTGTAGTAGTCAAAGCAGTTGTTCACTACTATTCAGTACGTGTACTGACTGATATATTTGAAAAAGCAACAGATGTTTTTGCAGCTCAGATGGTATAGTGGTTAAGTGCAGTGACTATAATCTAAAGGGTCCTGGGTTCAAGACATGCAAGCGCTGTTTTTTTTTTTTTGTTGCTAGGCAGAACAAGTAATGTTGGATACAGATTGGTTAAGGCAGTTTTGAGCAGCTTTAAGCGGGTTTGCGCGGGTTTGCATTACAGTAAGTGGTGATAACGTACGGTTAAACGAAAAGGTGCTTACACCGTGTAGACTTCGCTTATCAGTGTGCAAATCTGCTTAGCATTTACATTTAAGCAATGCTTACACCTGCTAAGCATAGCTCAGTGCTGGTAACCAGTGATCACATTCCAGTCTGATAAAATAGCAGGGTAGTGACATCTTTAATAAGTGTATTTAATTCCATGTACATAACATGCTTCTATGTGCTGTTATTACAGTAGCAAGGGGTGTGAGTATACTATATGGGCCACCTGAGTATACATGGGTAGTACCACAATCTTTTCTCTTTGTATGTGTTTCATACATGGGTAGTATCCCAAGTTATATGCAGTCATGCTTGCATGTATTGTATCAGTACATTACTACTTTTAACAGTGTTTTTCCAAGTAAGAGTAGATTGCTGATTGTAGTACTGGAACCATACACCCCTGCATGCAAAGCTGGACTCTGAGTACTGACTATCATGTTCTTGGTGTTTCAGCTGTATGTTTTTAAGTATCTCCTATTGGATATTGATCTGATATGTTGACATTAACTGTAGACTACTATGTGTTTAGGACATGTCATTGAGGACTGCTAACATGTAGTAAAATGGCATAACTATCAGTGTCAGACATCTATCTGTCAAAACATTCATCCTAATGCATAACCTGTTGACTAGCTAATTTCTGTCTGTCCTCTGTACAGATGTGCAGATGTCAGGTATCCATCTTGGCTGCTTACAGGCAATCTCTGATTGACTGACACTGACATGTTTGCTCAGCTGTGTTATAAATGCCACAGCTAGGAAACCCCACTCTGCATGCACCACATGCCATGGATACCTCAAGTAGACTACCACAGTCAACGGAGCATGCTTGGGTACAGGTCCATAACCTAGACATTGGCCATGTTATGCAATATATTTTGCATACATGTCAATCGGAGCACCTCACTGGCCATCTGCAAGAGAAAAACCAGAATATTGGACATTGACTTTAACTGTCACCCTGGGGATCACTCAAGTTGCATCGGTTGATAGATGGCCTGTTGACAAATGTCAGGTGGCATGATACCAATGTGCCCACATGCCCTACTCTTCTCATCTCTCCATGGGCATTAGCCTGGTACACACCTAGGAACACCTACACCTATGGACCTCAGTACTGAAAAAAATGTGTCATTGTGCATTACTGAGAATAACAGTGTCTGGGTGTTTGTAAACTTGCAGTTGAAAGTACTCTGAGGGCCTTCTCACCCAGTACACTACCAAATGCTATACTTAGAAATGGCTTCTGCTGTAATTCACATTAAATGCACCTTGTTACACTCTTCACCTTATGGGCTACCTGGAGCTTGCAGTACCAGCATAACATTGTTCTACAAATGGGTAGATAGGCAAGGGTTACCCTCTGAGTCCTGGCAAATGTGAGTATGTGTGCATGTGTATGTCTGTGCAATTGTGTGTGAGTGTGTATATTTGTAGGAGATAGCATTCTGAGGCCATATTCTCCAAATACACTAAACCTTGCCATACATTATAAGGGATGGTGATGTTGCTGACATTAGGAGAGCCATGACAAACCCTCACCCTACTATCCCAGTGGCATGTGCAATAAATGCATATCCTTGTAGTAGCACTGATTAGATAGACAATGGTTTGTATTGCAGTCCTGGTCAATGTGTGATTGTGGGCATCTCAGAGCATTATCATGGGTTTCAGTGAGTACAATATCCAATGTGGGGTGAGGGTGCTGGATATACTGTCTTTAAACCATGGTACCCCAGTACATGTCCCAAGGTCCACTGTATGATGACCGCTGTCACCATCAACCATACAGGTAACTGATTACACTATCCAGCCCAATGACGCATGTGCTGTGTGCAAAACCTCTGTAACAGTATGAACTCACTGACAAGGTAGTTAACACTGCTAAACCCAGGTCTGTCAAATGTGTCTTTGACTATATGTGTTTGTCAATTTGTGTATGACAGTATGTCATACTATGTATTGTTCATTAACACCCAGTACATCCCCCATTACCATACCATACAAGGCCTGGTGATGTTCTTCACTTAACAGGAAGCTTGGGACACACCTCACCCTAAAAGCTCTGCGGTGTGTGCAATTAAGGCCAAACACATTAGTAGGAATAAGTACCTCAGTAGGGGGTCTACTCTTAGTGTTGCCAAGTAAGTGTGTGTGCATGTGAAGGGATCTACTTCAGTTTGCAGAAAATATATTTCCCAGGAGATCATTTGTCTGAGAACTAACTGGCAAAAAGGTAACATTTCAAACTAATCAACTTGTGGAAATTCATTCCATCAAAACTAGTAGTGGAAGTGTAAATGCCCTCTTCCCCACTGTACAGATGTACAGCAATACTGGAGTTGGTCTATATACTTGGGTGTGGTTGTTGTGGGCACAGCCACCCACATTGGGGTTATTGTTGTGTGTATCCCCCCACTTTGTGTGCTGTTATACTGCACAGTTTATGTTAACAGGTTAAGTAGATGTTAATCACACTATGTGTGGTTCTACGCCACCACAAACCCTCCAAAGTGTGGGGATCTGCCCCCCACACCAGCACACCTATGTTTACCAACTCCAGAATTGCACTACATTGGGGAAGAGGACATCTACCCTTCCAGTACCATTGTCAATGACATTAAACTGGCAGACTGATTATTTACTGATGTGATGTTTTGGAAATTTGGTCTTGGTGGAATTACACAGGCCAAAATGAAGTACATCCATGTGAACAGTATTCTCTGTGTATTGCATCAACACCAAAGCCTCTGTGTGTGTCTTATTCACAAACATTTGGTGTGTGCCACCCAGTACATTTACCATTGTCCACTGTGGAAGAGCTGCTTACATCAGCCACCATGCACTCACCTGTATACACCCCTCAGACCTATCAGCCATGTGGCACATGCAGTAACTGTTATACAGACCTCTTACTTTTGTTCAGCTGTACCCAGGATATGACACGGTCAATGTGTCACCACAGTGCCACACATCTTGTAGGAAAGAACAGCAGACCAACATCCTGCTGAATCATAGACACCTAGAGCACAAACAGAATACATTATGGAGTCAGTGTTAATAACAGCTATAATGCATCATGGCTGGACAGCTACACACCCTGACATAGGTTCATAGGTTCATAGGTTAGTACTATGCTAACTGCCCTTGCGAGCCATTTTAAACCTAGCCAATTATCCCTTGTGAGACTCAAACCCTGCACCTTGTTCTTGCAAGGCAAACACCTTAACCATTAGGCCACCCTCCCTAAAATATATATCCTCAATATGTAAAGCTCTTTCCAGTAGTGAGAATCAAACCTTGCACCTTGTGATTGAATGGCATACACTTTAACCTCTGTACCATTTGGCCTTTCAGGTAATGTAAGCATTAATCATTCCAGCTGACAACATGTTAAACAGCATTACATTGCTAAACCTTAGTACATTCACCCTGTGCATCAGAACCATATTAGCATGTCCCTGCATCGATGGTATGGATGACAGGGATGTGGCAGAGGTATCATCATATGCACAGGGTGTGTTGTGGGTTTGCCAGAGGCCTAGGCTGATCTGTTTGGTTGACATCATGTGTGTGGGTTAGGGGGTTCTTTATTAAATGGCCTGTGCAGATGTGGTATGTGTAGGTATGGAGGTGCCCTAGCTGTGTTGGTGATGTGTGTGTGTGTGTGTGTGTGTGTGTGTGTGTGTGTGTGTGTGTGTGTGTGTGTGTGTGTGTATGTATGCACACATTTCTGCCATGTGGCTGCCCTATACAGGAGTATGTTGGACAGCTGCAGACTGTACATGGCAGGGTGTACAGTTCACCGTGTCCAGGTATGGACACAGGAACTGTGCCTGCCAGGGGTTGTACAGGCACTATTAGGCAGAAGTCCAGATATGGTACTCTCCCCTGATGATGACAATTGTCTGCTGGATCCGCGTCCCTGTTGGGACCGTCCAGGACCACGTGCATGTATCCTGCTGTGTTGTGGTGTGGACAGTACTGCCCCAACAGTGCTGGTGCTGGTACTGCCACTACAGGAGTGGTCGTGCTTTACTGCATGTCCATGTAGACCTCCATCTGTTGGTGTTGGTGACCTACATCCACGTGGCCAATGCCCTACTCCCACCACATGCTCTACCACAGACACCAAACAGTCAAGGATTCCCACCATCTCACCCAACCGTCTATCCATGACCTCTGCAAAATAACGGTGGGCACCTGCAAGATCACGGATGTAGTCACGTACAGCAGGTAGGGTAGCCCTTGGAGCCTCAGACTATCTCTGGTGCAATGTTCCATATGTGCCTGTGGAAGAGTAGCCCTTGGAGCCTCAGACTATCTCTGGTGTAACATTCCATATCTGCCTGTGCCTCCATGATGGCCTGAAACATGCATCTGGTGACACCTGCTGTGGCACTTCTGCCAGGGGCATGATGGCCAGCAGCCCTCCTAGGAGCACCTCTGTACATCTGCCTGTGTGGTACCTCACTGGTCATCCAGCTATGGCTGCTGTGTACAAACACACTTCCCATAGTCACCACACTTTCCTATCCCATGCCACCAGCCACCAACTGTCTCTCATCTATGGCCATTGGTCATGGGGTATGTATGGGGATTGTGACTGTGTGGGGATGGGGTGGATAAAAGTGGGATATCAATGCCACCTGTGAGAGGCAGACAAGAAATGTAAATTAAGAACTGTATGTTATGGTTTACTTCTACACACACACACACACACACACACACACACACACACACACACACACACACACACACACACACACACACACACACACACACACACACACACACACACACACACACACACACACACACTTACAGGTGAGGTGGCACAAAGATATTACACAGACCTCTCATTACCCAACAGTCAACATGCATGACATATGGCACTCAACAGCATGCACTGCAGCCATACTCAGTCCTTGTTACCAACATTATACATCTCTGTGATGCATGAGTTGTGTTAGCAGGCAATGCCCCTTCCCCTGGAACATACTTCACCCATGTACACAGTATTGCTGTGCACCTGTACAGCACACTGCCATGTACTGTGCACCATACCTCACAAATGTACACACCATTGCTGAATGTGTATATATGTGGCAGTTATGTTTGCTCTGTTGCTCACAGCCCCTATGTATTTGATTGACACGTATCTGGGATGATATGAGGACTGATGTCAATAATTAATGCTTGTCCTTTGATTTGCAGATCTCATCATCAGCAGTGCATGCATGTGCAATAAAATCCAGTTACACTGACAACTGGCAAAGCTTAATGTGGATATGAGAAGGGTACACACCCTTGTTGACATGCCAGCCTCTTCTATGATATGCAATGGGGCCTCAATACTGCATTTGTTAACATTATACATACCTGATATGTGACATATGATCTGTGCAATCCAATGCAGTATCAAACAAATGTGTTAGTCGTGCAGATGCAGAATGAGAGGCATACAATATGTGGTTTGTGTAAGTGTGCACACCCTTAACACAATGGTTTGTGGAACCACCTGTCAAGTGAACTACATCAGTCACTATTCCTGGAAGGGATATACTAGCATGGCCCATCTTCACTTGCCGTTATTTGGTCACTCTGCCCTACAAATATCCCCCAACTCTGCCAGACTGCAAGGTCAGCTCATGTGCACAGCCCTTGGAGGTCACACAGTAGCTTCACTATTGCTGTAGAGTCAGGGTTATGTCTGGCACAATTCATAACCTTTACTGTGTTCAGATACAGCCATTCTTACCAAGCTTTGGATGTATGCTTCACACCCCTCCCCATCCTCAGCCTTATTGCAGATGCTTGACAACTATGGAACACACATGAGTGTTATTTTGCAGTGTTCCAAATTTCAAAAACCATGTCTACCTGCCTAGTTCCAGCTAATGAACAGCAAACCTAAAGGTGTATACTGGCACCAGCAAGCTAAATATTTAGGATGGTGGCCCTGAGGTGGAGTGAGGTGTTGCTTGTGCACCACACATATCTTTATGACTACTGTGTGTATGTTTGAGCCTTGGTCTCATGACACCATTACACATTGCAACATATGCCTTTGGGAGACTTGATGTTATGCTTATGCTACCTGTAGAGAGCCCTGGATGATGTATCAAGTGGGACAACTCTTCCGTCTGATTACCCTAACCCATAGGCCACATTTATGCAGAATCCAGACAATTGTCGGCACAGGTACTGCACAGGCAGTACCTGCTAGACATTCCTGCAAGTCCCCTCAGTGTTGCTGCATGTTTCTAGGCAGCCTCCACGACCAGTTTGCAACATGTTTGTCATCTGTTTTGGATAGGCATCTGTCTATTTTCTACATCAGTGTTGTCCCATACTTCATACACACATACATGACTGTCTGCACTGTTTACCATGGTATATGCATTGGTGAGGTTAGGCTACTTTTCCCACTTCTGAGGGCTACCTTTCAGTTATGGGATCCATTTTATGGTTTGCAAGATGTGTGCAAGCCACGGCTGCCTCTGTTGCAGGTGAGTGGGCAAATGTCATGGACATACTTCTTGGACAGCAGACCATTACTTCGTGTGACATTGAGGCCCTGTTCTTGATGGAAAGTGTGTACTCAAGAAGAGTGAATGCTATCAGTACATCACAAGCTGCTTCCACAATATGTTATTTGGATCGTATGCACACATATGCTTTCAGTGTTTGTTAAGGTATGTATTCCCCATATTTGTTGTCCTAACATTGCTCATGTTAGGATCACATTGCAGGTTGTAAAAGGTGTGGAATGTGGTATTGTGGTTTGCCGTTGTTTATATCAGGAACAGTTGCCATTGTAATAGTGGTGTATATACTGTTTTAGCCACTGTATATGGGTAATGTTTCCATCATGTCTCTACTGTAGGCCATTTGTCCCACCATTATGTTCATCTCTGTCCACACATCTTGCACTGACAGGTTGTTAGGTATACTGCAGGACTCTTACATACCCTTCAGGTATGCCACCATGGTGACCACTGTGATGCAGTGCAGTTAACACCAACAATAAGTGAACATGTACAGTATGCATTATGGGTAGGTATGTTAAATGTGTGAATGGCAAATAGCATGGCCATAACATGGCAGGTGTATTGGCAAACCTGAGCAAAACAACTCCATACTCACCAGCTTCAGGCTGCTGGGCCAGTTGTATACCAGAGGGGCCTAAATAGTTGTGTGAGAGATGTAATGTCAGTAGCCACACCTGTGGCGTTGGTACAGAATGGGAGCAGCATTTAAGCACATTGACAGTACAAACCCACAATACTAGAGATTATGCACATCTGTTCATTACTACACTGCAGTAACAGACTATCTTATCTGACATATGCATGTAGATACTTTACAGATGAAAATGGATAAGCAAAAGTGGTCTAGTAATGTGCCCTGGGGCCTTACCTGCACACTCCTCATCCATTGTGTGGGTGGCACCCACCTCCACAATGCTGTCTTCAGCCTGTTGGCTTGTCTGGTGGGCGGGTCCCCCAAGGCTGGCAAGGACCTCCTCAGCATGTGTCAGTGGGGGCTGGGTGGTATGTCCCCCACCTGTGGCTAGCTAGTCCCTCCTAACTGCAGCAGCATGCTGATGAGTGTGGCAGATCACATCTGTGCACCAATGCCACACCTGCTCATAATTTCAGTTGTGCAGGCCGACATCGTTTACCCTGTGGATGAGCTCGTTCCACAGGGCGGTCCTCTCCTGCAGATCCTGAACCCTGTGGCTGAATAGTATGGCATGATGCATGCTGAGGTATTGGATGATTGCATCATTTTCAAGGATTGTGAATGTGGGCAAACATTCCCGGGGCATTGTACCTGGAAGACATAAACAGGAAAGAAGGTCACAGGACCTCATATGGTTGTCCACGTGCACATCAACAGTGGATATTACTTGCAAATAAGCCAGACTATACCATAACACTGTATTCTATCATGGCTTTGACATCTTGCATTACACTCCTGGCCCTGATATGTCCAGTTCCCCAAATGTTGGACACTTAATGGCATAATCTGCTATTCACCATTAATTTCTGTGTAAAGGGATGACAGTGGCCATCTTCCATGTGGATGGTGTGTGGATGGTGGCATGTCTGTGTTTGACTGTAGTGTGTGATGGAACTGTGAGCACATGCCTGTTTTCATGTAGGAGGCAAACTGTGATGTTCTCATGCCCCATGGAGACTTGCTGTTGTTGCCATCAGTCAGCATTATGTCCATGCTCACCACTGATGTGGGCAGGAGTGTGGTTGATGTGCATATCCCCCTGTACTAATGTTGTGGACAGGGTGCCACTCTTCCTGCCTATCCTGTCTGATGCAGGTTGCCTGTATGCATGGCATGTGTGTATGATGTGTGCTTTACCCCCCCCCGTACAGGCTGACTTGTGTTACTGGCTCTGAGACTGAGTACATACGTGGAGACGGGTCTAGGAACAATGCTCAAGTGGCTGTTTCACCGAATGTGAAACGGCCGGTCATACTTATGGGAAAGTGCTTTTCACCGAAGAAGCACTTTCATGTAAGTATGCGTGTTGCGGAGATCGCACTACAGTGAGGATAAGGGAAAACTCCCTTTTCCCCACTGTAGTGCAACCTCAGAGTGAGAATATAAATGTAGGGGGGTGTGGGGGACACAGCCCCCCATGTGAGTGGTGCAGGGGGGCTCACCCCCCTGCAAAAACATAAATGTCATTTTTTTTAACACACTTTAACAAAAGCGCTTTTTCAATGAAAGCGCATTCATTAAAGTGTTCGGTGATAGTGGATTTGGACTGTTGAACTTTCATTTAACAGTCCTAGATCTGTGGAGACATGGTTGCAATTGGCCTTGGTGGTTTGGATATGTCTGATTTCTAGTCATAGTCAGCCTTACAGGAAGTCACCTGTGTACCTACATGCTTGCTCAGATAGAGGTACACTTGCTTCCAAGTTGTGGTCTGCACCTATGTGTCTCTGTACAGCCACTATAGCAACCTGTTGTGTGCTTTGTTTCATGCTGCTGTCCACCAAGGGGGATTACTCTATCAATGGTGGAGGATGGTTGTACAGGTCAGCTACTGCTGATTCCATATAGCTACAGTGGATATGAAGTGTACACACCCCTGTTACAATGCATGGTACTTGTGCAATTGGAACATGATCCCACAAAAGCACATGTGAACACAATCCCCACCTGTGATGTGTCCTATAGCCTGCTCAGTTCAATAGGGAAAATAAGAACCTGTCCTGTGGAAACATATGGGAATTAATACTCAGTACTGTAAGCCAGTTGATTGTGTGTGCACACCCTTACACTGATATGCTGTGTAAACACCTGCTGAGATGATTACAGCATCCATTTGCCTTGGTATGTACTCTAATGTCATATCACATCTTCACTTGGTAATGGTTGCTCACCTTCCATGAAACAGCTTTGTTTCTTTTACAATAGAATTGTACAGGTTATGGGTCACATTTGAGGTGAGAAATGTTTTGACATGACTTTCTGTGGTCTCATTGGCATACAGCACACAGACCTGACACTCCAACAGGGGTGTATACACTTTGATAGCCAGTGTATATGGGTTTTGATATAGCTGTTAGTGGTAGGCATGGACAGTGGGTCATAACACAGTTGTACATTTCTCTGATTACTAAGTGATAAGCATGCCTACTGTAGTACCCATATCAGTGTCATGGCAATGCAACAATCAGTTGCAGTACACATTTTAATTTGTTGTATGCAGTGACAGTGATATTACACACATGTGCAACATGCATATCCTATTTTCTGGGATTGTGACCCATGTTATTACTTCTGCACCTTTCAGCTGAACATACGCATATATACACATGCTCAGGGGATACCTGGTATACATTTGTGTTCTATGTCATTATGGCACACTGTATTTACAGTCTTGCAGCTCAATCATATGTCTCAACCTGTTAAACCAGGACTTCTGGTCATTGGTCCACATCACTGGGTGACAAAACAGGGAAGTCAATTTTGATAAAATATTAATATAGCTGCCATAACACAAATATATATGTAAGTGACTATAGATATCTGTCACAACTGTGAACATTGTCCAGCAGAACACTGTACAGTTGAATATTATTAATTCAATATATCACATGCAGTTTAACACACACATCTGCAACAGTGCTTTACTATGCTCATGTCCTATATAGGTATCCTAGATTTATGAGGCAAACATGTATAATACTCATATTCACAGGTAACATATGGATATGGGCAACATCCCATTAACTGGCCTAGCAGTGGCAGAGACATGACTGTTTGACAGATACTCTTGTGGTTGCCATATGTAAGCTGTCCTTTCCCAGGGTGTGTCAGGCTCCTCAGCTGTGACCTAACATATCCATCTCTTAGAGCATCACATGTGGACAAAGCCTAACATTAGAGGGAGATATATAGGGACAGATCATAGATATGCCTATTACAAACCTATGAAGTTTGTAGCATGATACATTTCACATTACCATGACTTTTCTGAAAGTGGTGGGGTCTGAAACTCATATGTCTGTCATTACTTCATTACTTCCATCTCCAGCTGTTTGCCAGACTAATATAGATGTTTATAGGAACAGAACAAACACTGTGATGGCTAAATCTTGACATTCTGTGAAGATCTGCACAGTTGGCAGGTATGGCCCACTGCAGACTGAGCCAGATGCCATGTCCATAGCATTTGTTCAGCAGGACATCATTACAGCAAGTATTGATGGCACATATACATCTTTCATAATCATATATCCCATTATTACTGACCAAATACTACATTCAGTTACATGCTTACATGTTTCACATAGCTGGCTTATCTTCAGGTTCCTTCTGTGTACAAGTTGTCGTCTTGTTTCTTATTTTTTTAGGTTTTGTTTATGTGGTTTCTATTTTTTGTGTGTGAGTGTGTCCCTCTGTGTGTGTGTGTGTGTCTCTCTCTCTCTCTCTCCACTACTAGGATCGAGCTGGTTTGAATAGGTTGAAGCATGGCTTTTGTAGGTGATGCTCATGTTCAGGTGATGGCTTCTGCACAAATTGCCCACTTGCTAATTACATGCAGGCAGCGGTGTAGTTCTTCCAATAGCCAATGTCATAGAAACCCACTACTATAAATAACTGTATCATGTGTGCCTTGTCCCATTACCTTGCTTGTATGGAAGACATCCTTCATGTGTGGGGGCAGCAGTGTTACAGACAGCAGGTAGGAATACCTCTTACAACAAGACTTGTGAACACAGGCCAACTACATGTTTGTATAAGGTTCTGGACCTAGGGACAGTGTGTGAGTATTGCTGTTATATGCATTGAATACTGCTGGTTTTACAGAGTGTGTGTGTACATACTAGTTTTGCATGGAATGCAGTCTGTCTGCATAGCTCTCAATTGTGGGGCTATCCACATGATGGCCAGAGGATTGTCTATGTTTTGTCTGTTCCCCACACATTTCTTGTCCCTGACATATCAGTGGCATTCTGTCTGTTGATTGCTATCAGTACATGGCAACATCCATTTGTTTTTCTGACTTCATATTTCTGAGTAAGGGTATGTTGCAACCAATCCGGTAACACCAGCAATTTTCACAGTGTATAACAGCAATATTTCATATATGGCCCTGTGTTTCAGCCTCTGTCCTCCACTTATATTCCAGGCTTTGTCCAGATGTCATGCAGTAAGAGGTTGATAGGTATGGTCTAAAATTATTTAGTGCTGACATTCATGCTATCATTCCAGTGATGTTGTGGACTCCCACACAAGTTGTGGAGTAGGGTCCATATATGGACAAAACATTTGTGACTCTTTACAATCTGGAGGTCAATGTATAGAGAACACTGTTATATGCCCTTGTAAGATATTTTATGGGGAAGGGCTATTACATGTTTTAACCTAGGCTATTACAACAAGTGAGGAATATCAGTAATAAGAAACATAAAGAAACAAATGTATATGGCTGTACATTTTCATACATTTCACCATGGGAACAGTGGTGGGCTAGAGCTTACTGTCTTGCACACAGTTCTGTTTGTCAGTGTGGTAGTGACGTTTTAAGTTAAGCATTATGTACTGGATACATTTACATTGTGACAACTGATACTTCTCCCCCTAGGGGTTGACTACAGAGTGTAACTGGAGGCTGTTGAACTACATTTGTAATTAAGTGTTGATTGATTCTTGCCTTCAAGGCAAGTGTGTTTTTTACTGTTTTACTACTTTGAAGGCTTTAGCCTAGACAGCAAAGTATGTTATTTTTTGAAGATTACTGTATCATATGTTTTCTTTATATATACACACACATATACATACATAAATACATTTCCCGTACTGTTGAATGACTGTGCTGCATGATATGTTTGTGAAAACATCAACTATATCTGCAACTCAGACGGCTTAGTGGTAACATGGTGTGAAGGGTCCTGGGTTTGAGATTTACAAGGGCTGATTATTTTGGTGCTGGGCAGCACAAAGGCTGTTGGATACAGAGTGATTAAAGCACTTTTAAGCAGTTGTAAGCAGGTTTGCATGGGTTTGCGTGGCTGTAAGCAATGCTAACTTCTGGTTAAATATGCTTACCGACAGTTACCCTGAAAAGTGCTTAATCTCTGTAGGCATTGCTTAGCGTCACACAAACAGGCTTAATCTCTCTAACTACTCCTTACAAGAGCTTACTCCCGCTTACCCCCATGCTAATTTCTTTAAAGGAAAAGAAAAAAGGGGTGATAGGAAAGTGGTGAAAAAGGGGGCATGCAGGGGGAAAGACAATAGGGAAAGTAGCTAGGGATGTGCAGGATGGGTGTAGTGAAGGTCCATAGCTCTCCATTTCTTCTTCAGCAACAGCTGTGCATATATACTGAATTTGGAGGTATATTTGAACACTCAAACCCCTGAGAGAGGGGTGAGGACAACAATAATCTGTTGTGAAGCCAAGTAGACCAGATTACATGTGTCCAGTGGACACGTGTGCGAAATGGACAGCTATGTATGTGGCAAAATTTTTGGGGGGGAACAGATTGCCCTTTTTTTTTAAGGTGGGAGTGGGATGTTGGGGAAGGATAGTAGGTATATTTGGGGAGGTAGGTTGGGTAGGAAGACAGACAAGACAGACAACACAGCATACAGGGGTGGTATATGACACATATGGGAGGTAGACACCTTGGACGGGGAGGGGTGTTTGGAAATCAGAAGCCCATGAGCCCCCAAATGGAAACAGTGGGACTGAGGTCCCCACCCATGTGCAGTCACCACTGCACCTTCACGGTCCCAAAGGTGGCTGTGCTGGGGGCTGAGCAGGAGGGGCAGGCTGACCCTCTAATTGTGCCACGTGGTCCTCAAGCTGGTGTAGCAGATCTCCAAACTCCTTTCAGAGCTCTCTACACACCAAACCCTGGACCTGGCTTCGGGTGACAATAACCTGTCCACGCCCACTCCAGGGGGGGGACAAGCCCCATCCCCTGAGGCGGTTCAACCCAAATGTGGTGCAGGACCAGAGGAAGAGGAGGTCCCGGGGTGGGTCCCAGACTTGCTGGGTCTCGGTGCCATGGCCAGATGAGGTGGGAGAGGTGGGTCCACTGGGACCGGCCTTCCCAAACGTGCTATGGTGTCACAGTTTTTGAACATATGTGGGTTCGTAATAGTCAACACAATCCAGGATTAGTTATAACAGCATGCATAGATATTACCATTAACCCAAAACAACAGATTTTGAACAGTTGCATAGCAAACAGAACAATGGATATATGGAACCACAGTGGCCATTACAACAGCATGCAGGTTACATTGATAGCAACAGGCCACCAATGATTGTCTTTCAACATGTGACATTAATAGAAACACATTTCAGTATTTGTTGAACAATAGGACATATGTCCCAACAGTAGTTTTGGTGTAAGACATACCCAATGATTTGTGTGTTTAGATTATTGTTGCAGATATGATGGGGGGATGTCAATTAACAACTTGCATATCCTTGCAGTACTCACAACTTTAATGATCATTGCTGTAATCATTACTCTACAGGTATTATTACAATACCCTATTGCCTTGATTTGAGCAGTGGTATGTTTGTATACAGTGTATATTTCAATTGTCTTATAGTTACATTCTACTTCTCTTACCTGGTAGACCTGTGGGGGGAATGTTTGTTAACACTACCTGACTATTTCTACACATATTCCCAGATTCCTAGTACCTCTCAACCTTTTAATGCAAAAAATCTGTACAATGATTGACAAAATGGGGGTACAAATAGGGACATATTTTAAATATTGCTCTTATAAACTTTTAGAAAGTTGCTAAATAACAGGATTTGTTTCAATATACATTTTCTGAAGGATCTGAAGTCTGAAACTCAAATGTGTGTCATTATTTAGTAACTACAATCCTGAGATTATCCCAGTGAATTGCCAGGAAAATAGAGAAACAGGCCAAAAATATGAGGCAAAAATCTGGACATTCTGCAGAAATCTGTACAGTTGAGGGCTATTATGCATACAGCTTACTACCACTCCCGGGATTTGAACCATGGTTGTGTGCTTAAAAAACACACACAATTTGTGTTTCATCAGTATGAGTTATTTTGAAAGTGCTGTCTCTTCCTTCAGTGTTTTCTCTCTAAGTCTCTCTTGGTTGTACAATCTGATGTAATGACAGCATTCTTATACAGACATTCCTAGACATATTTTTTATGTAGCACAGTGTGAGAAACAGTTGACACAACAGTACAATTCACATATCAGATCTTGGTGAATGCAACATGTGAGGCCATACAATACCAGAGTAAACACAACCAGTCCAGGATTTAGAACTTTATTGCCAGGCAGTTACACTTTTATTTAAATATAACCTATATGGGACTATTACTGTCATACTGTCTGGTTTATTCAGTAGAAACCATACATATGTTCTATAGTGCCAGGTGACATTTTACTCCTTTATATTTATTTGATATGACTACTACAAGCAGGATTGTTACTCATCAGCCTTGTGACACAGCCTTTGCAACCTGCTGGCATGGGCTTCCTGGTTCACAGCCTGCTCAGCTGCAGCTGTAATGAAAATAGAGAAACATTTATGCATACCTATCCATCACATACACAGGCTGGACTTTGATAAAAAAATGATTGCTATGAATACTTATACACTGCTGGGACATCTCCCCTGTCTCTTGCCTCTTGGACCCACTGTTTCAAGAGCTCCCTCTTCCTCCATTTCAAGTTGGCATAGTGGTGCCAGACCTGCCCACCAGTCCGAGGGATACCAGTGGCACTGGTGAGAAAATGGGCGAGACTTTCCCAGTCTTCCGCTTTATATTGGGAGCCCTGGTACTAGTCCTGCAGCAGTCTCATGTCATGTTTTTTTACCAAGAGTCCTACCATGACCTTGGACTCTTGTATGCCCCAGTGCTGCACCTGGAAGCGCATGCCCTCTCCAACACCTGCTATTCTGCCTACAGTGGAGAGCTACAACCAATTATGAGCTGTATTCCCACCTGCTGGGTTTAAATATGGCCGATTTCTCGCCCTTTACCACCATTGGATGGTTTTGAAAATGCTGAGCTAAGCTAAGTTACGGGTAAACCTGCTTAGCTAAAGTTGGCAGTGCTTAAAGGGGGAGGTTCAGCATTGCTTACCACTGGGCAAATTCACTTAGCTGGACTATTCATTGCTTAGTATTCATATGTAAACAATGCTTACACCCAGTCAACATAGCTGTGCAATGCTTAGTATTGCTTATGTTTTATTATATTGGTCTACAACCTGTATGGGATTAATTCATCATTTATTGCATAATATAGATTTATTTACCTTCCCTGACATCCCCCGATGTGCTGTGATTAATTTATTCTTGTGTGACTATACTGTATGGGGCACTTGTGTTTATATGGGTGTTTCACTACTTTATTACACTGACACCTCACATCTTACTTCTTACATAAATATACAAAAAATTAAAATTATAATGTTTACACATGCAAATGGATTTGGTGAGGCTTGAACCCTGAATGACTACATACAAGGCATACTCTCTAACCACTACACTATTGCACTTATGTGTATGCTGGATGTCTATTGCTTATTAACTTATTGTGCCATTTCAGCTGGGCTAAGAATAGCTAAGCAATGGGCACACCCATGCAGCTATGATTAAACTTCATTGCATATATAAAAAAATAATTGTATTTGTTGTGTTTTTTTTATTTGTACCCTTCAGAATATCCATGCTAATGCTGAACCTGTTATTCTATCATCATTCTGCTTTGTAGGGACGATTGTCCCTAATAGCTTTGTCCACATTCCTTACTCTGATGGGTTGGGAGGTGTGCGCTATGTTCTTATGCTAAATCTGTTATTCTATCAACTTTTGGCTTGGTAAGAATGATTGTCTCTTATGGCTTTGTCCAGATTTCTTACCCTGATGGGTTGGGGGTGTTACGAGCATTCTCGCTAATTTTAAATTGCCGAACAGCAATTCTGGATTGCAGGAGGCATGTGTATTGTGAGAGCTCTGCTCTCAGACACTCCCCCTGCGCTCATACACAGAACCATGTCTGTTTTACAGTACGGTAGCGCGCTTTCATACATATGCATGGCGCGCTGCTGTGCTGAACAGGAACGGTCCCTGCCATGCAGGAATAACTTATTCCTGCATGGCTGCTTGCTGAAACCAGGGGAAAGTCTCCAAAGTTGATTACAGGCTCCTGAGGGATGTTATAAACAGCTGCATAGCCCCCTACCCCTCTGTAGGAACTGGCACCAATATCCAAAACTGTACCAAAGCAGTATATGAGCAGGTATATAGATGAATGGGATCAGGAATGCCCAACAGGACTACATCATCCTCTGCAAGGATAAGTAAACCTGTCTGGTGGACATCTGCAATAAATAAACTGTATAACAACAGGAAAACATCACTGTCCAAGACCAGGAAGGAGCAGGCGCCCAATTGGAAGCAATGTCTCCTTAGCCTGAACAAACAAATAAGAGTACTACTGACATCCTCCAAAGCATACTTAGAGTCCAAATTAGAGACATCTACTACAGACAATCATACGTCCTTCTGCACATATGTCCGCAACCTCAAAGGAATCGCCCAGATCTGTTCAGAAGTGGTGGTCAAGGGCACCACATATAGAAATGCCATAGGTATAGCACACTTGCGGGCTGACAGATTTGTTGAAAATGTCACCCCTCTGCCCCCCCCATCAGTAGATCAGGACATCCCCAGAACCTGCCCCCTTCCGCTAATATCTAGGGAACAGGTCATCACTGCTCTCTCAAAGGCAAAACATTCAGCCTCCATGGGACCCGATAACATCCCAGGTTGCATCCTACATGAACTCAGGCAGGAACTTGCAGCACCATTAGGTACCCTATTCAACCAAAGGCTGAGTACTGGCTTTGTCCCAGTTGAGTGGAGGACAGATACTGTCATCTCTTTGCACAAAGATGGAGCTTCCACCTATCTGGAAAATTATAGACCCATCAGCCTAACTAGCCTGATCTGCAAGGCCATGGAATGGGTTATCATGGACCTCATTAACAAGAACATTGGCAACCTCCACACACTTGATCCCACAAAGTTTGGCTTTGTCAAGGGGAGCTCATGTCTGTTAAATTTGGTCAACTTCTTTGAGACGGTCATGAAAGCCATGGATGATGGGAAGACAGTGTACACCACCTACCTTGACCTGACAAAAGCCTTCGACACTATTCCACTCAGCCATAATAGATAAATTCTCTGAACTAGGCAGCAATCCATATGTTATCAGATGGGTAACAAACTGGTGCACTGATAGAACCCACCTAGTCCAAATAGGGGAAGCCACCTCAAGCAGTAGACCCATAACAAGCTGTGTACCCCAGGGTTCTATCTTGGGGCCTCTGTCATTTGAGATATACTTTTCTGAGGTGCAGGGCACCAACAGTGGGCTAGGGCTGACCAAGTTTGCAGATGACTACATGCTGGGTGCCATCACCAAATCTATTACTGATGTGGACATCCACCAAGAGGGTCATACTCAGACAAATGACTGGTCCCAGAAACATGACCTCAAGCTGAATACCACAAAATGCATCATCATCCATTTTGGGGAGAGTGACATCCCCAAAAATTATCACATTAATGATAACAACATCTTAGGCATGCAAGCAGTCATGAGAGATTTGGGCACACAGGTTGATAGCAACCTGACGTTTGACCACCATGTTGCTTCTGTTGTATGAAAAGGCTTCTACATGGCCAACCTCATAAGTAAGGGTATCTCATCCAGGGACAAGGAGGTAATAACTTCCCTGTATTCTTCCCTTATAAGGCCCATTATTGAGCACAATGCCCCTTTAAGCATGTACCTCGCAAAGCACATGCAGCAGCTGGAAAGACCTCAGAGGTTCCTCACCAGGAGAATCCAGGGCCTCAAACATCTATCATATACCAATAGGCTAAAATACCTATCCCTCTACTCAGTTTCATACAGACTCCTCAGAGGTGACCTCTGCCTGGCATACAAGGCTATCTTGGAACCCACCTTGACAGGACTGCTGCATATTCACAAGTGAAGCTCCACTAGAGTAACCTGGTCTGTGACATCAACAGGACTTGTTGGTGGGACAGATTTGTGTCCCAGAGACTCCCCCATCTGTGGAATAGACTCCCTCTCCACATCAAGCAGACTACCTCTTTACCCCTTTTCAAATGCTACTTAGATAACTGGATTTGAAACAGGAAATATACCCTTCATATTCTACCTTTTCCCCTGTTGGACTGGAGCATCAGGTGCTGACTTCTATAAACATGGGCTAAACCCTTGGCTAGCCTTATAAGGGCCTTAGGGCCAATAGGCTAGTAATCTCCTATGATCCTATGAATACCAGTTATGGCCCTATGTGCAGTGATGGAGTGTGTTGTTATGTCCCCACTCCCATCAATGCCATCTACTGTGGTGTGTCCCCTATGGGCAGTGTCCCAGTACCATGTCATACAGCCACCGTCTAGCAAATAGGCGAGTGTTACTACAAGTATAAGGGGACAGTCCAGCAACATCCATGTGACGCAATGACAGACAGCACTGCAAACGTGCTGTAGGCTATTTTTCCTGTAGGTGTCTGAAGTCTGAAGTACACAGATGTTTGCAGAATGTGTACATGTGCTTGATATATGTAGACCTTCTGCCATAAAAATGTGGATGTCTGGCAAATGTTTGGACAATACGTAATGATTGTTCTCAGACTGTGGGGAATCTGGCTGTCACACACCAGAACTCTCAGAAAACAGTTATGGTACCATAATATCTGTTACTATATGCATTCCCTTACTTTGTAAGTTCAATATGTGCACTCTGTCACTGAGGTCGAGCCTGTGTCCCCAACCATTATTGTCTATGACCTGAAGTCCTGCTGTAGGGGGTCACCAGGTATGATAGCCATACAGTAGCTCTCAAGTGATGAGATACTGATGTCAAGTACACAGTGGCCTAGCAAGAGTACCTCAGGGACAGTCAGGGACACCTGCACAATGTTTGAACTATTCCTGTGTGACATTCACAGAGTGAGAGGAGCTGAATGACAGTACATCATGTGATAAGTAAGCTGTGTCCACCATTACTTACTGTCAGTATTGTGTAAAACACAATCCAGTAGCATGCGTACAGGAGCCAACCATTGTAGGATGGATTCAGGGGGCCAGGGCTGTGATCTATGTCACAGCAGGCAGAGTTGACAGGGAAGCCTATAGGTGCTGGACAGCTGACTATCAGCAACATGTCATTCCAAGATATGTACTACTGGTGTACTGTTGTAATCCCTATTCCCCATAACTGCATCCTCCCATCTGTATGCCATTACCTGGGGACTTCTATTACATACCTGGTAGAGTGCTGTACTCCCGTTTGTGCAGAAATCCTAAAGAGTATTGGTTGTGATATTGCAGTCTGTCTTTGTAAAGAAAGTCACAGACCTGCTTACCATAACCAGCTGCTTGCCTTTTGAAGGTAATGCTCATGAACAGGTGATTGCCTATGTAGCAATCTCTGGCTCATACTTGCTAATTGCATCCAGAACAGCTGGGTTGCACTTTCATTAGCCAATGGGATGGCACAACAGTGCTATATTTAAGGCCTTAATGTAGGACTTGGTCCTTTTCCTAGTCTGTGAGATGGACACTATGGAGGTGTGGAGACTACAGCATCGCACAGGGTAGGTATAAACACTGTCCACTGCTGGAATTTAAGTGGTTTCACAGTTTTGCATGCTATGTTTGGCCATTGTGAACAGACTTTTTGATTATGTGGCAGATTAGTGTTAAACAATGTGGGTTGACGTCAGTAAGGGAGAAGACAGATGTGAGTATCATACCTTATAGGCATCAGAAAATGCATGCTGCTGCAGTAGCTGCTGGTCTGTTAGCTGTGTATGTTTGTAGGGGAAGACTGTGACACATGTCCCTGTCACTTGACCTTTGCCCCCACCCCTTTATGTATGGGTGTTGTGTGGATCTGTTGTTCTAGGTGGTTGTGAGGTATGGCAGGTCTGTAGCATGTAGCTTAACATACTGCCACATATGTTGCAGGCTGCAGCTGCTGCTTTTTGTGTGAACACATTGGAGGACAGCAAGCTATATTTGTCAGTGAGGGAACAGTGTCTGCTCTGTTATTACAGAATAGCCAAGGTGAGGATACCCATAACAGTTCAGGTGAGCCATGTGCTTAAGGTACATATGTCATGTAACAGTGCCAATCGGAGAGTGGTAGGTGACATATAAGTTGCCTAGACATATTTGTGCAGTGTGTCCCTACCTACAAACCTTTGATGTGCTAAGATGTGTAGCAGTGAATGCAGCAGCAACCTGTTTTGGTTAAAATTGCAGGACTCAGTCATTATTTGTTGTATCCACAAGCATGTAATTGAAGTGCAACACACTGGATTTTGAACCCAGGACTGTGGGTGGCAAAATGTATGGTATAATAGAAATTTAACAGACTGAGCTACTGCATCAATACTGCAACAGCTGTATTTGCAAGATACATGTGCATGCATACAGTCTGTTACACAGGATTGGCATTAGCATGCGTGTTCAGATGGGTATGACATGTAACATTGCACTGTCTGTCATGATTTTGTAACCTCAAGCTGTACTGACTTGCCAGTACTTCAACACACAGAATAGCTTTTGTGACAACTGTGCCAACAGTAGGTGGCACAACTGTGGACATTCTGCAACAGTCAGTGCAGTTGTCAGATATCACATGCATCCGCCATTATTCATTTGGTTGTGTATTGGTTTGGTCTGTATCACAGTCCCAAATACACTGTCAATTTTCACATTTTATGTACAAGCAGTGTGTCATTGTCAATCAGGATATATTTATGGAAACACAAGATTTTTTTCAGAGTTGAGTGGCCTAGTGGGCTAATGCACTGTGCTATAGTTGACAGGGTCCGAGGTTCAGGACTTGGCTGGGGTAACTATTATGCAAATGTGCCTAACAGTGTCAGATGGTGATTAAGGTGGTTTTAAGGTGGTTTGTGCAGTGAGCACCTCTGCTTAGCCCCGCTTAAACCTGTGCTAATTCCAAAAAAAGAAAAGAAAAAAGTGGTGATAGGAAAGAGGTGAAATGGGAGCAAGCAGGGGGAAAACACTAAAAGGCAGGTAGGGATGTGCAGGACAGGTGTAGGAAATGACCATAGCTCTCCATTTCCTGTACAGCAACAGCTGTGCAAGTTGTGGACAATTTGGAATTTGGAGCCTCACATCCCAGAGAGAGGGGTGTGGGTAACATAAGTGTGTTGATTAATTGAGGTAATGATTAATTACATGCAGTGTACATGGGGGAAATGGAGAGCTATGTATGGAGCAAATTTTTTTGTGGGACAGATGCACTTTTTTTTAAGGTGAGAAGGGAATGTTGGGGAAGAGATATAGGTACATCTGGGAAGGTACATTGGGTAGGACAGGTTGCATTTGCAAACACACAGAAAAGACAACATATGGGGTGGTGTATGGCACACAAGGGGGTAAACACCTTGGATGGAGAGGCTGTTGTGGAATCAGAGATCCATGTGCCCCCAGATGGCAGCAGTGAGACTGACCCCCCCCCACCCACGGGCAGTCAACACTGCTCTTTCACTGCCCCAAAGGTGGCTGTGTTAGGGGTTGGCCACCAGGGCCACCCTGTCCCTCCAGTTTAGTCAGCCTGCCCTCAATCCTGCACAGGTGATCATTGAACCCATGGAGCATGATCCTGCGCACCATCTCTGGTTGCTGTCGCTTTGTGACAACTCCCTCTCCACTCCCACTCCCAGGGGAGACAGCCCTCATCGCCTGAGGCAGTTCCACCCATAGGTAGTACAGGACCAGCAGAGGGGACAGCACCAGGTTGGGTCCCAGATGTGCTGGGACCCAGTGCCACAGCCAGCTGAGGTAGGGTAGGCAGATCACCAGGAATCAGCCTACCCAGTTGAGCTATGGTGTTGAGGTTTTTCAAAATGTATAGGTTAGTAATGAACAGAGCATTTAAACATTAGTTATAACAGCATGCCAGGATGTTCCAAATAACCCAGTAACATACCATTGCATAGAATATGGACCACAGCAATAAGTGGGATAACAGTCAGGATTGTAAAAGCATGCCAGTAACAGTTACGGCATAAGGTCAACAACATAGGTAATTCAACAAGGTATGTTAGTATGCAACCATTGTAATATATAGCAATAATAAATGAAAGGCCCAAAACAACATTTTGAGAACAACATATGTTAAAAGTAAACCATATCTGATGTATAACAATAATAAATTATGATGCAGATAAGGGGTGGGGGGAGAGAAAAAAGACATTCCATTACTACCAGTATAAGCTATATTGTTTGCAACAGTACTCTTATATACTGTACAGGTGTGTCCTATAGCTTCTGTAGCACATACATACCACTCAAGCTATCCTCATGGGAAAGTATGGGCCAAGCTGTAACACCTACAGGTACACGACTACAGGGGACTATTACATGTCAGCGGGCTATATATATGACTACCAAGGTGTACTGTGAACTGATGTAGTATGACTGTGCTATTGACATATGTCCTTAGCAGGCATGAGGTTAGACTATCAGCAGACATTCACAGACACACCAGGTATACAGCCTTACCAAGATTAAACAGTTTTATGTGTTTTATTAACTTGTATTTGTATTATACTTATTGACTGTATATACTTAAGTCATCGCTTGCTGAGCCATGCTGTTAACACTCTGGTACATCTGAACATACAAATTAGTAACCCATTGGAACAGCTACTACAGCCATTTATTTACCTTTAATTCCTGTGGGAAGAACATCTAACAATACATAGCTGTTTCTATAAGTATTTAGTAGTGCATATCCCTGGATTCGAACTCCAGTCTGTGTGTAACAAAATATACATCACAATTAGGGTTTATCAAACTGAGCTACTGAGTCCCTGCTAAATATTGATTGACTGATATGCTCCTAGAGCTCACCTGGTAACAAACTGTAACCTGGTAACAGAAGTAGAGTGTTATACAAGACTGCAGTGACACTTGAACACACATGCATGAGATTCAAGCATGACATATATAGTAGGTGAACTGTGCATTAATACTTGGAATTCAGGTATAGACAATTAACCCCTAGTGGGTGGAAATATGTGTGATGTTTACAAACCATATCAGAGTGCTGGTTTGTCTACCTGACCTATATACAGTTGCAGATGGTATATTCGCAGTCTGCAGCTATTACAGTTTCATACTTGCCTGCAGCAGCGTAACTAACATCAGGAATGCATACAACTGAAATGCAATGGTTAACACAAGACAATCCTGAGATACACAATATACCTTGGCCGTTCCTATTATATGTTCAGATCTTACTGCAGAACAAATATCATAATGCATTATATCTTGTAGTACAGCTCCACATCTACAGTTTAGCAAAACACTCTTTATTAGCTAACCTTCAGTCACTTAGTAGTATTATTCCTGTTTTTTTCACAGCAGTTGTCATACTTGATTTCATGACCAACAGACCAAAATACACACATAGCACATACCACAGCTTTACTAGGGGTGACATCATGCAGTGATTGGTATATATCTACAGTCTTTATTGATGAACAGTTGAAACAATGCAGGTGTTGCAATACAGCTGTAATTCCACAATTAATGCAGTCGACACTTTTTAATTTCCTTAACATTATTAATGCAGTAGAACTTTATTTCCTTAACATTATTAATGCAGTAGAACATTATTACCTTAACATTCTTAATGCAGTTGAAACTTTATTTCCTTAACATTATCAGGTTTCATGCTTTCATTTTTATTGAACTGTAACTGGCATTACTCAGTTATATCAGTCCAGGTCTATGACTACATTCATTGCAGTACAATCAAAACTGAATATACCTACTGGCAGTTACTAATTAATTACTCTTTCTTGTTTATATGACTATAGATTGCAAGATACATCTGTACTCACCACACTCTCAGTGCACCCTGGTCAGGCACCCTGCATGGGCTTCCATGTTGCGAGCTCTCTCCTCTGCAGCTCTGGGGGGAGAAACACCCCACTATGCATACCTGTCTATCACACATTCAGAGTACATTTGGTAAAGCAATGGTAGCAATACTTACAAACTGGTGGGACATTCCCATCTCTGGCATCTTGGACCCAGGTGGCCAAGAGATCTCCCTTACAATTCTTCAGGTCATCATAATCATGACATACCTGCTCACCTGTGAGTATGATACCAGCTGCACTGGTGAGATCACATCCCAGATGGTCTTGGGCCTCCAATTTGTATTCTGACCCCTGGTACTGGCCCTACAGCAGCTGGACATCAAGGTATTTTCCAAGGAGTCCAACCATGACCCTGGACTCTAGAATGCCCCACCATTACACCTGGAAGCATGCACTCTCTTCAACTCCTGCCATAGTCCCTGCCAAGATCAAACGCCCACAGATTATGGCTGTATTCCCACCTGTTGCACTTAAATAAGGTTGTTTTCCTGCCCTTTACTGCCATTTGGCCATTTTTAAATATGTGGCACTTCACTTAGCACCTCGCAAACCCGCCAAACTCAGCCAAACAGTGCTTAACCTGGCAATGCTTAGCAAAGCTTAGTGGTGCGCAAACCAGCTTAACAGGGCTGAACAGTGCTTAAACTGGCATTGCTTAGTGGTGCTTCATACCACTTAGCAATGCACAAACCAGCTAAGCACAGCTAAAACAGTCCTTGATTAAGCAGTGCTTGGCAAGGCTTAGCTGTGCTTAGCAGAGCTTAGCTAAGTGCAGCAAAGCAGGATTTCATAATGCATTTTAAAATTGTGTAATTGCAAACTAAATTTAATAACCTGCCTGTGTAATCAAAAAATTAAATCGGAATTTAAAAGATGTGTCATACTGTGTATTTACAAAATAACCACGGTGTGTATTTGAACCTGCGCCTACTACACATAAGGCCATTGCTCTAATCATTCAGCTACATGGTCATGTGAAATGCTGTTATACTTTTACATATATCTCTACACTAAGTTTAGGCACCGCTAAGCACCGTGACATGCAAACCCACTCAGCTATGCTTAAACTTGACCTTTCCTAAATAATTAAATGTATCCAGTTTCTATTTTTATGTGTCTGACGTGCCCATTGCTAAGCACCATGCTGTGCCATGCAAACACACACAAAAAAAATTAAAATACATTGTAAATACTTTGCTATCCAGCACTATGACACTGCAGGGTGTGTTACTCATCTCAGAACAGAGTAACACACTCCCTACATTAATTCACTAACTGTGTTACATGACACTTCCTCAGTAGCATGCCTTCATTAACATGCAAGGCACGCTGCTGAGGGGGATCCGCATACACGGCCATGGTACCTTCCCTGTAGGTCTTCCACTATTCCTACATGGAGTTTATTAAATTCCCAGGTATGTGTTCATCAAATTCAGTCCCTCAAGATAAACAAGCCAAGTTGACAGAATCTCAGGAAAAGAAGATAGCAGAGTCAAGCACGATACCTTTAAGGTTTTTAATTTACCAGTGTTTTATGTGGAAGTTTGCAGAAAGTGTATGTATAGCTTAGATGGGTTTGCTGCATCATTACCTGTGCAGCAGAAAGACTATATGAAATATATTTTTTCCAGTGTTTTTCAAGTGGCTAAACATGCTTTAAAGAGTGCCCTGTAGAGGTCCAATATTGTTTTTTAGAAATGCAGCAACGCTGGTTGTGGTAAGGAGGTACACTGTTGTATATCCAAAACTTTTTTGCTGAGTTTAAAACTGAGATTTTGAATGCTCCACTTGATGCTGATTACATGTTTGGTACAGACGCTAATCAGATCCTTAAACACTGGGATGACAGAGGTAAACTGATACAAGAGTGTCGTAAATGTTTCATATTCCCAATTTTTCCTCCAATGAGCAAGATAATTTTCAGTGGCCCAACAAACATAAGTCCCAGCTGAACAAAATCCAAGCCACCAAAAGAAAATGACAGGATGAAAACCACCAAATCTAACAAAAGGTGTTCCTTTCCCAAGAAGGATAACCCCCTCCCCCAACCTATGACTATGGCAAGACTTGGCAGCCATCATTCCCAAGTTTCCATCTGGGTTCTTCATCCCATAAGTTAGCTCTCAACAAGGCAGAATGGCCATCAGTGATTTCTAACAAATAGGTGCTGAACATTGTTCACACAGATTACAGAGTTGGCAGTGGAAGGATCACACGCCTCCATTCCGGGGGGTGGCTTACCCTCATTCACCCAGACTTTGTTATTTCCCCTATACTCAGGCACATGCTGTATGCAAGGGTCGTTCCCTTCTTTGGGTAGAATGAATGGTTTCTACTCCAGAATTTTCCTGGTCCCCAAAAAGAGTTGTCATGGAGACCGGTGTTGGACCTATCTTTTCTGAATACTTTTGTCAAGGTCCCCAAGTTCAAGATGCTCACCCTGCAGACAGTGCTTCCTCTTCTACCAGACCACTGCTTCATGATGACCCTGGACTAGAAAGATGTATATCATCATATCCCCATTGCTTTTTGCTTCAGGAGATATCTGAGATCTGTTATACCTGTTTCACATCAGTTTGCCCTTTAAGTTATCCACTGCAGTTCAAGTATTTATGAAATGCCTTGGTCCAGTACTGGCTCATTGCCAGACTCTTGGTATTGACATTTCTCCTTACTTGGATGAAGTGCTGATCTGTGCAGAGTCTGTATCCAGATGCTTCAAATCACTAGAGAAGGCCTCAGCCCCACTCAGAAGTCATGCATGATGCCCTCACAAAGACTCATCTTCCTGGAGTACTTAATCAACACCAGTAAAATAATGACCTTTCTTCCCAAAGACACGGTTCTGTCCTACCAGATGATGTTTCAGGAATTCTCCAGGAGGATTGTCACCTCAGTAAGAGAATTCCTAAAAATTATAGGACTGATGGCATCCATGATTCTCATGATACTACTGGCACATCTCCACATAACAAAAATTCAGTGGTATGTATGAAATTGTTGGACCCAGCACCTACATTCCCTGGAAATCTATTTGCCAGTGCTGCCCTTCATCAGATGAGAGTTTCAGTAGTGGAGAACACAGCTAAGGATCAGTCCATGACTTCCCTTCCTCCCACTTGATCTGATGCAATCTGTCCAGACAGATTTGTCTGATTTTAGTTGAGGAGCTGTGTCAATGGGAATGCAAGTGTAGGTGAGGTCACTTGGAGTCCCAAGGATGCATGGAAGCACATCAATATCATGGAAATAGTGGTAGTTATCCATGCTTTGAAAGTCCTGTACCACCTATGGATGCCAGGTCCTCTTTTTCTGCTTATGTACAACACCACAGTGATGTGGTACCTCAAAAAACATGGGGGTAAAGGTCATATCCTCTCTCCCATTTGACAATGATGGCCTGGAAAATGGTTTTACAGCATTCTCTGACTTTTCAAGTTCCAGTTCAAAGGTGATAACCATAGACTTCCTCTCGCAATGGGTTAGCTCACACAATCTCATTGGTGACTAGTGCACCCCAGTTTGGAGCAACTACAACTGACAGCCTGAACTATTCAGTCGTGACTCTGTTTAGGTACTTGTTTCATGAGGATGTGCAGCAGGTGTTAATGGATGACAGAAAACCTTATGTTTACAAATGGATGAGGTTTTCTAAGTGGTACCTAAGTTGGAAACAGAGCATGTCATGAGGTTAATATCCCCCTGGTCTTGACATATTTCTGTGAGCTACTTCGGGATGGCTTATCATATGCTTTCATTAAGGTGTATTTAGTGGCTATCTCCGCTTGTCTGCCAATGGACCCCCCCCCTTTTTCTTATTTATTTATTGATTGATATTTTCTGACCGGGAAAGTCCAACTGGGTCAGGAACCCATTTTCAGCAGAGCCTCGGGAAGAAAAGCTCTGGCAACTTATGATATGCTTACAACTGCACAGGAAAAAGCAAATTGAGTTGATAGAAAACATATATACATACATTGAAGTTGATTGTGTTAAACAATAGAACATTGTAGCAACATAGTTGTTAAACTAGTTGTTGTTGTTATTATGGTATCAAAGAGCAGTACAGGAATTTTAACATACATATGGTAGAGTTGTTTACAGTTTAAGGATAGGAAATTAGATCATTAAAAATAGTAAGGCAAAATAGTTAGAGAGGTAAAGGAAAAAGCAAGGTAAGAGAAAGGAGGGGATAAATTAGGTAGTAAGAAGTTGTGAGGAGTGAGTGTAGCAATAAAGGGGAAGGGGAGAGTTGGGTGGATGAGATAAGAAGTGGGGGGAAAGAGGGTGTGCTTAGTTAAAACAGAAAATAAGTAGCAGAGGGAGCGTTAGAGTAAAAGAAGGGTTTATCTGTTGGTCAAGGAGAAATGGCATATACAAGAGTTAAGAAGGTAGTTTTTTTAGTGTAAGCTTAAAATTCTTGATAAATTCAATAGCAGTGACATTTGTAGGTAAGGCGTTCCATAGTTTTGCAGTAGCATAGGAGTAAAGACATTGCCCACCTCTTTTGTTTGGTCTGTGTACAGTGATAAATTGTTTATTTTCAGAACCAGGAGTTCTGGTGGGGATTTAGGGATGTAGAATAGGTTTTAAGGCAAGGCAGATTTCAGATTTATATATTATTTTGTGTGCTGTAGATAGTTGTGGGAAGTCAAGATGATGGGGAATTCAAGCCAGTTAAGTTCATTAAGAGCATAACAGTGGTGTGAGCGGTAGGATGTACCTGTAGCAAATTTGTGATCTTATTGTAAGAAGACTGAAGCTTATTCTTTAGTAACGTATGTAGGTTGGTGAAAATGGGAGCACCGTATTAGAGAGAGGGGATCAGATAGGCATCGGCAAGTGTTTTTGGTGGGAGTACCCGTGAAATTTTTGTGTCTATATAGTATTCCTAATTTGAAGTGTGTTTTTCTTATGGCATTATGTATGTGTTGCTCGAGTGTAAGTTTATTGTCTATGGTGATGCCTAACAGCTTTGCATTTGCTACAGTTTCAATCTTTGTATTCTTCTGTGAATATATTTTAAAATCAAATGAGCAATTTTGGAGTGAAAAGTTGAAGTTTTGTCTTACTGAGGTTGAGGAGTAACTGTGCTCCATTGATGCAAGATTCAACTGAGGTAAAGGCATCTTGTGTTATTTGCTGAAGGTGATGGATGGTCTTTGAGGAGATGATGGAGGAATCATTGGCATATTAAATAACAGAGCTTTGAAGGGAAGCAGTGTGTAAATTATTAATGAAGATATTGAAGAGCAACAGTCCGAGGATGGACCCTTGTGGCACTCCAGTTTTGTTAACTTGGTATTGAGATAAACTATTTTGCCATTTTACACATTGCTGTCTATTAGTTAGATACCTAACAAACCACTGTTGAGAGGATTGTGAACAACCCATTGCAGAAAATTGTTGTAGAAGTTTATGATGTGATACTGTATCAAAGGCCTTTGACAGATCTAATAGAATTACAGAGCTTATTTGGCCAGAGTCTGTGGCTTTGTTAACAGTGTCCATGAAGGATATAAGAGCAGTGGGCATGCTATGTGCTGGTCAAAAGCCATGTTGGGTAGGGGTAAAAATGTTGTTGTGTGTAAGGTGGTTTAGTAGTTGTATGTGACTGTATTTTTCCAGTAGTCTGCATAGAGGGGAAAGGATAGAGATGGATCAATAATTTTATTAGTTCGTTGGACTTACCTCCTTTATGTAGTGGGTTTATGATGGATTTCTTCCAGAGGTTTGGGACTTGGGACTCTATGATGGATCGACTGATTAGAAGCTGATAGGATAAGCAACTGCATCTGCAGCAAGTTTTAGATGTTCTGATGGAAAATTGTCAGAGGAAAGGGGACAAGGTTTTAGTTTGAGAAGAAGCTTTTATATTAATGAAGTACAGTAGGTTCTGGCTGTAGTGAAAAAGGAGGCAATGGAGTAGTAGGTATAAAAGTACTTTGGTGAGGGTAGAAAGAGGTACTCAAGTTTTTGTTGGATTTTTGGAAGAGAGGTGGAATTAGATTGTTATGGAATTAGAATCTGTGTTGTTAGTAGATTCTGCTACTAATTTAAATATGCTGTCACAAAGTGGGTATTGAACATAGCTATTTGGGAAGGTGTTTTGTCTGTGGAAGATGATGGATTTTGTTTGAGTGCTGAAATGAATTTCCAGAATTTGGGGAGGGTTATTTTTCTGGTTGGGCATTTGATGGGAGAAGTAGTTTTTCTTATCTGCAATTACTATTTTTTTTTTTGCTTTATTACATAGTTGCTTATATGTTAGTATTTTTAAGCCAGTCTTTCCAGGCTTGATCTCTGGCTTGTAGTATTTGTTTTGTGGATTTAGTTAGCCAGGGTGCATAGTTTGTTTTTGTCTTTTTGTATGAAGAGGGGCTAAGCTGTTAAGTGTGTCCAGAAACAGTTTATTGAAGTGGTTGATGGTGTTTTCTAGTGGTGGACTTTTTTAGTGAGGACCAGTTGATGGTTTGTAAAATGTTATTAAATAGTGGTGATTAAAGTTGTTTAGGTTTCTGGATGTTTTGTAGGTGTGGGGTCTTGGTACATGAATGGTGGTCCTGTAGGTATAAACAGGCAGCTGGTCCTTCTCCTTTGGTAAAACAATTCATGAAAGGAGTATTTCATATGAGACCCCTCCCAAGCAAACTCCTCCTTTGTGGGCTCTGAACTACATTCTGGAGAAATTTACCTTACCACCCTTTGATCCTGCTGCTCAGGCTAATCTAAAACTCTTAACATGGAAAATTGTTTTGCTTATTCCTCTGACATCTGCGAGATAAGTCATTGAACTGCAAGCTATCATGGTGGGACAACCTTACCCAATTTTCCATATGGATAGGGTTATGCTATGCACTAACCCCTCTTTCATGCCAAAGGTAGTCTTAAAATTCATACTCAGTCAATCTATCAACCTCTCTGTGTTTTTTTCCAGAACCTAAGCATAAGGGAAAGAGAATATTTTATACCTTGCAAATACACTGGCCATTCAAGTACTACCTTGACAGAATGAAACTGTTCAGGAAGGCTGAAAGGTTTTTATTTCCTACACAAAGGCAAAGAAGGATCAATGTGTATCTAAGCAAACTGCTGCATATTGGTTGTCCTCTGATATTGTGTTTGTTACACCAACCATGACAAGGTGAATCCAAGCAAAGTAAAGGAGCACTCCACCAGGACCTTTGCCTCCTCAGTGACATATTGGAAAACAGGGGACTCTAAAAGTATTCTAAAGCCAGCAACTTGGTTGTCTGTCCATACCTTTATGAAGCACTACAAGCTGGATGCCATTTCTAAATCCAGAACAGGCTTCACTAGGACCATTCTACAGGGTCTTCTGGACCATTATTCTTCCGCCTTTAGGAATCTATCAGAATGCTAGTAAGGCAGTGAGTTTGTTGAACATAGTGCAGTTCTGTTAGTCCTACTTGCCTGTAACAGTAGATGTTCGTAGAACACACTGCCTTATTGGCAGCATCCTCCCGCCATCCCCCTTTTTGGATGAACATAGTTTTGTGTTTGGGTTACTATGGATCACTGCTCCATGGCCTTTATTTTGTGTGTGTGTGTGTGTGTGTGTGTGTGTGTGTGTGTGTGTGTGTGTGTGTGTGTGTGTGTGTGTGTGTGTGTGTGTGTGTGTGTGTGTACATGGTTTTTGGTATTGGAACAGGAGGTGTTCACAAAGCTTATGTTTCCATCTTCTCTTCCTCTGGAATCCTAGAAAACTTAACGCTGTGTGTTTTGCCAACATCTACTAGTACAGGTAAGTAGGACTTGCACAACTGTACTTTCACAAGCTCAGCAGTTTCTACAACCATGTTCCATAGATAAATTTGTTTCCAAAGCTAAATACAGACACTGAAAGACAACCAACAAGGCTAAGTCTAGGACAATGCATGAATCAGATGGCAGCACCATATGCTATCAGTGATGGGACATGTGATAGTGTACCAGAATGCATTGTGTAGCTAGGAAACCTAAGGTGATGTCATGTAGACAGCTAAACAAAGAAAGCTCATCAACAGATATATTTTATGACATACAACCTGCAAAAAAACTCAACACAAACACAATTACATGCATCAGCAACACCTGAACAGCATGAGAGTGATGCACATGAATAACCTGCATGTGTATGCCAAACATCAAGAGTATATGTCTGTGTGCACTAAATAGCTAAGCATTATGCAAGTAGACTGTACAATTAATGTGTATAGCAAATACAAAATTGTGACTTACTAGAATGTCCAAAATTGAGCCTCCTGTTGCACTATGTTGTCCACTGATCTAGTACATGAGATACATACTGTAGGTACCCAAGATACAAGCCACAGATATAACTACTGATGCAAGCATCACATAGACATACTAAGTCCTAGAGACTACAAGAGGAACTTCATCAGTGAGAACATGTAAAATGAGATCATCTTTTTCAAAATAAAAATTGCAGTTATGACATCTGAACTGGCAATACATCCTGCTGTGTCAATGCTTGCAGGAGCAGCTAAGTTCAGTGATCAGCAGTACCCCACAATGTGCAGTATATAAAACAACAACAGGTAGGTCAACAGCACTCACTGGCACCAGCAATGGGTCATCAACATGCCAAGTGTAGTGTTCACATGTATCATACCAGTACATGTTAAATCTCAAATTAATAGCATGCAGATACCATACAGCATGAAAGACAAAGCAACCACTCTTAGTAGGCAGAAAACTAAGAAGAAGAAGAGAATCTCAAGTGTACAGAGCATATTAGATATTATACCTACCAGGGAGTTATGCAAAGCATGAAGTACAAAATAGCAGTTATCCTATCTGTGGTATCTGTGAGCATTGGGTGACACAGGTCACATGGTACATGTGTTAGAAAGCTGCATGCCACATGCAGCACACATATGTAGTAACACAGTGCAAGCCATGGGTCATATGGTGCCCATGTTAGAAACCTGCATTTTAGAAGCAGCATAAAAGTCATTGTGCAGTCCATATCATGTATCACATGTTGATTGTGTCAGAAGCTTGTGCATACAAATCTTTGATACTAGACATGTCAGTTACAGCACATACATTGCATACAAAACAGGCTGCAGTGTGCAGCATGAGTCACATGGCACCTGTGTTAGAAACCTACATGCTAAATACAGCAAATACACATCATCATGCATTATGCACCATGAGTCATATGGTAACTGTGTTAGATGCTTGTACATACAAACATATGATAGCAGGAATGTCAGAGGCAGAACATACATAATCACATGCAAACTGCATGTAATGCATACCACAGATGACTTGATAGCTATTGTAGAAACATTTACCATGCATAGTGATATTCCATTGTTCATGCCATGCACAACATGACTCTATACAGACAGATGAGTTCCTTGTTTAATAACCATTGTAATCAGCATAAGGATGTGGATGGAGATGGTACTGACACATAACTGACACATAGTCAAACAGGGCATAGGTCATGATATACCAGCGATTCATCCTTATCAGTGGTAGTGCATAGCTGTTATTAGGGGATCTGCAACAAATGGTTACTCATAGATACATATCCCAAGTCATATCCTTTGAATATATGTGATTAGTAACCACCATAAGACATAAACAGTTCACATTCAGAACAGAAGCTGTGCACTGCAGAATGTTATTTACATTTATGTGGTACACATGACTGGTTATCCATGTCTGTATGTACATATATATGTTCAGGTTGGTTACCAAGACAGCAGCCGAAACATCACTGTGAGCACACACCATCAAACAGTTTGTGAGTTATATCTAATGCAGACATATTGTATTAGTTTACAAAATGGTATGTACACATTATATAATACATCTGTAGAGTAACATACAATGTGACATTTGCATCCACTATGAGTGACAGATGTGTCGTGCATACTCTGCATTTTGAAAGAAGTGGAAAGGTATGGTAAAGCTGAAATCGGGAAGAAGAAGAGCCTGGCTAAGAATGTGACCTAAATGAATACAGCAACACTATGAATTCTGGGAACAGGAAGAATATAAGAATAAAAATATAAGGAAAATCACAATAGCAGCATACTAACAGGTGTGATGGGCATGTGGGTACTATTTCTGTGCATGTGTGAGTGTTGTAGTGCCTTTTTACCTAAAAATGTAGTAAATATGAACTGCAGTGATGTAGGACTGGATTAATGCAGAGTTAGGCATACATGAACTGAAGGGCCAGACAAGACGAACAAGCTAATACCAGTGACAAACCCAGAGGAGCTCACACATGAGAGAAATGACAGACACACATAGCTGGGGAAATGACAGCAAGACGGTAATAGAAAGATGAACAGGCTGCAAGAGATGACAGAAAGGAGAGAAAGGAGAGAAAGGAGGTTATACATTCTAATGGATCAATGTGATATTCTTGACTAGTAGATTTACTACCTGCACCTGGAACAATATCAACCCTCCATCAGTGAAGCACTCCTCTGAACCCTGTTACAGCATTTCAAATTTCCCATCAGCTGGTCCAGTTTGTGCTTGAGTATGGTTAGGGAACAGCTCTTCCTCACGTGAATGAGAAGCCTGTTCCAGAAAAGAAGTATTCTCTGAGACACATACCTGGCCCTCGAACAAGTCCTATTTATGTCACAGCCAAGGTTTAAGTCTCTCTATCAGGTAATTCTGACGCTATTTATTTTTCAGATATGCAAAACATCCATCAGAGTGGGACCTAAGAGCACCTTGTATGCCAGGCATAGATCATCCCTCAAAATCTGTAGGACATAAAGGATAGGGATAGGGATTTGAGGCGATCCTCACAGGACATGTGATTTACACAATGTATTTGTTTTGTGAGGAACCTTTATAGATGCTCCAGTTGTTGCATGTGCCTGGTCAAGTACATACTGAACGGGATTTTATACTCAATGATGGGTATCACAAGAGCAGAATCCAACAGAACAGTGACTTCCTTGGATCTGGATGCCATACCCTTGTTTATAATTTCAGTAACACAGAATGATTTCCTTAATACTCAGAAACAAGATGATTGAAATCCAGGTTACTGTCTACAGACATCCCCAAATCCCTGACTACTGGATCTACTCTTACAGGAATGTTGTCAATGAGGTAGTTACCTGTAGTAGCCAACTTTCCATAGGGTACTATTATGCATTTCTTGGTATTGAGTTTTAAATCATAGTTCAGACACTAGTTATTTGTCTGTGTTAGTCCTTCCTGGAGGATGTTAGCGCCTTGAGGGCAATTCTACGACTGCTCCAAGTTTGCCATCATCAGCAGACTTCGTCACCAAGAGACCCTTAACGTTGCCCTTGACTTTTGAGAAGTAGATGCCAGAAAGGAACAGAAGCAGCACAGAACCCTGAAGGACTCGGCAAGTGACCAGTCACTTTGTGAAGGTGGACTCCCCTCTCCTAATTTCTTGGGTCCTATCTGAGAGATAGCTGGCTATTCAGTGTGTAACATGGGAATTATGCCTAATTCCATAAGTTCTTTACAATACCCAAGAGGGTATTGTGTCAAATGCCTCAGCCAGATCAAGATAGACAGTATGTACTATTTTGCCCTCATCCACTGCCTTGGTAACATTCTCAAAAATCTACCAGATTTAATAGGCATGATCTTCCCTTGATTAAATTGAAATGGGTTGTATCCAGTGTCTGAAGGTTTCTTATATCATTATTTTGCATTTCCAGGATAATTGTTTCCATGGCTTTGCATATGAGATTTATCAGATTTATGGGTCTATAGATTCCTGGATCTGTAGATAACCTGCCCTTGTGCAGAGTAGTGAAGTGATAACCATTGTAGTTCTCCATTCATGTAGCACAAAGCCTGACTAGAGGCTATGGTTGAAAAGTAACTCCAGTGACCTGATAGGTCATATTTCATGCTACGTAGGAGGAATCCAAGGGTCCAAATAGAGAGATGATAAGTCAGCAACCAAAGGAGAGTAGTATTGCTGAAAATGAATTCATCCTCAAGTTTTGGTGAGTACCTTCACAAGGTGGACCCTGTTTTTCACAAAATCTCACCAAGATGACACTGATATATAGATTGTATTTTATATAGCATATATCATGGACAGAAGTAGATCAAAAATAAAATAAAAAAGATAGCTGCATGCACAAGACCCAGGATAAAAAAGTGCCCAATCCTGGTGGGCGCACTGGTGCCAGGAATGGAAAAAGTTACAGTGTAGAATCCTCAAAAATATGGAAACATTCCTACAATAGGGCCAGGCCAGGCCCAAGTGGAGGATGCCCCCCCCCAGTTATAGAAGGAAGTAGCAGTCCACAAAAATCAAAAAAAAAAAAAGACCAAAGAAGAGCCATAAAAACGACTGAGTGGACTATTGAGGATAAGAAATAAATTATGTATTGTTACTATTATGCAAAAAGCCCAGAATTTCCAGACACAAGATATACAAAAAGATTAAGAGAGAAATTAGAGGAAAGAAAATACTTCTACAAGAAAAACTGTCAGAAGCTTCAAATACAAATTTCTGTTCATTAATACAACCGATTTACGAAAAACATTACATGGACCAAGAAACTTTGATCTGTTTGGAAAAAGAAGCATCTGAGGAAGTGTGAAAATATAAACAATAAAACCTACAGATTTTTAAAAAGTATAAAAAATAAATATGGACATGGGAAAGAAAGAGAGATTTGATATGATCCAATATTTATGCAAAGTCAAAAGCCAAGTTAATCAATACAATAAAGGTAGCCCCAAAGATATTGAAAGAGAAATACAGGCAAAGGCATCCAGATATGGAGAATTTCATAATAAAAAATAATATCACAGAGAGAATGTAGAAAAGAAGATTAGTAAAGTAGAAGTTAAAAAATAGAAGTTGAAGTTATGGAATGTCTGGAAAGTGAAAGATTTGGTGTAGAACGTCTAACACAGGTTACATCACAGCATGATGGAAGGAGTCCCCAGAGTAAGGAGAAACAGGAAGATCAGGAGACATCTGAAGAAGAAATATGGACATGGGAAAGAAAAAGAGATTTAATATGGTGTAATATTTATGGAAAGGAAAAAGCAAAACTAATCAATAAAAAAAGAGCAGCACTAAAGATATTTGAAGAGAAATGCAGGCAAAGGAATCCGGACATAGAAAACTTCACAATACAAAAAAATAAGACAAAGAGGAAAAGTATAAAAGAAGATTAGTAATGGAAAAGTTAAATATATAGCAACTGAGGTTATGGAGTACCTGCAAAGTGATGGACTCAGTGTAGAAAATTTAATTCAGACAGCACCAGAGCAGGATAGAGCAATAGACATCTAAATTAAGGAGAAACAAGTGGAATGGGAAGCAAATGGTCAGTTGCCATATGAAAATATTTTAGAGTCTTACACAGCAAACCAGTATAAACATTGGGGGGAATTTAATAAAGCCTACACATTTTTTCCATGTAGACATCGCGCTACACTGCTAACACAGCCACAAACATTTTTGATTCAGTAAGTGCTGCTTAGCGGCACCCACGAGTGCGCCAACACAGAAACTTCTGTGGTATGCAAATAACCTCATAAGCAAGTGAATCTCATGCAAATGAGGCAGGTAGAGCAATTCAGCAAGCAGATAGGCAGCCATGCAGACCCTGTGTCAGTGTCTGTAGTGTACATAGAAAAATTATGTGTATAGGAATGTAGACAGACAAACAAGGCTGTAAAAATGTAGGTAGATAGACAGAAATGGCATAGCATACACAGAAATGAGCAAAACTATCCTCTGTGTGTTCCAAAATTTACAGTAAACATGTTAAAATAAATCTTTTTTTTAATAATCTTGGCATATTTGCATGGTGTGCCATAGTGCGCAAACATGCCTTATAAAGAAAAAAAAAACATGGAAAACTATCATGAGACAGAAATGTATTACAGGGCCCTGCATGCAGTATCTATAATAGTGCATTGTTGGTGTTACTAATGTGGAAGGGCTTGGAAGCATGTAGTATCCAGGCTGTGAGCACGGATCCCTATGCAAATCAGGTGTAGTTACTGAACAGCATAATGGGGCAATCGTGTTCGCAGATCTCCATGTAGGCAGACAATCATGTTGTTGTCCACAAAGGAGGTATCTGACACCAGAAGAGAGCATATCTACTAACATCTGAGCTGATTGGAGCTTGGCGTGCCACTATGCTGAGCATGCAAGTCTGAGGGGGATGTGCACTGACTGCTAAGCATTGTTTACTACAGGATGTGTGCTTGTGAGGTGCACTGAAATGCTCAGAGTACCTAAAAGGCCAATGATGTATTAATTAGTGTTGATTCTTGCTTAACTTAATCTAGGGCCATTAAATGATGTCACTGATATATTAGGCAGGTGCAATGACAATTGCCAATCACACAGGCAGCACCTAGAGTAGAGCACTATAAAGTATGCATACACCCTACAATCTGATTTTACCTCCATACTCTGCACCAGTGGAGTACAGACTTGGGAATTTTAACTGAAAGAATACTAGGGGCTGCTGCAGGTCTGCTACATTTGTATGTGTTAGATGCTGAAGTCAATGCTGCTGCTGCTGCTGACAATAGGCATCGGCAGAGAAGAAGAAGAGTGTTCAGGACAAGGGTAACCTTCCAGGAACTACATGAGCTGAAGATTGTAAAGCACTATAGGTTGGACAGAGACATACTACATGAACTTACTGAGCTCTGCCACCCTCAACTCAGGCCCAGATCCAACCAAGGGGAACCCACCCAGTGGAAACAAAGGTATGTGTAGCCCTTAAGATAATACCCACAGGTACCTTCCAAAGACCAACTGGGGACATGATAGGGGTCTCTCAGGCATCAGCATCCAGGGTACTCCACCAATTTCTGGATGCCATGCTACCACATGCCAGTGAGCACATATATTTTCCCCTCACCCCTGAGGCAAGGGCCATGAATATGTAATACGTCTACCATGCAGCACACTACCCTGAGATACTGGGTGCCATAGATTGCACTCATGTACACATCAAGGCATCACCCAGTGAGGAGAGTAGAATCTACATCAACCACAAGGGGTACCACTCCATCAACTGTCAGGTCATGTGCAATGCCCAGGGCATTATCTTGAATGTGTGTGTGCTGGCAGCCCTGGCAGCAATCACAATTCCCATATCTGACATGCATCACAGCTGTACCAAATGTTTGCTAGGGGGTCATCCCACACGGCCAATAAGTGGATGATACTGGCTACCCATTGGATGACGACACCCATTAGAAATGCACACACACCCATGGAAGAACAATATAATGAGGCACACGCACAAACTAGAAACATTATAGAGCATGTATTTGGATTGCTGAAGTCATGGTTCATGTGCCTCGACATATCTGGTGGAGCCCTGCAGTACTCTCCAGACACATCTGCACATATGTTCACAGCATGTGCCATGCTACACAATATTATCCTGCAGAAGCAGCTGCAGCAGGATCAGCATAGGGAAGGGATATACAGCCCCCCACCAGGGCCTAGGTCACCACAGCCACACTCACAGGAGGATTCAGAGGAAGAGCCACCTGCTGATGTCCCTTAAGCAGACATAGACATGCCAAGTATGCCCTGGCATTGGCTAAGAGACAAAGCATAGCACATTCACTGACAACCTAGGACCCCAGGGACTGACACTTTACTCCCACTCACATACATATATTAAAATAGCTGATGCCAGGCAGCCCACACAACCGGTACCTATTCATGTATTGGCTGTGTACCACTTGCATCACACAGTGTCAGTCCTAAACTACAGTTCTGTCAACTGCTGCATTCTCAAGGTAAGTCTCTAACCTACACACTAATTGCAAGGATTATTATAATAAGGTATCATATGTATGGATCTGTTGCTATTATGCAAGGAAATATAGTGGGCTATTTGGTCAGAGGTAACATCCACATGGGACAACTAATATCCAGTCCAATAGTATGTGTTCCTTAATTTTCACTAGGTCTCATGTTTAGAATATTCACACTATCAGGCAAGGGAGATGTTAAACAGTGGGCACACATGATATTTGGACTACTGTCTGCCCAAGCTAATCATGTACTGTTGTTGCCCCACCCCCAACACAGCAGTGTACCCATATAACCACTTTAACAGAAAATAAGCTATGATATAGTAGTGGACCAGGCAATCTCATGGCTGTAATATAGATAGCACTCACACACTGCATGTCTCTCTTCACACAGGATAACAATGTACATATATATGCTGTTGATCATGTGAAGGATGACCCCTCTCTGTCTAGCAACCTGCGTGGCTCAGTGGACTAGGGACGCCAGCATGGGTGATAGTATTAATGGTTCTAATCTGGAATTACTCACTTTTGCATGTGAGGTAGTAGTACATTGATGTTTTCACAGAATGTCATACCTCCCAACCTCTTAGTGCAAGAAATTTGGACAAAGCCAGAAAGATTGTTGGGACAAAGGCCCAAACACAGGGACAGAGTTTAGTCTAACACACAAATTGTGTGTCTGCAGTTAGTAGAATGTATTGCTGTCAACATTCAATAAAGAACCAGAAGACCACAAATGTGTGAGGAACAGACCAAACATATGAAGCAAATCTCTGGACATTATTTTAAAATCAGGACAGTTGAGAGGTATCCAGACTGTCAATTTGTCGGTTTTAAAATGTTACCAACCTCAGTCATATATTTAGTACAGCAGACAGCTGGGGAATGCTGTGGACATTTTGAGTGAAGTGCAGTATTGCAGAAGCAGGGGTGGATGTTAATGTCTGTTACATACAAAATCCTGGACTGGAATACAGGTAGCTGTGGACTGGAATCACATTATAAGTACTGACAGTCCCACTGGGCATGCCCGTACACTTAGTAAAAATTAGTGCAGTTCTCTTGGCCCTTCATTGAAATGACCCATTATGTATAAATGTCTGTACATACCAACATATACGTATACATATTCATCTGTCAGCATCTGTCTCTCACATGCAAAGTATATCTATCGCTATGTAGTGTCAAATAGGCTCTGCCACTGCAACAAGCCTGGCTAACTCTCATCATGAATATGAATAATCTATTAATCTAGCTACTGTTACTTTTCCCCTGACTGTAACCAGGGGTAACTTTTAACCTGTGAACTTTTCTATTCATGTTTTCCTGTGTATTCTTTGTAAATACCATATTTGTAATTATGGATTTATTGTTTTTATTGTATCTGTTTACCTTGGAGCTTTTCTCCCCGGCCTCCGCTGAAAATGGACATGGATCCAGTCTGACTATCCCGGTCAACAAATGTAAAATAAAATAAATATATATATATATATATATATATATATATATATATATATATATATAGCTATATATATTAAAATGATACATAGACTCCCCCCATATATCTACAGAACACATATACATATCATACACACACATACACACACACACACACACACACACACACACACACACACACACACACACACACACAGCTACATTTATATATACATCCCTGTTATATACAGAAATATGTGTGTAGATGTCTGCATTGTCCGACATACCCTAATAATGGTGAGTAAACTGCACTATCACACAGCCATAATGTTGCTCAAAGGATCCAAACTAAGGGCGCAACAGTACATAATCCACTTACCTACAGATCCCTATGTCTGCTGGATGTCACCACGTAGACAGACACAGGTGAGCAGGTGGTGTAATGTATAATGGGGTCAATGAACGTATGGACAGGGCACATTGTCCATGCCCATGGTGTCACCTATCTAACTGCAAGCAGCCACATATGGCCATACTGGTAAATGTACCCACATAGCTAGGATGACATCAGTTACCTCACTGCTAAGATACTAGATGCAGATAATAGTATGAACCAATATCACCCTGCAGGACACAGATCCTGTTCAACATAAGCTTAGTTTGTGTACTGCACAAGTACTATGCCTGCAATCACATATATAGCAGACTTAACCTATGGTGCATGCAATAAGTACTGTGTTGTATAATGTATAGGCCTAGATATGTAGGGGTTCTAATCCCACTACAGCACGTGTGTGTGTGTGTGTGTGTGTGTGTGTGTGTGTGTGTGTGTGTGTGTGTGTGTGTGTGTGTGTGCGTGTGTGCGTGTGCGTGTGTGCGTGTGTGTGTGCGTGTGTGTGTATGTGTGTGTGTGTGTGTGTGTGTGTGTGTGTGTGTGTGTGTGTGTGTGTGTGTGTGTGTGTGTGTGTGTGCATACACCCCTGAAAAACAATGGACCTGCCCTCATGGGCTATCCTTCTGCAATGGAATAGTGAAGCTTTCCACTTCTGACGCAAGTAGTTTGAAGTTTGCTTTGGAAAAGGATTTTTACGATGGTTTCTTTGACTGGGGGAGGTGGAGGGGTGAGGATGCCTAGGGTTATCAGTTTGTGGTCTGATCTGACCAGAGAGGGAGTGATAATGGGTGTGGTACAATGGGTGCCCATATTTGTGATGACTAAATCCATTATGTTGTCCCCTCTAGTGGGAGAACATACCAGTTGTTCAAGGGCATTTGAATTTATAAATTCTATGAACCGCTGGGCATAGAAGTTAGAAATTTGGTAGTTCGCCCAGTCTATACCAGGGTAGTTGAAATCACCCAAAATTATGGTGTTGAGTAGGACCTTTATATTTTCCAATGCCTCAAGGAATGCTGAGTGAGCATCTTGGGACATGGTGGGTGATCTATAACAGGCTACGACTTGAAATGTGGTTTTGCCTGCTGATAGTTGTGCATGGATGATCTCTGGGGCATCATGCTGTGCTACTAACCTGGAGATGTGGGTATCCTTGATGAATATGGATACACCTCCGCCCTTTGTACTGCGATCCAGTAACTGACACCAGAAGGTATGATATGAATTGTAACTTGGTAGTGTTGGGGTGCTCTCTGGAGCCTTGAACCAGGTTTCCGTCGCTGCACAAACATCGATTTTCTCCATACTGAGCAGGTGAATTTCTACATGTTGCTGATAAAAGGGCACATTTACCTGCTGTCACAGGCCTCAGTTACATCCATTATCATGTCTTTGGCTGTCTAGTTTTGTACTATTGGACCAGAGTCCAAGGTATACTCCCATTTATTCCATTACTTTGTATTCCAGTTTGCATGGTGTGGCGCGATGCACAGCTCCACTGAAACACACCTAATGACTGTAATTGGCAATTACTATGTTTTGTTCAAACTACCCATTTTAATTAAGAGATGCATGGTGTGTTGGGTTAATGCAGTGTGCTGCAGGTGTGATGGGTTCAAAACATGGTAGAGGTGTTCATTTTGTACATGTGTCTAACAATGTTAGAAACACATATAGTCATTATAACTCTATTTAGCTGAGCTTAGCAAAGGTGCATGATGTGCTATGTCGCTGAGTGCCACACTAAAAAAATATAAAGGAAAAGAAAAAAAGGGGTGATAGGAAAGTGGTGAAATGGGGGCAACGGCGGGGAAACATAGTGAAAGGCATGGAGGGATGTGCAGGAAGGGTGTAGAACCATAGCTATCCATTTCTTGCACAGTAACAACTGTGCACTTTGACAGATTTGTAGATGAATTTGGATTCTCGAACCCCAGAGAGAGGGGTGAGGACAACATAACTTCATTGCCAAGCCAATTGGATGAATTACATATATCCAGTGGACATGTGTGTGAAATGGAGAGCTATGTATGGGACAATATTTTTTTTTTGGGGGGGGCAAGTGCCCATTTCTTTTTTAAGGTGAGAGTGGAATGTTGGGGAAGGGACATATGTACATATGGGGGAGGTAAGTTGGGTAAGTGAGCATGCATTGCAAACAGAAAAGACAGACAAGACAGCAGACAGTGGTGGTGTGTGACACATGAGGGGGTGAACACCTTGGATAGGGAGGGTGTTGTGGTATCTGAGTCCCATGTGCCTCCAGACAGCAGCAGTGTGATTCATGTCCCCACCCAACATAGTAAAGAAGTGCAAGGAATACAGCCATACCGGGATTACACAGCTTTATTTCTGAATCAAAAATGCTGATAAACACATTCTTGATAATGATGTTAGCATTCTGTGAAATCTAAACACAATATCTGCTCATAATAAGAGCTGCCTCACTCATATATTTGTTGTGTTCCTGGTGAGAGAGAAAAATGTGAGCATTATGTGACTGATACTGAAACTTTATTGCTACATACCACTGGATTTGAACCCAGGACTATGTGTGGCAAAATGTACTGCATATAAAACACTTAACAGGCTGAGCTACTGAGTCACTGCTGATTATTAAGTGACTGATACTTTTCTGGAGATCACCTGGACCTATACCATGAATTGAGTAATGCAAGTTACAGGACATTCCTCTGGCATTCTAGTATGATTGCAGGCTATACTAGACTGCAGTGACAGTAGAAAACACATGCATGGAATACAGCCATACTGCATATATGAAAAAAGCTGTAGTTTAGAATCAACAATGCTAGTGAACACATTTTATTGTTATTGATTTGAAATATCTGTTGAAGTCCACACACAATATCTGCCTATGGACTGGGTTACCTCACACATATACCTTTATTACCTGATGTCTGAGGAAAAGAGAGCATTATATGACTGATATTGGCCTGGAGACAGCTTTGGACAGTACTATGAGTTAAGCAATACAGTTTGCAGGCCATTAGATTTGCTGGCTACAGCTATTTGAATGTTAAACTTGATGGCAGCAAACTTATCATAGACAATCAATGCATACACCTCTACTGCAATGGTTTTGACAAGACAATCCTGCTGAACAGCATTTTGCTTACTGTTATTGGTATTGTTATTGCTTTATTGAAATACAGTTCTTATTGTGCATTTATTGCACTACAGCTCTACAGCTCTAATTGCCCATTTATTGCATTGCAGTTCTACATGCTCACTTATTGCACTACAGTTTTCCTTGTGTATATTTTATTGCAGTAAATGCTTTACGTTTTCTTGCTTATTGCACTACAGTTGGCATACTAAATCAGTACTTAACACAATCAAGGTGCAGCTTGGCCAGGTGTCTGGCATGGCACTCAACATTGCAAATCCTCTGAGCTGCAGCTGTTGGGAGAGAAGCACACCATTATGCATACCAGTTTTGCAGACATTCAGCTTGCATTTTAGTTAGACAGAGGAAAGCATACTTACATACTTGTGGGGCATTCCCATCTCAAGCTTCCTGGACCCAGGTATCCAGGGTTCCTCTCTTTCTCCTTTTCAGGTCATCAAAATGGTGATGACACTGTTCACCTGTGTGCGAGATACCAATAACACTGATGAGTTCGCTGGCCAAATGGTTCTAGGCTTCCGACTTACACTCTGAGCTCTGGAATCTGCCCTGCATCACCCAGGATTCATGTTTTTTCACAAGGAGCACAACTATGACCCTGGACTCCTGAATGCCCCACCACTGCACCTAAACGTGTACACATTCTCCAATACTGCCAGCCATACAAACAGTTGATTGAACTCCAATGACTGTTGCAGAAGTTCCACCTATTGGGCTTAATATAGGCTGTTTTCCTGCCCTTACACATCATTCAGCAACATTCAAAAAAGCATCACATCACTTAGCAGCATGCAAACCAGCTAAGTGAAGCCAAGCAGTGAGAAAACTTGCAGAACCATGGTTTTAGCGAGGCTTAGCACCACACAAACATTGGTAGCCATTAGCATGTTTATGCACTACTTAGCATGAATGAGCAATGCTTAGCAAAGTGCAGCCATGCTAAAATTCACAATAGTTTAATGAAATAAAAAAAAAATAGTACATTAATTTACAGACATATTCTGCCTGTTATGGACTCGAACCCAGGATCGAAGACCATAACGCTACCCATGTAGTTAGTCAGATGCTATAAAAACTAGTATACCTTCACATATACTACTAGGCTAACTGTTACCATTGCTGAGCACCATGCCACATGGCACAAACATGCTTAAACAAAACCATAATAAAATAATTAATTACATCCGGTTTCTATTTTTAGATGTCTGGCATGTGTCAACCATGTATGTATGAGCTCCACTCAGCTCTGCTGCTCTGTTTATGCACTACTTAGCATGAATAAGCAGTGCTTAGCAAAGCACAGCAGTGCCAAAATTCACAATAGTTTAATGAAATAAAAAAATAGTACATTCATTTACAGGCATATTCTTCCTGTTATTGACTCAAACCCAGGACCTACTACACATAAGACCGTAATGCTACCCATGTAGTTAGTTGGATGCTATAAAAACTAGTATACCTTCACATATACTACTAGGCTACCTGTTAGCATTGCTGAGCACCACGCCACATGGCACAAACATGCTAAAATAAAACCATAATAAAATAATTAATTACATCTGGTTTCTATTTTTAGATGTCTGGCAGGTGTCAACCATGCATGTATGAACTCCACTCAGCTCTGCTGCTCTCCACACCTCTCCATACAAACAAAAAATAAAAAATAAAAAAAAAAAACAAAATAAAGAAAAATAATAAAAACTTTATTATGATAATTAATTAATTACATCCAGTTTCTATTTTTAGATGTCTGACAGTTGTCAACTCTCTATATGTGAGCACAGCTTGGCATTGCTGAGCTCCGTGCTGCACCACACAAACATGCAGTAAAAAATAAAATAAATAAATAAAATTATAAAAATCATAACATATCATAAAAATGACATGTTATACAGTTGACACACTTCACAACATTACAACAGTGGTGGAGAGCATTACAGGGAGCCTCGCACTCATCTGCAGCTACAGGTAGTTGCTACACCTTTACCTACACTGATTTAATATCTATGTTCCCTGGCTCTCCCTCGGCAGCGCACCATCATTAATATGCATGGCAGGCTGCCGTGGTAGAAACCATGGCCATGTACATGGATACATTCTGTGTAGGCTCTACACTGTGCCTACATGGATTTTATTAAATCCTGGGGATTCACTTGAAGCTGGGCAGCAAGGGAAGGTACAAGAAACTGTGGCAACTCTGACACGGTCAATGATGAGGAGTGATAGGCCAGTGGGTTCTCATACAACAGAGCAACGGATGACACAGGATGAAAACTGAAGAGAATGTGCCACAGTAAGATGCTATAAAACGTCCTATAGAATGTCTGCAGGAAATGGAGAACAAAAAATGTGCCCTCAGTTTAGAAGAAAATGAGCTAAGAGAAGAGTTTCTTGATTTAATAAAGATAGATAGACATATTAAGATCAATGAAAGAAATAGACTGTAGAAGGTCAATAAAACCCAAAAAGTTAGAAGTTTGATAAAACAAATGAACACAATAATTAGGGCTGTCCGTAGAGATCCATGCGATAAAATAGAAGTAAACAGGATATATTACTGTGTAGCTAAATTAATAACAAAGTTCTACCACAAGAACACAGGATAGTGAGGGAAAGGAAGGGGAGAAATTGAATACCGTCATGGAAGTATCAAATAGAGACAACTATAAAGAAATTAAGAGAATAAGTGTCACTGTTAGAAGAGTATAGAATAGGGAACACATCAACAAAAATACTCAGAAAGATAGATGTGATGAAAGCAATGTGCAGTATTAGAAATGATCGGGATTTTATCATGCACTATCGCAAATAATAAACTAAAAATATCAGCACAGGCAGAAAAACTTAGAAGATATGCAGATAAATATAAAGGAAAAGTACAAAATAAGCAATTTATTGATGAACCCAAAAGGTTCTACAGAGAATTGGAAAACAAGGTAAAAGGAATTGAAAGACCACAAAAAAAAGAAATAGATACATTTTGAAGAAGTATTTATGAAGATCCTATGGAACATAACAAAGATGCTAAATGGATAGAAGAAGTAAAAGAAAGAATAAGACGTTCAAAGGTACAGGATATGAAATGGAATGAATTAACGGCAAGAGAGATTGAAGCAAAGTTAATAAAAGCCTCTATCTGGAAAACCTCAGGCTCAGATGCAATACCTAACTTCTGGCTAAAAGTATTAACATCTTTGCATGAAGATTTTGCCATGAGTAAGAACTATTTGTATGCACACCATGAACAGACACCAACCTGGCTAACAACAGAAAATACAATGCTCCTACTTAAGAGTGAACCTGCAAGCTACCCTATAAATTATAGACCAATCACTTGCCTTCCAATGACGTATAAACTATACACCGGAATTGATGCCGACAGAGTTTATAGTCATTTAGAAGAAAATTCAATCATGGCAATGGAACAAAAGGGTAATAAAAGAAAGTCATATAGAACAAAGGATCATTTGTTGCTAAATAAAGTCATAATGGAGAAATGTAAAAAGGGGAAGAATTTAAGTATGGCATGGATTGACTACAAAAAAGCATTTGACAGTATCACACATTCATGGATAAAAGAGTGCTTAAAAGTGTATAAGATACACCCTACACTGATCGATTACATTACAGTGACCATGAAGCAGTTGCAAACTACTTTACAATTAAGCCATGATAAAGGACAAATTATTATTCCAGGGATAAAAATTCAAAGGGGGATATTCCAGGGTGAATCCCTGTCACTGCTGATATTCTGTCTTTCCCTTAATCCATCAAGCTGTCTGCTTAACAGATTAGGTCACGGCTATAATTTAGCTTCCAGAAAGCAACAAAGTGTAAAGACTGCTTATCTTCTCTTTGTCGATGATTTAAAACTATATAGCTCATCAGATGAGGAACTGAAAGCACAACTGTAAGTAGTCAAAACTTTTTCAGATGACATAAGAATGTAATTTGGTCTTGATAAATGTGCAAAAGCAACCTTTAAAGCAGGAAAGCTGCAGCACCAAGAAAACATCAGTTTGGAACAGGAATGTGATATAAAAGAACCTGAGCAAGAGGGAGTCTATAAATATTTAGAAATTGATGAAAGATCAACAATAAAACATGAACAAATGCGAATACAACTCAGTAAGGAATATTTTAGACAGCTTAAACAACATGAACAATGCTGTATCTGTTTAATCATTAAACTATAAGAACTTTCCCTGGGACTGAAGAAACATGACTATTGCAGTTCTACTGACGTTACCATGGGTATGCCTTGTATTCTGATGTGACCCAAAGCCAATTACCAATTAACTGGCTACAATTTTGCAGTCCAAGCTGCTACTAATTAGAAACCTCACCTGTGGAAATTATAGATCTGGTGGAGAGAGATGGATTCAGCTACCTATTGTAACAGCAAAATTCATAAGTTTAACTGACAAAATTATGAAAAGACCAAAAATACAGAACAATGTCAAACATCAAAAAACCATGAAACCACTGAAAAGCACTGCAGAGACCACAAACAAATGGAATTAGCATAAACCTCCTTTATTCATTACTTTTGTCAGTAAGACATCTTCAGAAACAAAGGCATCTCCAAAAACATGACCTGATATACATTTATACAATCTAATAGCAAATAAAAATCAGTTAAGCAATTAATTAACAACACTCCATTTCTTAAAAACTTTTTAATAAAACTTTATAAATAAATGTTTTCATGCAAAAAAAGTAATATATTTAGAATAAAAATATATGTAAACATAAATAACTTAAAAACTTTATAGTTGCCACTCCTTAGATTCAGAGGAACTTGCTCCAATACAGAAAATATGATTTTTTTATATTTCTTACATGCCTTGGTATTTTTAAATAATGCGTTCTTTTCATCTTTTGTCTTAAAAGAGTACATATGTTCTTTAATCTTTGTCTCTAGACCCTTGGTGGTCCTACCCACATAAAAGGCATTACAGTCTGAACACAAACTTACATACACCAATCCTTTGGACTTACAGGAAAACGTGCCAGGAACAATAATGGAATGCTGCAAATGGTCCTCTACAATAAGCCTACAAATAGAGTAGAACCCACGCTTGTACATCCCTTTATTCTTATTAGTATTGGTTATAGAAGAAAATATCTTAGCACTATCATTATGTGTCACAGATATAAAATTATTAGTTTTAGTATAAATACATTTTGGGGAACTCCCTATGCTTTCAAATAAATCAGCATTACTCTCTAAAATCTTTCAATTTTCACTGATGACTGCATGAATGGCAAAGCAATCCATGCACATATCTAAAAAACATGCAGTGATCTTGTTTGTGCAAGAAGTCTTTTTTGACTCAGTAATGTTGTTTTTGCAACTGTTAAAGGATTTAACTAAAATTGGTGGAAACAAGGTATTCCTTTTAGATCTAACTTCTTCCCCCGTTTGTATTAAAAATTCCTTGTTATAACTTCTACAGATGAATAAAGAGGTTATAAAATTAACTTCTTCAATAAACTTTTTTCATCAGTTGTCATTCTAGAGGTTCTAATAAACTGCCCCCTTGGAATGTTCATTTTAATAAACTGTGGGTGGTTGCTCCTATATGTAGATAGCTGCTGGAAAATATTTTTTCCTATAAATACAGTTGTCAAAACTTCCTGTTTCATTATTCAAACTGACAGTAACACCCAAAAAGTTTACTTTGGATCCAATGTCTCCTACTGTAAGTTTTAAAAACTCAGAATGCTTGTTCAAATAATCAACAAAAAAAAAACATCCGTTAACCATACCATCTATTATAAAGAACAAGTCATCCACAAACCTTCTATAATAAACATATTTTACTTTTTTCTTTAATGGGGCTAAAATGTGATTCCCAGCAACCTAAAACCATATTGGCAAAGGCAGGGGCCACTGCAGATCCCATTGCCACCTCCTTGACCTGCGTAAGATATGTCTTATTGAATAAAAAGTAGTTGTTTTTAGCAAAATTTCTAATAACATGCAATAAAACTAATACTATCATTATAAATGCCTGTATACTTGGTCAAAAATAATTTTACATATTCTACCCCATTGTCTTGAGAAGTACTGGTCAAAAGTGAAAAAATATCCACTGTGACCATAAGATTGTTTTCACTGTCATATCCATAAGTATCATTGAATTCACATAGTTTATCTAAAAAATCCCAGGAGTCCTTTATATAGGAGGCAACGTTTGTACTATCAGATTCAACACTGCATCTAAAAAAATGAAATCCCCTCAGTAACATTATTTGGGGCTGACACAATAGGCCTACAGGGTGGGTTAGTCAGGTCTTTGTGAATTTTAGCAATTCCAAATAACACAGCTATGGTGGGATTTTCAATTTTAAGAAAATCATATGATTAAAAATCAAATGTGCTGCTCATAAAACAATCGTACAAAATGAATGAATAACCTTATAACTTTGGTGAACATCATTCAATGAAACCAATATATACTTTTCTATATTATTTAACATATATTCCATAGCTGTGACATAAGCAACATTATCAGTGATTACAAGCCCCCCACCTTTGTCAGCTTTCATAAACCTAAGTTTAGAATTACATCTTAACTCACTTAATGCTGTTCTAACATGATGTCTTACTATTTTTGCATAAGTTCTCTAATTTCTTTTTCACACATTGCTTCAAAAACTTTAAAAGTATTATTCAACAACAGATTAAAAGTCTACGGTTTTCTTAGAAGTGTACAGTGCAAATCAATGTCTTTAAATACATATTTCAAATTTTGCTTTCTAGTAAAGAATTTTAATTCCAAAAGAGACTTGGTTAGATCAGCTCTTCCTGTAGGTATACAATTCATGCCTAGTTCTAATACTCGAACATGAGTAGGCTTTAAAACAAACTTAGATAAATTAAATATTTTAGAGTCATAACTCACCAATTGTCTGTTAGAAAGTCTATTCTCTTCTGCCCTCAGGCTTTCTCTCTCTGGTTCGATACTTGTCCTCCTCCTCATCCACGAAAAGAATTCTTGGGCCTCACATCCAAAAAAAAATTGGTTCAGAGATGTTATACCCAAGGGAATAGGGGCCAATTCAGGAAACTTATTGGTAGCATTCACACTCAATTTCGATTGTTGCACATTTGGTTATTCCACTGAAAAAAACTTCCATTGGAATGTCACAACTAACCACTTCAGCACGCGTGGAGTTATAGTTGAAAGACCCATCCAAACCACTGGAAACAGAAAGCATGCTCACACCCTCATTTCTAAAGGTGGGATGGTTTGTGGAGGAAGAAAGTGGTACCTAATTCTTTTTAAAAACAGGATCAAAAAAGTATATGCAGTCTTAGTGTCATAAGCTACTTCATCTCTTTGTAGTTTTTTACCTTTTTGAAGTATCAGCATTTTTTTTCTAAATATTCTATTGTGAGTGATACATTATCATATACATGATGCATTTCTGGCATAGTAGAGAGCATAGAATTAATATGATGATCCATCTTCAGAACATTTTCTCTATTTATTTAATTTTATTTATTTACTTTTGTTTACTGGGATAGTACACTGGGCCAACAGAACCCATTTTCACTGGAGGCCCAGGGAGAAAAGCTCCATGATACAAAAGATAACAATTTAAAGTTACAAAGAAGTCAAAACTTACAATGACTTTGTAAATACATTACACTGAATAACAAAGGAGTAGCAAGTATAAGTTTTAAAACACAATTTTCATATAAGTTACAATTTTGTACAATCAGTATGAGCTTTTGCATGGCATATTTTGTTAGTATGAGTTCTAAATACAGTGGTGCTGTTAAATACAGCTGACTAGGGGAATAGGATGTGGTGTGGAGATATCATGGGGGTTAGTGTAAGTGGGAATGGAGGGAAATGTTAACGTGAGAGGGGGTTTGAATTGATCTAATGGTTAGAAGCAGGGCATTTCACTTCTTAGCTATTGAGTGAGTGCTTCTCTCTAGCCTCTTTCAATAGGCTAATATTGTTCTTAATTAGTAACTTTAAAAACTAAAGTCCAGCTTTATTAAAACATTCTGTCAAAGTGGAGAAAAAAGGATCTTTAACAATAGTTCCATTGGGGCCCTTAAAAAACACAGCCCTCAGGAATTATATGGAGTTCAACACTGTTCCAAATATTTATTTTCAATAACCAGCACACAATACCTCTTAAGACTTTGAAAGACAAAAGACTAAAAGTTTTTAAGTGATTTATGTTTACATATATTTTTAATCTAAATGTATTAATTAATATTTTCATGAAAACACTTATTTATTATAAAGTTTTATGAAAAAGATTTTAAGAAACAGGGTGTTGTTAATTAATCATGTAATGGATTCTTATTTGCTTTTGGATGGTATAAATGTATACAAGGTCATGTTTTTGGAGATGTCTTTGTTTCTAAAGAAGTCTTACTGATGAAAGCGGTGAATAAAGGTGGTTTACTTTAATTCTCTTTGTGGTCTCTGCAGTGCTTTTCAGCATTTTTTGTTTGTTTGTTTGTTTGTGGTCTCTGCAATGCTTTCCAGTGGGGTTTTTTGATATATTCTTACCACTGTCGGTTTCTTCTTATTCTTAAGTTTCAATGTCAAACATCACTTTTCTCCTTTAAAGTTATTTTTTGCAGAGGGGACAAGCACCCCTGCACCCTCCATGCAGGGGAAAAGCCTCCCTCCTGAACTTATATGTACCTACTCTGAGATCAGCATGGCTTGGAGAATGGGAATATTCCAAGAAACACCAGTTTTGAACTTAGTATATGTAAGTTCACATTTTAGTTATTCAGTCACCATTCTGGGACTCGCACTTAAGATTTGGAATTTCAAATGGTTACTAATAAATTCCTGCAACTGGAGCCAGGAATTATACAAAGAGAAATAGTGAACAAGTACCAGGTACACACCTAAATGTGTGCACATGCACTACATAACAATGCTGTGAATTTGACTGCAAGCTACAGCAAATGGCTTTCAGCGATGTTTATAGCAATTTGTATTACTTCAAAAAGGGGTACAAATGGGCACATAGGAGAATCCACAAGGAATAAGGGCAGTAAGAAAGAGATTTTTGGAGTTGGAGGAAGATTAGGGAACATTTGTGTCAATATTCTATAAAGACCATAGAGCAGCAGGTTGTAGGTTGGTGGTAAGTCCATGTGCTCTGTGTGCTGTTGGAAAAGAATGCAAACTTTCAACGTCATACAGAACAATAACATTTTATTTATTTTTGCTAGTATCCAAGCCCTTCCCACACCACTATACTATCACAGGTTTATGGTTTCTTATTTAAACCCAAAGCCTATACATTCTCAGGACAAGTGAAATATGAAGTACCCTTTGTGCCTGGGGCATGTGATCTCAGTAAAAATGTAATAGTAGTAGGAGGTAGAGAAATATTTCTTCACCTAGAGGTGCGTAAAGGCTTATACTATATAAAAACACTTTTTACATTTTGCAATTTTAAAGCAGCACCTTCTGGAAGATGTTTGAGATGTGTTATTTCTGGTTTTATGCATGTTCAGTAATTTGCGATTTGGTAACATGTCTCATTTACATTATACAGAGCCAAATAAATGTATTTTTCCCCATGAACTTCTTTGCATTGTAATGCACTTCTTTTAGAAATATTTTGGAATGAGTGAAAGTGAGTTTTTGCCTGCATCTAAGAGGGATATTCTAGTCTGAAAAATGCACATTTCTTTAAGTCGAAGTATTCACATTTTAGTGCTGAAATTAAAATGCTCAAAGAGTAAGAGCTATAAACAATGAATCTATGTATTTTGTTGTTTGCCTTTTTTTTCTTTTTATTTATTTGCAATTTATGAATGGGAATGTCCAAATGGCTGTAGTCATTTTAGTTAACATGCAGTGAATAAAAGTTCCAGGGACAATTTTAAGCAGAGTTAAGTACCATACAGTTGAAGTACATTTATTAATATATTTTTACAGATGCATGTTTTCATACAAAATGAAAAATAAGAATAGTTAGAAAAAGGAATAATTAGAAACAGACAGTAAAGCTGTTTCATCTGAGGAAGTCATTAGAGGATGAAAACGCATCTGTGGTGATAACAGCGTTTATGGTTTTATTCTGAAGAAAGTGTGTTTCAATAAAGCTTGTTCATGTGAAAAATACCAGTGGATTCGTGCCTTGCTGGAATTGCTCTATTTTCTTTTGGTTTTGGCTGCTTTTATTGAGCACTTTACTTTCCTGTTCATTTTGTCTGTTAGAGTGTATGCATACCTTGTGTATATGAAAGCAAGGTGTGTGTGTGTGTGTGTGTGTGTGTGTGTGTGTGTGTGTGTGTGTGTGTGTGTGTGTGTGTGTGTGTGTGTGTGTGTGTGTGTGTGCACGCACGTGCACCCATGCGCGAGTGTGACAGTGTGAAGGCTTTGAGTAACTGAGCACTGGCAGAAATAGCAGTAGTTCAGAGGTTTGTATACCTCCTGACCTTTTAGCTCAAGAAATCTGGATAAAGCCTAAAATAAAGGGGGAATAAATGCTCAAAATAGGATCGTTCAACTTCAGCAAAAACCTTCACATACTCTCCAAACTGTCACACAGACATGCATGAATATTATCACAGATTCTCTGTAGTGGTGATATACACCCTATTTCTGGGCCACATACTGCACACCATACCATCATGCCTACCATTCCACTCCTTCCTCACATTAAAACTTCAGGCCTTCTCATTCTTAACATGAACCTTAGAAGCCTAGTTAACAAAATCACAGACTTTCATGCAGTCATTGCACAATACTCACCAGACATTCTTATACAACAGAAACTTGGCTAAAACCCCATATAAAAGACCCAGACATACTCCCACAAGGTTATAGCATACACAGGTTAGACAAGATCAGGAAGAAGGGTGGTAGGGTTGCAATCATAACAACTTTAAAGTCCTAGTAACATGGCACAGAATCAACCCCCCAAAAAATATTACCATAATTGCCCCTTATATACCTCCCAACAGTACTCCCACTGCCGTTGAGGAACTCATAGGCTGAACAGCCTCAACCTACACAAACAAAATCATTATCACAGGTGACTTCAACTGGAACACTTGCACTGGTGATAACCTCGCCACCATCATAAATCTACATGGTTTCTCCCAAAATATCCAGTTTTCCACTCGAATAGATAAACATAGCAAAAGGGAATCTATCTTAGACTGGACACTCATTAAAAGTACCACCCACAAGTATCTCTACAGATGCCTTCCAAATAATTTAAGTGACCATAGACCTACCTACTTAATCTGTCATCAGCTCAATCCACCCAAAACAATAGTTTACAAAGTCGTAAGAAATAACAAAAACTTCTCTAACAAAGCACTCTTAGACATGCTCAATAAATGTAACTGGACACCACTTCATCATCTCCAACTTGACTAGGCCGTAACAAACTTCACATTTCTAGCTATTCTAAATAGCTTAGCACCAACTCATACATGTCATGTTAAAAATAAGAGGTTTCCCTGGATATCAAAAGAAACCATTAGACTTCAAAAACTAAGGGTCAAAACCTGGTTTCGATACCAGAAAACAAAAGACAATAAAACTTTGTTAGCATACCAGCAGCTCAACAATCAAACAAAAAAAAACTCAAACTAGATTAAAAAACATATTATACATCTATGCAAAACAAATAAGAAAACAATCCCAAAAAGTTCTGGCAGGCAATTAACTCACTCCTCCACCCAGGTAAAGCCACAACTCCCAGAAACTACAACCAATAACCAAAGCATGACTATTGCCTCACAAATCAACACCTACTTTATAAACACCATTCTCTCCTTAGTTACAGGGAACAATTCCACCCCACTGTCTCTTCTACCTAATGTGAAAACTAACAACTCTTTTGACTTCAAACCTGTCCCAAATAACACCATAAGAACAATGCTAAAAAAAACTGAAACCTTCTTTGTTAGCAGCTGACCAATTCCCCAATGAGTATGCCATATCTCCGCCTATCTCCATTCTGGTAAATATGTCTATAGCAAAATAATATGTCCCACAATTATGGAAAGATTCCTATATCACCCCTCTACATAAAGGAGGAATATCAACAGAATTAAACTATTACAGATCCATAGCCATCCTTCCCCCTGTGTCAAAATTCTAGAAAAATGTATAGACACTCAATTACTACAATACTTGTTATCTCACAACCTTATATCTCCCTCCCAACATGGTTTCAGACCAAAACAGAGCACCACCAGTCCTAATTAATTTCTCTAACACCATCAACCAACTCAGGAATTCATACCAGCAAGTAACATCAATCTTCCTAGACATGTCAAAAGTGTTTGACACTGTCTCCCATCAAAAACTACTTAATACTCTTGCCTCACTTAACCTATCAAAGACTTCCCTCTCCTCTTTCCTAAGCTATTGTTCTGACAGACAACAAGCAGTACAATGGAAATCCGAACTCTCACCATTTCTGTCTGTCTCAGTTGGAGTCCCCCAAGGATCCATACTAGGGCCCCTTGTTTTCACCATTGTCTCTAATGATCTAGCTTCATCCACAACACATGCTAAAGTAGTTCAGTATGTGGACAATTCAACTTTAATCTGCTCAGCAGATACCTTACCAGACCTCCAAATAGTAATCCAACAAGCTTTTAATGATATTGAAACATATCTAAGTAAATCACAACTAATCCTCAACCCCAAAAAGGCACAGTTAATGCTATTTGCCAGTAGCAAACAATCACCTACCACCACCACCCCCCGTTTCACCATTCTCTCACCAAACAACACAGTCATCCAATAAGTTGAATATACAAAACTCCTCAGTGTGACTATTGACAAAAAACTCAGATATGACCGACAAATAGCCATCATAATTAAGAAAGTTCATGTCAAACTTGGCTCACTGTACAGAAGCAAGCCATTCCTCACTCACAATACCAGACTAGCCATATCCAGAACCTTCCTCCTCTCTATGCTCCTTTATGCTTTCCTCCTCTTTACCAACTTAAAAAAATCCAACTTAACCAAATGGAAACTTCTACAACAAAATACTTCACTTCACACGCAACCTTCCCCACCAAACCCACCACTGTATTGCTCTACATAAATTAAATTGGCTTGAGCTACCTAACCTTCTCTATGTCTACCAACTTAAATTCACACACAATAACATCTTACATCCTGACAACCGCCCATCTCTCAAGGAAATTGTTGTTCCCTACTCATGCCCACGAAGTCTAAGATCTGCAGACAGAAACTTTCTCACAGTAAACAAAGCTAACAACACTCACGGTGAAGCCCTATTCTCAAATTAAATAGCCAAATTATGGAACTCTCTACCCCACACCCTCCAAAACACTCTTGAATCTACCAATTTCAAGCAACTACTATTTGAACATCTATCCAAAAACGTGCATTGCTCCTGCACCAAACCTGACTAAAAAGATATCTATAACTTTCTCAACACACTGTCCACTCCTTACCTCATTTTCTCGCTCTCCTCAGTGTTATTACTACTCAAAAAAAAAAAAATATATATATATATATATATATATATATATATATAAGAAATCTCATTTGTTCGTAACTATTATTTAACATCTACACAGTATTAATTTTATTATTCTTGCAGTGATCTATACTGAAACGCTTGTGTGCTTTTCTTTTTTTGAAACTGTATCTACTAGAAAACCATATTGAATACTTCTTTGTACAGACTAACTGGATGATGTGCATTCTGCATCTTACTATATGTATACTAATGTACTGTCTAATTATTGTACTTTTCTTATATTTCTGTGAAGCTTTTCTCCCTGGGCCTCTGCTGAAAATGGGCTTCTGGCCCAATCGGACTTTACTGGTAAACAAATGTAAATAAACAAATATTGCTTTTATAAAAATCACAAAGTTGCTTGAATATTGAATAAAAGGATTTATGTTAGCATGCATTTTCTGAAGCACGTGTGTGTGTGTATGTGTGTGTGTGTGTGTGTGTGTGTGTGTGTGTGTGTGTGTGTGTGTGTGTGTGTGTGTGTGAGAGAGAGAGAGGGAGAAAGAGAGTGAGATCGGTTGACCAGTGGCAGCAGCCGTAAAGAGATTTGCATACCTCTTGACCTCTTAGCTCAAGAAATCTGGATAAAGCTCAAAAACAGGAACAAATTTTAAATATTATTATTATAAAATTACAAAGTAGGTCAAATAGGATTTGTGTTAACATGAATTTGTTAAAGGAAATAAAGTCTGAAAGTCAAATATATATTAATATTTAGTGACTTCAAATCCCAGTGACTGGCAACAACCCACACATTTTAGGACTAAGAGACCAAAAAATAAAGTAAATATCTGGATATTCTTTTTAAAACGTTATATTTTGGATGTAAAATGTTTCCTCCCACACCATTTACATATACTACAGCAACTTTGAAACATTAGGCGGAGGAACTATTTTACTTCAAAAATATATAAAAAAAATAATATAGTAATAAAAAAAATAAATTAGCAAAAAAAAATACAATGATTTTACAGACAGCCCATTCTCTAAGCACAATAATGCCCTCCAGGGTGTGTGCTACTGTGTAAATAACGCCCTTCCAGAGGTGTAGATGCCCTCCACCTGCAGTGCAGGGCCTCATAACACCCCTGCGTGGGGATTATTTACTTAGTAACACACACCCTCTTGTGTATTATTACTTACTTATCATATGAGGTACAAATACAGATGCCTGAAGTACAGAAATGCAAAAGAAATGGGTAATGCATGTATAAGAAAAGGGTTAACTCTTGCTACCTGTTTTGTGGTAATATATAATAACACATTTATTATGTCCCAGTCTTTGAAGCTGAATATATTGCACTGTACTCAAGTTAGCTCTGAACCTCTTATGTCTAGAATCAGGGATAAACATCTCATATTAGGGACAATTTTTAAATACTGGTACTGCTGACATTGAAAGGAATAAGAAAACATGAATTAACACACATTTTCTGAAGTAAAATAAAACTGCAACTTTAATGATTATCATTAAATATTGACTGCAATCCTCCACTTTATCACTTTTAAGAGGGGCTTATAAAAATCTTAAGCAAAAACAAGAACATTTATGAAAATCAAGGACAAATGAAAGGTATGGCTCTTGGTTGTAATAGTGTTAACTGAAAATGTGCAAGGATTATAATTTTGTTTTTGCACTAGATAAAAGAGTTGGCTGGTATAGTAATTCCATTTATGTGTTTTGATGTCCAACCCTCCCAAAGTTACAACCAAAGCAGATTACTTTTGTGTAGTACTGAGTTTGAACATTAATGATGTAAAGGAATGAGTTGACCTAGTTTAACCCCCAAATCGTCCTTTCACAAACATTTGGTTCTAGTGAAGTGAATATCATATAACCCATATTTACAGTTGACCATGTTTTGATTGTGACAGTTTGTATATTTGTTGTATATGAATTAACATTCAGGCATGTACCTCGCTTCAGCTGACATTCCAGAAATGTTTAACTATGGAACCCTCTCAGTTAGGTGCACTGGGAATATATGACTAGGCTAGAATGAATATGACTGGCAAGACCACAATTAATACAGTTTATATGAAAGTGACAGACATGTAATATTCCTCTGGATATAGAAAATACTGTGGAAAATTACATGTCTGTGGGAACTATGTCAACAAGCTGTACCCTTCTCAATTTGCCACCTTGGATGTAATCTACCCAGTAGCTGCTGTTTAATCATAAATGTAGTAAAAAAGATGTTTGTATAATATTTATGAATATGCAGATGAACTTTGACCCTTTAGTGGAAATAAGTGCAAGATAGGTGGTTAATAAAGACAAGTGCTGCTTATCATTTTGATTTGTCTTGCATTACATAACCAGGAGGAGCAAGGTTTATTTTGGGCTGGTGATTTAATTATGGTATGAGAGCTGTATGTTATATTAGATAGCTCCATTAAGAAAATGTGTTTGAAAAATGCGTTTTGGGGAGGCTATTACAACTGTAGCATCTACTTTTCAATGGAATGCCACTGTAGTATTGCATCTTTGCTGTTTTTCAATTTATTTGCAATTAATAATCTAGACAGAGTTCAGAATCATCTTTACATCAGGGGATGTATTTGGCTCATTGCATGTGTATATGTTGACAGACAACAGAAGGAGCAAATTTCTTATTTCTCTGTGGCCAATTTAGTATGCATATTACAGTGGTGGAAAGAATTGCAGACAGTTATTTAACTGATCTGCTTGATGTGGCAAAACAATACTGCATACTTGACTCTCTTCTGCATAAAAACTAGTGGGTGCTTATTACCTATATTTTTTGTTTATGTTATGCTAATATGAATGATAACACTTTAGTCTCAGGACAGTCATGCTTTGCAATTAATATAAAAGATGAAACAGTAGTTTTAGAAAATGTACTGTGGATGTATAAGGGTTCTGGATATAATGGTGGTGATGGAAGACATGGCTAGGAGAAGGAAAGGATACTGTGGCAGTATACATCATCATAAAATGGTGTATGTACATCATCACAGAATGGTATACATCATCCATCACAGAATGGTGTACATCATCACAGAATGGTATACATCTGTCACAGAATGGTGTACATCATCACAGAATGGTATACATCATCCATCACAGAATGGTGTACATCATCACAGAATAGTGTACATAATCTGTCACAGAATGGTGTACATCATCACAGAATGGTGTACATCATCACAGAATGGTATGCATCATCCATCACAGAATGGTGTAGATCATCCAGAACAGAATGGTGTACATCAACTGTCACAGAATGGTGTACATCATCACAGCATGGTGTACATTATCGTAGAATGGTGTACATCATCACTGCATGGTGTACATCATCACAGAATGGTGTACATCATCCATCACAGAATGGTGTACATCATCACAGAATGGTATACATCTGTCACAGAATGGTGTACATCATCACAGAATGGTATACATCATCCATCACAGAATGGTGTACATCATCACAGAATGGTGTACATCATCTGTCACAGAATGCTGTACATCATCACTGCATGGTGTACATCATCACAGAATGGTGTACATCATCACAGAATGGTGCACATCATCTGTCACAGAATGGTGTACATCATCACAGAATGGTGTACATCATCATAGAATGGTGTACATCATCACTGCATGGTGTACATCATCACAGAAGGGCTAGTGGATGCATGGTATAGCTTTGTAATATAAGTACTGCAGAGAAAATGGAAAGAAAAAAAATCATCTGGCACACATAAAGAAACTTTAGTGACTGAGAAAGTGATGTGAAAGTAAAACCTCCACTAAAGTAACATGTAGAAGACTAGGCAAGGTTAGCAAAAAAGGTAGACCTAATAAAGCAAGCAGTCCTTGCATATGGAACATTTATATTCATATGTACTACTCCACACATCGTTACTTACAGTATTCCTAAATCTAGAAAATCGCATATGACATCTGTCTCCAGGTCTGTACAATATGACATTTATCCATTCCTGAATGTCCAGCTAGAACAGAAAAATGTGAAGTATACTGGTTGACTTGTATTTTGTACCATTTTCATGAGGCATTTATATTCTGAACACACACACACTCACTTGCTTTCAGCCTGCAGAATGTATGTTAGTTTCAAAAGGAAATATCTGCAGTGTCTACAAGAGTTAAATCTCATTAACATTTCAATGGTCCCTTTTTGGTTTGCACAAATGGCACCTGTTGTTGAAGTCAACAGAGCTTACAATTTAATTTCATCTGCCTGCAAACAATCTCTCTCATTAGGGGGTAAAATGATGATAGAATTCACTGAGGCATACAGCTTCACTTTCTACAGGGCAATACATAACTACAGTCATCATTTTCAGCAAAGGAAGCACAATTATCCAAGAAAGTCATACCAAAGAAAAAAAATGCCAAAAGAATAATAAAATGTCAGGCTCAGTGGTTTTACTATGTTTCTTGTTTAGTGGCAATTTGCAATCTAATTACTATGATCAGCAGATATAAGAAACTTGGTACTTAAAATTACATGAAAATGAATATCTTAGTTTGGATATCTTGTGCCTGTACATGAAAGGACAAAGCTCTAAGGAGGAAAAGTACCTCATCTTGTTTACTGACAACTGCTAACATTTCAGATACTGTAGTCTTCAAAGTCGTGTAATGACTGAAAAGACATTGAAAGCATTTACAGAAAAACAATCCCAAGGTGTAGTGTAAATCTGAGCTCTTTAAGCAGGTATGTCAAACAAAGAAGGGCATTTTACAACAGTTTGAAAGCATGCTTTATGACTCACTGTTGTTTGTTTCAAAAAATACAAAAGCAGATTTACATACAGGGCCCCACTGCATTATATTCCCAGTAATAGTAATAAGAGCTCCTACCAAACATGTAACGCAAACAATACTTGGGCAAGAACACCTGTGATTATGTGTTCTGGCACTTACTGATAACTGAAAATATAGGACACGATGGCTGGTATTCACAAACATTTGCGAAATATGCTTGATGATTGCAAGCTGCTTGGCATGCTTGGTAAGACTGTTCCAGTTCACAGACCTCTTGCTGCCTGATATCGCCAGTGTGTGCCCAAGTTAGTGATGGTCTGAGTGCTACATGCAAATATGGAACCCATTGGGAGGGGTTTATGTAAATTAGTTTCTCCAAGGGCTGCACCCTTATAGCACTTGCATAGCTCAGGATACTTATCCGCCTGAACTACCCAAGTGCAGAGCAGAGAAAGTTGCAACTGAGTTTGTGTGTGCTGCATTCCTGTGGTGCACACGTATGCCTTTCAGTGGTAGAAATCTGTGCAGGGAGAATCAGAGCTGCTTCACCCTGCACACTTAGATGGTGGAGACAAACAACTAATTTGCAATGTGTATAAATAAAAGTGTATGCATGTTGGTGTGTGCCTGTGTGTGTGTGTGTGTGTGTGTGTGTGTGTGTGTGTGTGTGTGTGTGTGTGTGTGTGTGTGTGTGTGTGTGTGTGTGTGTGTGTGTGTGTGTGTGTCCTATGACAGCATTCCATGCCTGTGTGTTTTCTGTTAGTATCTGCATTGTAACACAAGTAGTAGGTGCTTCACTGCTTAGGTTTTTTTCAACTACTCAATGGTGTGATTCCTAGTCATGCAAATTCCCAGGTAAAGATATGTTGCCCTTTAGGGAATTTGAGTAAATATGAGTTGGTAGCTGGCACTGCAGTGTAATAAACCACATCAGTTCAGGGGGATTTTTGATGTATTACTGTTGACTCTGAATACCAGCCTTTCACACTAAGTACAATCTGACATAAAGACTTAAATGGAAAATTGTAAATGTATCCAAAAGTTTTACATTTCTATGAGTTTTTGTGCAACTTTTTTGAATATGTGTTAGATAAATTAGCAAGTAGAGAAACAAATGTAAATATAATACTTAATGTCAATTTTATTTCACATGGTGTGCAACTGAAAGACAGACTGAACAAAAGATGTGTCAAAGTGAATTAAATCCCTTTAGAAAATGGCAAGAAATCTGCTTACTCTCTTCACTTAACAGTAAGATCGCAGGGGTAATCAAGTATTCGTTGCTGAAGTCTGTAAAGAAGCAATGGATGTACATTTGAAGTAATGTATTGCTACAGTGGAAATGGATAATTTTAATTTAAGTAACTACTTTGCATTTTTACCCAGTGAGCAGGCATATAAAAGAAGATGCCCCCACTTAGCTGCACAACTGCAACACTTTCCAATTTACTGTATAGACAGACAAGGGATCTGACCACTGAAATACACACCCAAAGAAAACCAAAATGCTTGTGTTGCCTATATAAAGAAACTGCAAAAAGTAGTTTCATAGTGATTGTGTTCTAACTGCACAATGAATAACACAAAATATAGTCACAAGTTTAGTGCTGAAAATACCTTAATGTTTTGTGTTTACCTGTTTAATACACACCTCACTAGTCTTCGGTCCTCCACTATAAAAATGCATCTGTTGTACATGACCCTCATGCCCTGCCCGTATCATCTTACCGTAAATAGATATATGCTGTTCCATCAGTATAACTTCCCATGTAAATTGTGCTACTTTTGATTGGCCAGGGACCATTTTACTCTTTACTGGTTGCTTTGAGCCTCTATAAAATCATCACATTTGTGAGAAGCTTAGCTCTACACAGCTGGTTTTAGCAGTACCTTCTATAGGCCCAGATGCCTAAAATTTTAATTTTTCCTATACAGCTACTTTTCTAATTTTCTAAATCCCTAACAGTGCACTGAGCTGTCTGACCCCCTTGAGCTTGACCATAGACAGTTTTAGGCAGTCTTGATTGTATCTTCAGTCCTATAACAACAAAGCAAATCATCTGTGAGCCTCCCTTGTACTATCTCCCTTTAGAATAAACAAAGATCCAATGCCATGGACTTGCACTTCCCTGCTATCTCCACTGTTAGTGTGGTGGACATGCTAAAGCAATGTGTCAGTTGCCTCGTGTTCACTGGCAAACACCTAATCCTCAAACACCTCAATAATGTATACAAAAGAGATATAGTTTCACAATGTAGTTGGAGGCAAGATTCTCTACTACAAGCACTTGCACTCCCAAACACGCTGTCAGCAGCACACACATGTCACCCATCTCACATAGTACAGATCCATCATATAGACCCACATATGCTGAGACTCTTAAATGCAATCTCCTGAAACCATAAAGACCTCCCTAATACTCCACTGATAAAAAATGTCCTCAGCAACCTCAAGAGCAGTCAACAAAAAAAACTCTCAACAAGACCCCTAGAGCCACAACTCACAGTGTCTCAATGTCTAAGTCTATAAGGCATATCACTGCACAACCCAGTTTTCTTGTAATATGGGACACCACAGTGAGACACACAGACATCCCACTCATGAGGCTAAGCAAGATGAGAGTAATGGTCAGCTGTCTGTCATAGGCTAGGATCCATCATATTACTCATACATAGGTCACGTAACCCTGAGTACAAGTATGCCTATGTCATAGTCCACATGGGTCTTACCTCCTTGGACTATATAAGGGGAAACATTATGGAGCTCTCAGACTGTGTGTCCCAGACTGGTATTAGCTTAGCTTTGAGCAGCACTTTACCTTCTCCAAGGATGACGCCACAATATGAACAAAAGATGACTGACTTTAATAATTGGCTAGCTAATGGTGTCATTCCATGCAGGTGCAATATTTGTCAGCATGGGAGCACATGGGCAACAGACCACATTGCTTTCCCAAAGATGGCCCTTTTAAGCAATGCCAAACTAACAAACCTTCTGACATATCAAAACTAATCAAAGGTAATCTAAAGGTGTTTCTGCTCAATGCCAGGAGTCTTAACAGGAAACTCCACACCCTCTAAGCTAGGGAATGCAGAAGTCTGTGCAGTTACTGAGGCATGGTTTAGATCTGCTGAGAGATCTCTGGCAGTTCAGGGCTACAATGCTTTCCACACATCTAGGCAAGCTACTGCACAGACAGGGTCTGAAGGTGGAGGTGTCTCAATATTCATTAAAAACAAGCTCACCTCAAGGCTAGACAAACATGATGATGATGCTCTTGAGCTTCTCTGGGTCAAAATTACCATAGACAATGCCCCATAGCATATCCTTACAAGATGCAGGTCCCCCTCTATGACTTAGGATACCCATATATCATACTTGAATGTATTGGAGACACTCAACATTCAACCCAATACCATATTCATGGACAACTTTAACTACTCCACTATAAATTGGGATTCATACATAATTCATAATGTGCAGGCCCAGTGATTCCTTGACTTTGTTAACACAAACATCCTAAATCAGATAGTACACTTGCCCACTAGGGGTGCAAACATACTGGAACTAGACCTCACAAACATGGGACAATGCTGACCCCCAGAGTAATGTTCTGTCTGGTAAGGTCAGACCATAAAGCTGTCTACTTCAAAATAAAAAATATAACCCATGATCCCAGCTAATCCTGTATCAGTTATGAACTGTTCTAAGGCAAACTTCCTATTATTATTATTAAGTGATAAACAGGCAAATGTTCAAGCTCCAAAATACTGAGAATTCAGCTTCTCCTGGGAAATTGCTTACAGAAACTATTTACAATAATATTAATGGGAACACTGAGGCAGCTGTGCTCACCAGGAATATGTTCACAACAAACTAAAAAAACAAGCCACCCTGGTGGAATCTTAACACAAATAGGTTGTACAACAAGAGGAAGAAAATCATTGCAAAGTTTAGGAAGTGTAGTGCCCAGCTGGATAAAAACTCCCTCATCAAGCTAAACAGACAATGTAGAAAGCAAATAAAGTCTACCAAAGCCAAGTTTGAGGAAAGAATAGCCTCCCAGGCCAAAGACAGACATAAGGCTTTATTTACCTATTTCTACAACCTCAAAGACAGTGCACAACAATGTGCAGAACTAATAGTAAATGGATGTCCCACAAGGATCTGGTAGAAGTAGATACAGCAAATCTTCTGGCCAAGAAATTCAGCTCCAATTTTACCCCTTCTCTCCCACCCTGGCCATCCCTCAAGAAATACCATCAGTCATAACCCCTCCAACTATTACTAGGTAGCTGGCCATAAATGCACATTCAAGGCCAAGAACATCTCATCAATGGGCCCTGATAATATCCCAGGATTCCTCTTTTCTTAATTTCTCCAAGTCTTTTGGGTTTGTAATACCATGACAGGAATGGGCCTCATTCCTAAGTCAAAGTACAATTACAGTTGATGAAATTAGTAATGTTTCAATCTTTGATGTTAGCCAAAAGTGCTATTTGCAGCAACTGCAATGTGCTCAGTAATAACTCATTCTGCAATTCATATGGAGTTACAAGTACTGGTAACATATCCAAGTATGATTGTAAATTCTTATTTATATGACCTGTTGCCCCTACTACTACTGGAACTGTCTGGGTATCCTTCTTCCACATTGCCCTCATTTCTGCCTGCATATCCTGATATTTTATGACTTTGTGTCTGTCTGTATGCAAGACACTGTAGTCACTGGGTGTAGTGATTTCAATAATCAATGCTACTTTTGTCTTCTTTTCATGGATCACTATATCTGGTTTTCTCGCATCTATCTTTTGAACTGTTGGTAATGGGTGATCTTATGTGATGTAAACTTCATCATTTTCTATGATGCTTTGTGGCTTATTCATCCAATGTCTTTCAACCACTTCAATAATGTAATGTTTGCACAATCCTCGGTGCAACAGTCTTGCTGCATTATTTTCCTTTCTGTATACAGTCCTTCTGCCATTAGTATGACACAACCAGCAACAAGGTGTGCAACTGTTTCCAGTTCTGTTTTACAAAACCTACATTTGTCTGTTTCTCCCACATGTTCAATGGACATTGTAAACCAACGTGTACATAGTCCACTATCTTGGGCTGCCAATATTAACCTTTCACCTTTTGGTTTGAATTTGCCTCTCCTTAACAATTCCTGTGTATGATCCTGATCAACACGAGGTTCTTCAAGGAGTTTTCGATATTTATGCATTTTCCACATTTCTTGCCTTCTCATCTGATCCTTCACTTTATTGTCTTTCTTTTGTTTTTTTTTTTTTTTTTTTTTTTGGTAAATTCAGTTGCTGTCTGTTTTTTATCTACTTCTGGTTTGCTTTCCATTCCTGCTTGACGTTAATATGCTTCTGCTAAACTAAACGGGGAAGTCATCTTAGGTTTATCCTCCTCATGTTTCAAAACTTTCACTATGTTTTGGTCTTGTGAAGTCAACAGATGTGTATGCAGTCCCACGATTGCCGATCTATACATGTAATCAGTTTCAAGGAAGCCCATCCCTCCTTCAGAACGTGGGATATATCATCTTGATATGCACTGATTTTTATAAATCATTTGATGAGCATGAAGCATCCTTTTTTGTTTTCCTGTCTAACCTGTCCAACATGTTTTGGGGCCAGTCAATCACTCCAAAACTGTAAGTTAGGACAGGAAGAGCAATTTGGTTTATAGCTTGAATATTGTTCCTAGATGTCAGTGCTGTTTTTAGTATTAATTTAAAAGAAATGAAGCTTTGATAGGAAACTAATGATGAGAAAAACATTCAAATAGAATTGTTACTAACTGTCCATACACACCCTATAAAACAACATAAACTTTATATTAAAATATTAAAAAAAAATTCATGATGATTGTCTGCATACAGTACAGTATTTGTAATATTCTTCTTAAGCTATTTTTTCTTCTCAATGAACTTAGACATTTATTTTCATAAAACTAAGCACAATTTATTTACTAGACTTCACCTCCTGGAACCCTCTTGACTAGCTGGTAAAAATTAACAAAATTCCTTTACTCAGGTGAAGCCAGAATGATATAGAATCCTATAAGATTCTGATTGTACTTTACTCAGCACATGCTAGAAGAAAGCCAGAGATTAATTTATAAGGATAATTCCTCATTCCCATCTCAGGCAAACTACACCATACATGGTAGTATACTAGTGCATCCAAGCCACACACACCCATCCACACGTCACTTAACATTTTCATAAAATATATCACTCCCCCAAATTTTCAACTAGCTGTTTGTTTTCCTTGCAGCTCACTGAAAGCTCTTCAGTGTACTTGTAACATGAATTAATCTTCATTGGATATTACACCGTAAATGTAAATAGCAAATTCTATTGCAACTGGTATTTTCTTACTACTTTGTTTAAACGGTTTCATAACACGTCAAATGACTACAAATACAGTACAGGTATAATGAGGTATGAAAGTTACCAACTCACTAATAATATAGTCTATTGTGGGGAAGGATACAGTTGAATTTAGTGTCTGAGATTTGGTTATGTTCTGTAAGAGGACAAGCCTCTGCAACACAAACTCCCTACATTTAGATATTCCCATTGCATGACTGGAAAAAGAGGAATATTTGGTTGCCTAAGAAACCAATTATTTAATTTTTCTCCAAAGTTGTATGATCTTTGAGTAGAAATATAGAAGTAGCTGATGTGTAAGACATAACCTGTTACTTGGTTTGTTCTTCTGCAAAATATTTAATGATAGTACACTAGCGGAGTTGTCCTTCAAATGATATTCTGCATTTGCATTTTTCAGTGCTTTAACTCTTTTGCAATTGGGCTTCAGCAATCTGAAATGATTCTCAATAAAGGGGCAGAGCAAAGTACTCATTTGTGAAATTAAATAAAATTTGAATGCAAGACTCCATCTTTAGGAGGTCTAGTAGAAAGCCAGTGATGAGTAATAGAATCTGTTCAAGATAATGAGGTCATAATGAGCAGCCAAAGATAGAAAATCAAAATATAAGGCTAGTCTCACCAAAGCTCTCCAACCTCCATATCCAAAATGTGGAACATTACCTCTTATGATGTGGAAAAAAGGGGCAAAGCATAAAACACTTGCTAAAAGCTTACTAGCAATTTCAACTAAGAAGCTCCCATGATTGTTAAAATGTGTTACTTTATATGTTTAAAAAGTTCTTTTGATGAATTAATATGATTCACTGGATTACAATTAATGATCAAAGTACTGAAAAAATCAACCTGCAAAACATTGATCACAGTACATCGAACATTTAAAACACCAAAACTTTACAAATCAAAAGATGCACATACTGTCCTTTTCTGATTCATTCCCTGTACGACTAACTCTGGCCGAACTTCATCAGAAGAGTGGAAGTGTTGTTGCAACAAATCAATAAAATGACAAGTCCGCCACGTCACAAAATATTCATCCCTCAAAGCCATACAGTCTCCACTTATAAACAGCTAACCTTAGAAGTATAAGAAATAAACTTACTGATGTACATGCCTGGGAAACCCACCACTCTCCAGATATACTAGTAGACACAGAAATTTGGCTTAAACAAGAAATAAAAGATGACAATCCCTGGATTCTGCAAGCATTGCACGGCATGCAGGATTAGTGCAGGAGCTCAAGCAAGCAATATGTCTGCCATGCGATCCAGGAATAGCCTGCAGGGGCGTGCACGAGCGCTCCTGCACTAGTCCTGCATGGACTAAGTCCCTGTCTGCAAATTACCCCATTTGCAGGAGAAATCCATGCTGGAAACCGACTATGCAGGGCTAGTGTAATCTGCAGAAATGTACTCGGGTAGCAACCAAGTACATTTCTGCAAATTCTAAAACAGAGCCGTGACAGCTCCAAATAAAGGGTGCATATCAGTCAGAAAGCATGTCAATGGCCAAGTATAAGGCCATTGGCATTGAAAACAGCTTAAAAAATAAAAAAATCAACTTTTATTTTTTTTTTTAGCCAATCTTGGCTGTTTAAGCATAGAGCAGCGGCGCACAAACAGGATCAGGGGGAAAATAAGAAAATAAACCTAAAATAAGCATTCTCCCCAAAATCACAATTCTGCCATTAAAGTCAATGGCAGGCAGAAGACAACATGGCCAGTGAGCAGTGGTTGCTAAGGGGGGAGGCTCAGTGTGAGACATGTAATTATGAATTAGCAGGCAATCCTATGCAAATTAGGGGGATGATAGTGAATCCCAGTTTCACCCAGAACGCTAGTCAGGTCCCAACAGTGTAAGAGCAGGAATAGCTTGGTGCAAGCCTAGGAGTTAGCTGACATTATAGGGGGGGTGCATCAGGCATACTGTAAGCATACTGGAGCCCTGTGGCTCAGGTTTGCTACTAGCTAAGCACAGCTAAGCAAGGGGGTTTGTCTGGGTCTGCATAACACTCTTTACATTGCCTAAGTGGGAGTGCATGCCGCGCACCGGGTTTTAAAGGGGAAAAAAAGTTAAACCAGGAAATAGCATCTCTGTGCACATTTGAGCACTGTGTTTGCGCAGTGCGCCCCTGGGCTTAAACAGGAAGGCACTGGGAAGGAAAAACAGCAGTAGAAAGGTAATATAGGAGAACTAGCATAGCTGGCAGGTGAAATGTATGAGAATCAGCCAATTACACAGGCAGCAGACCAGCCCAGCCCAGAACACTACTATAAACTATGCAAACACCTTCCTCTCTCGTTTTTCCACACACTCTACACCACTGGTGTATACAAGCATGGAACTTTTAACAAACAAAACAGCAAAATGATAGGGGCTGCAATAGCTATCATACAACAACTTGTGGAAGAGGCTGAGGATGGTGAGGATATGAATGCTGTCAACCAACCCACAGTGAGGATACAGAGAAGAGTGTGCAGACCCAGGGTAACCTACCAGGGGCTACATGAGCTAGAGGTAGTGGAGTGCTATAGGGTGGGCAGGGACCCCCTACAGCAAATTGTTGAGCTGTGCTGGCGACACCTGACACACAGAACTAACAGAGGGGTACCCATCCCAGTGGATACCGAGGTATGTGTAGGCCTAAGAATACTAGCTACGGGTACCATCCAAAGGCCAACTGGGGATATGATGGGGATCTCACAGGCATCAGCATCCAGGGTACTCCACCAGTTCCTGGATGCCATGTCAGCACATGTCGGTGAGCACGTATATTTCCCCAACACCTGTGAGAATTTGGCCAGCAATATGCAACTGTTCCACCAAATAGCAGAATACTCTGAGGTAGTGGGTGCTATAGACTGCATGCACATATGCATTAATGCAACACCTGGTGAGTGGGGTAGGGTCTACATCAACTGCAAAGGCTTCCTCTCCATCAATTGCCAGGTTGTGTGCGATGGCTAGGGCATAATAATGAATGTGTGTGCTGGCTGCCCTGGAAGCTATCATGATTCCCACATCTGGCATCTGACGCAGCTGTACCAGAGATTTGCCAATGGGGACATCTCTCATGGTCACCTAGTGGTGGATACTGGATACACACTGGAGCCATGGCTGGTGACACCCATCAGAAATGCATACACACCAAAACAAGAACTCCATAATGAGGCACACGCACAGACCAGAATCATAGTAGACCGTGTGTTTGGGATGCTCAAGTCATGGTTCCGGTGCCTGGACACATCCGGTGGAGCCTTGCAGTACTCACCAGCTACATGTACCCAAATTGTCATCATATGTGCCATGCTACACAATATGATTCTGTGGAAACAGCTGCAGCAGGAACAGCACAGGGCAGGGCCACACAGCCCCTCACCATTGTCACGGTCTGCACAGGCACAGAGTGACTCAGAGGAGGAACAACCTGAGCCTGCCCCAGTAGGCAAAAGGAGGCATGCCCAGTATGCTCTGGCCTTGGCAAAGAGGCAACACATAACACAAACACTGACACAGGAGGGACCCAGGGAATAACACTTCTCTCTGACTCTCACATACAGTAAAAGGGATGCCAAACATGACACTACCTGTGCTCAACCATGTGTAGGGATTGTACTATGTGCATCCAACATAGGCAGCCCTGCAGCACCACGCTCAATACTGGGACACCCACAAGGTAAGTGACTCACACATGCCAGTCAGGGGGGTTCACATACTCAACAACAGTCACAGCCAGCAGGACAGGTGTAGACAAACACAAACAAAGGCTGTGTTATGGCCTCTGAATGATGCCTATGGGTAACCCCCCTCCAGCCCCACATAGACAGACTACAGAAGGTCAGGCAGTAGGATGTTAATTCTGATGGGTAGGAAGTCAGAAACTAATATGTAGGTCAATCAAAACTAAGATCTGTAGTACACTGATATGCCTGTAGTCAGCATGATAGTTTAGAATACAGAATGAAATAGAGTACCTGACATACCAGTACAGTCATAGCAAATGTGTACAAGTGTCAGGTGTGCCCCCATCCTATGTAGAAATGTAGTAACAGTCAGGTGTGCCCCCCCCAATCCTATGTAGAAATGTAGAAATAGTCAGGTGTACCCCCCAATCCTGTGTAGAAATGTAGAAAAAGTCAGATGTGCCCCCCCCCCCAATCCTGTGTAGGAACGCAGAAACAGTCAGGTGTGCCCCCCAATCCTGTGTAGAAATGTAGAAATAGTCAGGTGTGCCCCCCCAATCCTGTGTAGAAATGTACAAATAGTCAGGTGTGCCCCCCTCAATCCTGTGTAGAAATGTAAAATTAGTCAGGTGTGCCCCCCCAATCCTGTGTAGGAATGAAGAAACAGTCAGGTTTGCTCCCCCCAACCCTACTTAATTATATAGTAATGGTCTGGTGTGCCCCCCAATCTGATGTACACACATCGTAACAGTCAGGTGTGCCCCCCACAACTCTATGTAGAACTGTAGTAACATGTATGTGTAGGTATAATACCAGTGAAGCACAGATGCACAGAGGTGGCTAAGGTTGCAGGTATGTGTGTGTTAGGCTGGTGTGTGTCTCATATCATGTAAGAGTGGTCAGTATGTATGCATGTTGAGGTAAGCCTGGTGGCCATTGCCCACTACCGCTGATGACAGGGACATGTTCACACAACTGCAGTGCCATACATAATAGCCATCAGTATAACACAAGCTAGCAGTAAGCCATTGCAAATGTATGGTGGTAATATGTGTCACCATCTAAAAGACTGACATGGCATGGCTGTTGGGCTAGATATACAAGCAGTACACAGGGGAAAGTACTCCAGACATACAGTATATATTGTGTCACTGTGAAATGGACACACACTTGGAAAAGTACATACATGTATGCATCACATTATCTGGTCCTGTAGTAGGGGATGCTGGTGTTGTCTGCCCAAACACTCACAGATCACAAAGGAGGTAGGACTGATCTATTGGGAAACAGCTGATATACCTGCACATGCAAGCATAACTAGAATGCCCAATGCATATATGTGTGTCAGATGCAAGTAGTGTCCATAGCACACATGCACCCAGCTCATGCAAAAACCACCTACAGGCACCTCTCTGGTCATATCCCTGCTGTGGGGAATGGGTACAGTAAGACTCCACCTGTATATGGCAATAGCAGAAGACTGCAGCATGCAATGCAGGTGTCCCATGCAGGTGTGTCCCTAGCTGTAGGTAGTACCCTGACATTATCCACACCACCTGAGCAAGACTATTAGGAGGTATTGGCATGAACACCTATCACACCTACCCTGTCATCCCAGGAGAATATACTGTATGGTGGTCTGGGACTGTAGGACTCACAGAATGCAATGACCTGCCACATCTGGCATGCAGCAACACATAATGCCCCACAGGAGTCTGCCAAAGGCCTGTGGCTCACACGTACTGCCAATGCATGTTATGCCATGGGCACCCAAATAACAACATAACACACTCCACATAAGCCATATGCAAAGCCATGTGGACAAACCACAGTACCATGTCCACCATGTCCCACTGCATGAACTGTGGACCAACACTAACACACCCCTGTGATGGGATGATACCCTTAGGGAAAATATTAGAGAATGTATGCATAATGTATGGAACAGGTTAGAATAACGGGGGATGTGAGCATGGGCAGCATGGAATGTGTAGGGTCCAACACCAAGCTGTGTGCACACACTATCCCTGGCTGCAAACACATACATGGGTGGCTACACACCTGACCGTACACCACATAGGGTAACTGTCCTGACCCATGGCCCCTGCCCCTGGCTAACCTGTGCAAATCTGTACAGCTGTGAGGCATTACCACAGCAAGATAAGCCCATACTGTCATGTTGATTGGCGTACAAGTATAGGATCCTCTGCCAGCACTGTACCAAGGTGCTGAACCAGATACCCAAACCCAGCACCAAGTGTCTGCAGCTCCCACTCCAGAATGGCATAACTTACCATGAATATGTAGGTGTTTGCCCACAATACCGGACACAGCTGCAGTCACCCTTGTCCCCCAAGACATCACTGTGAGCAAGAATGTCCACCTGACAGTACATGAGGACAGAAAACATCACTGTGTATAACAGTACATGTCTGAATATCTCTGCTAACAGCAGTACCATGCAGCTGAAGCAGCACAGACACAATCACCTACAGTACACACTATCCCCTGCATAGTTTGTCCCCATATTGCCAAATGATCGATGGATACCCTGCAGAAACAGTGTACTACCTGTAGGTGTAAAACACAAAGGTCTGCACTGCAGTACAAACTATTTGGACTCAATCCACATATTCAATATAGATGGGTATACTGGGCATGCTCACACACTTAAACAAATGAAGGCCATGTCTGCAAACACCAGTGGACCAGACATATCTGGCAGTCGCAAACGTTAGTGCAGACACTCCTCAGTATGCACCACTCATGCTTTGTATACACAGTGGATAGGAATACAGACATATATCTAAGGACAACACATTATAATAAGCCAAAAGTAGATGCACATAGATGTGTGGAAGAGGGTGACTGTGACAAGGAGCCATCCAGGCCTGTCCCACCCAGCACACAGCCAAAGGGCCACAACCACATGAGGTTCAGCTGTCACTCACTGTAGATACTAACCTCCAGTATCTGTCAGCATTACAGACTATGTGGTGCAAGTGCTAGCTGTGCAACATGACTGTACAAGGAAGTAGTCATCTTGCAGTTGTATACATGTACTTGTGGAATATGATGCTGCGTGTGCCTGCATGTGATGTGTTAACATCTAGATGAATGGGTTATGGCCCATGCACACACACTGCCCTCCCCATAGCCCTACTATGACAAGCCTGCTGAGGTCATCCACTGTGAAATATGCCTTTGGGAAAGTTGTAGCCCAGTAATCTCTGTGGCACAACCTATAACTGCATACTGCTGTAGTGTGATAAACTAGTTAGATAGGAGTTCCAATCCCACACATGGTTGTCTGTCTGTAGCTGTGTAGGGAACAACGCTTTTTAGGGTAGTCACACTCCCTACAATTCAAATGCCCTACTTTGGTAGGGCTGCTGATTTCATCCACCTAGAAATACACCTCTGGGAAGGTTGTAGCCCAGTACTCTCCGTAGCACATCCCATAGCTGCATACTGCTGTAGTGTGATAAAATAGTTAGGTAGGAGTTATAATCCCAGACTTGAAAAGTGTGTGTGTGGTTTTGTGTGTGTGTGTGTGTGTGTGTGTGTGTGTGTGTGTCCCTGTCTGTGGAGACAGCGATGCTTTTTAGGCTAGTCACATGCACTACAATTCAAATGCCCTACTTTGGCAAGGATGCTGATATCATCCACCTTGAAATACACATCTGGGAAGATTGTAGCTCAGTAATCTCTGTAGAGCATCCCATAACAGCATACTGCTGTAGTGTGATAAAATAGTTAGATAGGAGTTCTAATCCCAGACTTAACAAGTGTGTCTGTGTGTGTGTGTGTGTGTGTGTGTGTGTGTGTGTGTGTGTGTGTGTGTGTGTGTGTGTGTGTGTGTGTGTGTGTCTGACCCTATCTGTGTAGAGAACAATGCTCTTTAGGCTAGTGACATGCATTACAATTCAAATGCCCTACTTTGGCAAAGCTGCTGTCATCCACCTTGAAATATTCCTCTGGGAAGGCTGTAGCCCGGTAATCTCCATAGTGCATCCCATAACTGCGTACTGCTGTAGTGTGATAAAATAGTTAGATAGGAGTTCTAATCCCAGACTTGACAAGCATCTCTGTGTGTCCCTATCTGTGTAGAGAGCAATGCTTTTTAGGCTAGTCACACACATTACAATTCAAATGCCCTACTTTGGCAAGGCTGCTGATGTCATTCACCTTGAAATACACCTCTGGGAAGGCTGTAGCCCAGTAATCTCCATAGCACATCCCATAACTGTGTACTGCTGTAGTATGATAAAATAGGTAGGAGTTCTAATCCCAGACTTGGCAAGCATCTGTGTGTGTGTCTGTGTAAAGAGCAATGCTTTTTATGCTAGTCACATGCATTACATTTCAAATGCCCTACATTGGCAAGGCTGCTGTCATCCACCTTGAAATGCACCTCTGAGAAGGTTGCAGCCCAGTAATCTCTGTAGCACATCCTATAACTGTGTACTGCTGTAGTGTGATAAAATAGTCAGGTAGGAGTTCTAATCCCAGACTTGGCAATTGTGGCTGTGTGTGTGTGTGTGTGTCTGTCCCTATCTGTGTAGAGAGCAATGCTATTTAGGCTAGTCACACTCCTTACAATTCAAATGCCCTACTTTGGCAAGGCTGCTGATGTCATCCACCTTGAAATATACCTTTGTTAAAGGTATAGCCCAGTAATCTCCGTGGTGCATACTATAACTGCGTACTATTGTTATGTGATAAAATAGTTAGGAAGGAGTTCTAATACCAGGCATGGCAACTTTGTGTATGTGTGTGTCTCTGTCTGTGAAGGGAGCAATGCATTTTAGGCTAGTCACACTCAGTACAATTCAAATGCCCTACTTTGGCAATCCTGCTGATGTCATTCACTGTGAAATACACCTTTGGGGAAGGGGCATTCCAGCAATCCCCGTGGTGCATCCTATAACAGCATCATGCAGTAGTGTGATATAGAACTCTGGTAGAGGTTCTATTCCTGCACATGGCAGTTGTGGATGTTTTGTGTGGGTTTCTATGTCTGTGTAGGGAGCAATGCATTTTAGGCTAGTCACACTCAGTACAATTCTAATGCCTACTTTGGCAATCCTGCTGATGTCATTCACTGTGAAATACACCTTTGGGGAAGGAGTACTCCAGTAATCTTCATGGTGCATCCTATAAATGCATAGTGCTGTAGTGTAATATACTAGTTAGGTAGGAGTTCTAATCCCAGACATGACAGGTGTGTGCATGTGTCTGTGTTTGTCATTCGTATCCTGTGTGGAGGTGGTTGTCAGTTTGTAATAACTGGACTCAATGTGAAGTGGGTTTTGCAAACTTCTTATATGGTGGCCCAAGTATATATCACAATGCCCACCATATGGGGATAACAAATGTGAAATAGCCGAGAGGTTAGGGTGCAAAATGTGACATCAATCCCAGCTGTACAACATTAACAACCCTTGTATTACGCAGGGAACACTCTCAACCCATGTCTCATACATACACACACTTGCCTAGGCAACAGCCGCTATGTTGGTAGTATCCTGCATATTACCCACTGATAGTAACCATGGTGGAATTGCAGTGGGCTACAGAGGGCATGGCACCCTGTCCATCATTCCAATAGGCATGTACATGCCAACAGTGCACCTCCCCTATGTTCCCCACTGGACATCTGCAATACCTGTGAGGTCATCAAATGTGACCCACAAAGGACATACCATGCCTGAAACACAAGCCCTGTATGGACAGATGCCACTGACATCAGGGAATACCGGTAACATGCTGTCAATATAGGTGCAGGGTCAACCTGCTGTCCATTAACAGTTTCTACCACATGAGGCCAGGACTGGCACATCTGATGATAACAATCTCTGCACACAACATGGACCAGACACCCCAGGTACAGTTCCACATGTCATGTAGGAGGTGTGCCCATCCCAGACACTGTCCATGTCATGGATTAAGGAACACATACATGGCAAGCAATGCACAGCACTGGCTGCACGCAATAGTCACCTAGGTGACTGGATGGTGAATACAATACCCACCTGTGTGGGCAACTCCAGACACTACACCCCTGAGCCACAATGCAGACCATTTTCATGTGGCCTGATGCCAAGGTATACCCATCACCTAGCCTTGTATAGCCATCTGGCAACGTTGACCACAGCACACCCGTGAAGCAATGCACGCGCTCATGTCAGTACTGGCACCCGTGTCTGTGTGTGTGTGTGTTGTGTGATGTGTATGACTGCATTCACACTCACTACAACCCCCGTTGGCATACTGAAGCATGCTGTCTGATGTCAGACACCTCCACATACCCTTTGCACATATATACTCCATATGACCCCTGTGGTGCATGTGATACCTGCACAGTATTGTGGTGTGGCAATCCCACTAGTAATGAGTTGTATTCCTGGCCCTTCCAAGTGTGTCAATGTGTGTGCGCCCCTGTGAGAGTGTGGCTGTGTTGACGCTGACACCTGTCCATGCAGACAGACACGTGCACTACACTTACCGCATAGCTACTATAGCCCTGTTGCAAATGTCACTCACCATCACATATACATTCTGAGGGCTCCTCAACATGTAACCTATGTGGTGCATCCAATAACTGCATGGACATGTAATAGCATTACATAGTCATCAGGGGTTTGATACCCTGTATTGGTAGGTGTATGACACAAACATGCTTAAGTTTTACTCTCCCACCCCTCCCTGGCTTTTCTTTCCCTCTGTCTGCCTCTCTCACTCCCTGTCTGGTGGATGTGGAGACTTACACCTGCTTTGCTTAGGCAGCAGCATGTGTATTTTAAGTGATGCTCAGGATCAGCTGATGGCCTCTGCATGAATTGCAGCCCTCCTTTAGCTGAGTGCATGTGGAACAGCTGTGGTAACATTCCCATAGGCAAATGCATGGAAACACACCCCAGTATCTAGAACATCATGTTGCTGTTGGACCTTTCGTTCACAGTGAGCAGGAACTCGATCTTTTGTTTGGCAAACAGCATCTCAGATGGATTGGGGATTTACCTCCAACAACATACACTGTGGAATCAGGCCAACACACAGGAGGGGGATGTGCCTAACCTGACTACAGACTGTAAGTGTTGCTATACTGCATTTGGAGTAATGTTGGTTTAACAGGGTGTGTGTGGAGATGGCTGTCCTACATGTTTTAATACCTGCCATGTCTGTGCTATGTTTATGAGGAAACACCCATCTGTAGGGTCATCTGCAGACTGGCCAGTGTGTGGTACTTTTGTTTCAGGTGTTACCACAGGGCACCTATCTGTGAACTGTAGAAGGTAGTGTGAGGATTGCAGTCTGTAGATGGTGACAGCCGTGAGAGTTACTGACTTTATATCCCTCATATGTTGCAACAAACCCTGTTACAACAGTAAATGTATGAGGTTATCACAGCAACATGTCAATAATGGCCCTGTGTATGTGCCTCAAACCACAACCCTGTCAATCTTTGTACATATTTCATGCAGTAAGGGGTGCATGTGTGCTGTACACCATAATTAGTGACATATCTGATAACAAGCCAGTGAGATATCAGACTACTAGACATGTTATGTATAGTAGAGGTTATATTTGATGACATAACATGGACATTCTGTGGTCGTGTGTACAGCACTGAGGTCTGTGTACTTATGGTGATTATCGACAGTGCGTGTATTGTTAATATGTATCTTGGCCTGTGTACAGACTGTGGTAGATGTCATTGCTCTTGGTCCTATTCTATCTGATGTTACATGCTGTTCTACTGTATGATACCCTATCGGCTTACATGTTTGTAGGGCCATACACACATGTCCCATACCACAGACAGGCATTAGGCCACACTATATAGCGGCCCAGTATATGTAGGGTTAGTGTGTGAGTGGCACATATGAGGTTGGTGTTGAACAGATAGTCCATATACTGTAATACTATGCTAGCATACCATATGTGGCTGTGGCTGTATTCACATCGTTTGTGGTTATGCACTTTCAAACAGGTGTATGTTACTCTGTGCTGTGGCATGCCTGTAGAGCCTGCTATATATGCAGGTACATGTGCATTCCCCATAGGAAATGTAGGCCAGTGTTGAGCCGGTCTGCCTGTAGACTGCACAGTGCTTTGTTACATGCCTAGCAGCTTAGTGTACTCCCCCAGTGAGATGTAATATCCAGATACTTGCCAGATGTACTGCTGCTGGGCCACCATAACAGTCATGTATGTCAGACAGAGCAGTGGTATGCTGTACAGATGTATGTCAATATCTAGTAGGTAGTATGTGGCCATGGCACCTCTGTACCAGCGGTTATTATGTGGCAGGATAGACAGGGATGTGTGAATGCATAACCTATGGGGGCACATGTATACCAGTAGTTATGTGTTATACCCATCTACATGACTGTTAACATCCACATTGTCAGGATTGGTCCACATGTCTTGCACTAAGGGATTATGTGTATACCTCTGGACTGTCCAGAATGTGTCAGACTGTCCACATATATTGTCCATTATCTCTGCTGTAGTCCACAGGAGTATTACGTGCTAGCAGTGGTACTGTGCTATGATGTCCTTAGGATGTCTGTCAGTAGCCAATGGCACACATGTTAAATGCAGATGTAACCTCCCACACACACCATGTCTGTGAAGACACTCCCTTTTACAGTAGCAATAGTCTACAAATATAGCTGCTATACATACCTGACATCCCCTTGCACTATGAAGTTGGGACTATAGGGGCTGAGGTAGGGCTACACTCCATGTTCAGGACATATAGTGAAGATATATGTACATATAATTATCCAGATATCTATATAGACATACGCATATACATATCGACATACATAGATGGATATGTATATGTACATAGAGATACATCTAAACACCCAGATATATACATATACAGAGCAATATATGTCTACACATATACAGATAGAGATACATATGCACATATATGTATGGATATCTACATATATATTGACAGTAGTGGGTATATCAGAATAGATATGTATGCACATATAGTTATTGATATCTACATATATACCAACATAACTAGGCATATCTGTAAACATAGGATGTGCATTCATATACAGCTATATATACATATATTTATATATACATATACATATATATCTATATATAGATATATCTATATATACATGCCGCGGTGGTACGGCGGTAGCGTTGTTACCTCACAGCAAGAGGTTCTCCCGTTTGATTCTCAGCTGGGCTTGGGAGTGCTTTCTGTGTAAAGTCTGCATGTCCTCCCCGCGGTTAGGTAGCATTTGAAAGACATGCATGCGTAAATGGGCATGCCTTCGTTGAAGGTTGAGCATTGAGCTGGCACCTCAGCGTTTCACAAAAATCTACTGCCAATCATTAGCAGACCGGAGTTTCACTGTGGTGACCCCTTACCGGGAAAAGCCGAAAGACAAACAACAACATATATCAATATATACATATATGTATATGGGAGTGCTACAGAATCCTGAAAGCCCAAAATCCTGAAGACCATCATGGGTGAGCTGCCTTAATGTATATGGATGTACATTACCATACAATCCACCTTGGGTAAATGTAGGCTGCCACCTGCCATACAGACTGTTCTGTTTGTCAGTGTGCTTGTGATGGTGTCAATTATGCCTTGTTATGTAACAGTTACATCCCATTGTGTCAGCTGAGGTCTTTACCCCCTAGGGATTGTCTACAGAGTGTAGACAGAGGCTGCTGAATTATACATCTGCATTACTTACTGTTGATTGTTTAGTATCCTGTGGCTCAGTCTGTCTTTACTATTGTACTACTTGATGGCCTTGGCCTGGACAGCAACATTTGTTAACATTTCCAGACTACTGTATTAGTATAACTGTTTCACAGTTGCATTACCCAGTTTATATGGATGTCTGTGTCTAAACAGCTATAGGACATTGCATATACAACTGTAATAGTACACAAATACAGTTTTCCCATTTATGCAAACCTGTGTGTGGTGTTATATCCTTTGATCTCTCTGTGGGTATATGTTGCAGACAATGATTGTCATTTGTATGGGTGGCTCATACAGTCTCCAGTTGGTAAGATAGTAACTGCAGGAATAGTGGCTGTTCCATATTGTGTGCACCTTCTACATATGTATCATACTATACATATCTCTGCGTGTGTATGTGTAGTTACATATATATCTATATCTATCTATATATATATATATATGTGTGTGTGTGTGTGTGTGTGTGTGTAAATATATATATATATATATATATATATATATATATATATATATATATATATATATCTGTATCTGCATACATGTGTCTGTGTATATGTATCATAGGGATGTTGATTGCTACCACATTGTACATTCCCTATGGGAGCCGACTGTACTGCATGATATGTTACTGATACCAGCCTGACATCATACAGGTGGGATGGAATACTGTTAACATCTTGTGCCCATGTCATGTCAGGTCCTGGGTATCGGAGCTGCAACAGTTGGCAGTGTATTACAGGGCAGATGTGTTTGACTGTGGGGGGGGGGATATCTAATCATAAAAGATGTATGTTGTTTGGGGACTCTCAACCCCAGTAACGGTCCATGTGAACATATATGTTTATGCTATGTTCCCATTATCTACAGATGTATGTCCGTATATACCTATGTAGATACATATATCTGCTTACATATATATAACTTGCTGTATATATGTAGACATATATATCTATAGATGTATGCATTTGTATGTATATATGTTTGCATATATATATATATATATATATGTGTGTGTGTGTGTGTGTGTGTGTGTATTTCTATATTATATCTATATCTACATATATAGATAAATCTATTTAGATAATAATATCTATAAACACACACGCACACACACACACTCACACACACACACATATGCATGTTGGAATACATTCCCTGTACTGTTGAATGACTGGGCTGGATGATATGTTTGTGAAAACATCAGGCTTATGTATATCTGACATGGCTTAGTGGTAAATTGCTTTGTAATGGTGTGCAGGGTCCTGGGTTCGAGCCTTGCAGAAGCTATTTAATTTTTTGCTGGGCAGAATAAGGGCCATTGCATACAGATTGATTAAGACACTTTTGAGCAGTTGTAAGCAAGTTTGCATGGGTTTGCGTGGAGGTAAGCACTGCTAACGTCTGGTTACAGTTTCTTATACTCAGTTAGCTTCTAAATTGCTTAACATGTGTAGGCATTTCTTATCCCCATTCAAACAGGCTTAAATCTGCTTATTTCTGCTTAAAAGTGCTTACTCCCACTTACCCCCATGCTAATTTCTTTAAAAGAAAAGAAAAAAGGGTTGATAAGAAAGTGGTAAAAAAGGGGCACAAAGAGGGAAAGACAGTAGGGAAAATAGCTAGAGATGTGCAGGAAGGGTGTAGGGAAGGTCCATAGCTGCCCATTCCTTCTACAGCAGCAGCTGTGCATATACACTGAATTTGGAGGTAGATTTGGACACTCAAAACCCTGAGAGAGTGGTGAGGACAACAATAATATTTGTGATGCCAATTAGACTTGATTACATGTGTCCAGTGGACACGTGTGAAATGGACAGCTATGTGTGGCATGTGTTTTTTTTTTTGGAAACAGATTTCCCTTTTTTTTAAGGTGAGAGTGGGATGTTGGGGAGGGTAGTAGGTATATGTGGGGAGGTAGGTTGAGTAGGTTAACAGACAAGACAAACAAGATGCATACAGGGGTGGTATATGACACATGTGGGGGTAAACACCTTGATGGGGAGGGGTGTTGGAAAATTGGAAGCCCATGAGCCCCCTAGTGGAAACAGTGGGACTGAGGTCCCCACCCATGGGCAGTCACCACTGCACCTTCACATCCCCAATGGTGGCTGTGCTGATGGCTAAGTCGCAGAGCCAGACTGGTGCACTAGTCACGACACGCAGTCCTTGAGCTCTTGTAGATCACCAAGCTGCTGGGTGAACTCTCTATGCACCACGACCTGGATCCGGCGACGGGTGACAGGTACCTGTCTGCTCCTGCTTCCAGTGGGGGGGTGAGCCCCATCCCCTGAGGAAGTTCCACCTGAAGGTGGTGCAGTACCAATGGATGAGGAGGTCCCGTGTTGGGCCCCAGACATGCTGGCAGCCGGTGCCATGGCCAGCTGAGGTGGAACAGATGGGTCTGCTGGGACCAGCCTTCCCAAACGTGCTATAGTGTTTAGATTTTATCATCATATGTGGGTTAGTAATAGTCAACACATTCCAGGGTTAGGTATAACAGCATGCATAGTTATTCCCATTAACCCAGACACCAGATATGGAACAGTTGCATGGCAAACAGAACACATGCATATATGGGACCACACTGGTAATAATAACAGCATGCAGGTACATTGATGGCACCATGCCACTAATGTTGGAATAATTCAATATAGCACATGCATGGAAACAAATATAAATATTTATTGACCAATATGGTATAATCAGAACATTGGAGACATTACATACTGGTTGGGGTGGGTATGTAGTTTATTGCTGGAGATATGGTGGGGGGAGAGAAAGATGTCAATTAAAAACTACTATATTCCTGTAGTCCACATTACTTTCCTAGTCAGTCCTGTTATCTGTACCTTACAAGAATTACTACACTACCATATAGCCTTAGTTTGGACAGTGATATGGCTGTTGTCATCGTTATACATGAGCTGGTTTTACCTACAGTATACACCTCTTACCTGGTATACCTGTGGAGGAAATGTTTGTTAACACTAACTGTTTTTACGCATACTCCCATATTCCAGGTTGATGTTGTGCACATAGCTATCCAACTCTTTCTGCACAGACTCTGGCCATGTCTTGACCACATGCAGGTGTACCGGGACATATCTAGACTATTGCTCTTTTCAACCTTTATTGATTTGACACACACATATACATACTTTCCTACACAGTTATATTATGTAGCACAGTGGGTGACAGTCATCAGTGATACTTTATTATTTAGAGACACTGCAACACTCACTATTCCCTACAATACCAGAGTGAACAGTACCAGTACAGGGTATGAAATGTTTTATTCCTTGGCACAGTGTTCATATCCAAAGTACCTGTGGGAGCAATGATTGTTAGCACTACCTGATTGTTGCCACACAAAGTTCCAGATTACACATTAGTATTATGTATATACATCTCACTCTGTTACTATATACACTCTGGTCACAGCTTGACAGCATAGGGGTGTAGATAGGACATACTTGGCTTATTACTCTTCTTACAGTTTTAGGAGTTACTACAGTGACAGGGTTGTTCTTAAAGATGTTTGACAATCACTTGTATTCCCTGTTGGCTGGCTAAACATCTGGGATCATCCCACAAACTTCCCAGGGGGACAGGGGGACAGGAGGACAGGCAGCAGATATGGGCCCATATACTGGACATCCCAATCTTATCTGTACAGTTGTGGGGTATTATTCTGTATGCAGCCTACTTCCACTCCCAGGATTCAGACCGTGGCTGTGACTGCTACAACTTACAGACTGTCCATCAGAGTTGTGTGTGCTGTATAGATATTGCTGTATATCTCCTATCTGCTTTATGTCTTATAATTCTCCTGTGCTCTGGCACTCTAACTTTGTATTACAACACTCTTATACAGATATCCTAGACAGTTATATTTTGTAGGACAGTGTGGGCAACAGTGATGACTAATACCTCATTATTCAGAGCAACTGCATCAGTCACAATGCCATACAATACCAATGTAAACAGTACCAGTATAGGGTAACATTCTTGTATTTCTGGGCACAGTGTTGGTATCCAACAGACCTGTGGGAGAACTGTTTGTTAGCACTCCCTGAATGTTGCCACACAGTACCAGATTGCACATTACTAATATGCACATACATCTCACTCTGTTAATGTACACACTCTGGCCACAACATGACAACATGGAGGAGTAAATGGGACATATGTGGCTTCTTACTTTCATATGTTTTTGGGGAGTTGCTAGTGTGCCAGCTTTGTTCTCATAGATGTGTGTCAATCAGTTGTATTTCCTGTTTGCTGCCTATATGTCTGGGATCATCCTACTGATTTCACAGTTGGACAGGTTGACAGGCACCAGATATGGGCCACTTTACTGGACATTCTGGACATATCAATCCAGTTGTGGGGTATGATACTGTATGCAGACTACTCCCACTGCCAGGATTCGAACCATGGCTGTGTGAGCTAAAAATATAACAGTTCACATCTCAGTTGCATGTGCTATTCAGGCTTTGCTGTCTGCCTTTTCCCTGTTTTCTGTCTATGTGTCTCTCAGTTGTACTAAATGGCCTCTGGGGATTACACCAGTCATATAGAGGCATTCCTACATATTCTATTTATGGTGCACAGTGTGGGTAGCAGTGTTTAATACAACAGTACTATTACGTGATTGCAAATCTACATTACCATATGATACCAGAGTATACACATGCAGTCCAGCAGTTAGAACTTCATTGTCAGACTATTAAGCTTTATTTACATACAAACTATATGAGACTCTTCCTGCCATATTCTCCGGTGTATGCAGTATTTGCCTTGAACAATACAGGTTTTATACAGGCAATTAATTTACTAATACTTTTAGTTTTATTTCCTATGACAGTAAATGCATGCATATTACTGACCTGCCTCACATCGCAACCTTGCCAGGCAACTGACATGGGCCTCCTGGTTCATGGTCCACTCCATTGCAGCTGTGGGGGACATAAGAGGAATATTTAGCTATACCTATCCATGATATACATGAGCTGGCAATTATTACGCACATAGTGGGGTGATGCTTACACACAGCTGGGACATCCCCTTCCGCTCTAGCCTCTTGGATCCACTGGTCCAAGAGGTCCCCTTTATGCCACTTCAGGTCAGCATAGTGATGCCTGACTTGCTCATCAGTTCAGAATATGCCAGTGGCACTGGTGAGGTCTCGGGCGAGATGGTCCCAGGCCTCTGCCTTATATCGGGAGCCCTGGTACTGGCCCTGCAGCAGTCTCTGATCATGGTCTTTGACAAGGAGTCCTGCCATGACTCTGGACTCCTGGATGCACCAGAGCTGCACCTGAAAGTGCACACCTTCTCCCCTTCCTGACATGGTGCCTGCAAGGGGAAGTTACAACCAGTTATGAGATGTATTCCCACCTCTTGGGTTTAAGTAGGGCTGATTTCCTGCACTTTTCTGTGTTTGGCTGGTTTTGAAAAGGCTCAGCTATGGGCAAACCTGCTTACCTAGTGTTGGCATTTTTTAAAGGGGTATACATCTGGGCACACTGTGTTAGCTAGCCCAGACATTGCTTACACCTCCTAAGCTGGCCTGTGTGACCTTGAATTATATATTTTTTTGGCATTGATTTATTATTCATTACACCTTATAGGTATGCCTGGTATCCAGGATTCATGTGTACGTACACTGTATAGGGTCCTTGTGTTTTATTGGGGACTTCAACACTCTATTACAATTACACCTGACTTCTGGGCTTACTGCTGTACTCCAGTTCACATATTTATGTTATGTAGAGTGTTGAGGCACATATGTCTGTATACTGATTCCTTTCACAGGTTCAGTTTGATTTTACTATGGTGAAGACTTGTTTGCTGATATCTCATTCTGCTGTACTTTTGTGATGGCTTAGTGGTTAACTACTGTGACTATAATGTATAGAGTCCTGGGTTCAAGACCTGCAAGGTTGTTTATTTTGTTGATGGGCAGAACAAGGGCTGTTGGATACAGAGTGATTAGGGCACTTTTGAGCATTTGTAAGCGGGGCTGTGTGAGGGTAAGCAATGCTAACCTCCGGTTACATATGCTCACAAAGAATTAGCTTCAAAATTGCTTAACCTGTGTGCACATTGCTTACCCCTGCGCAAACGGGCTTAAACCCACTTACTATTGCTTAAATATGCTTACTACTGCCTATTCGTGCTTAAACCTGCTTACTAGTGTTTTATTCATTATGATACTGACACTTCACATGTGCATTTAGTGCATTATTCCAGTTCATTACTACATGTTCACAAATAAACACTGGGAGCTCACCAATAAGAGTAACGAGTCCTGAAATGTTTATTCAAACACGAACACATACAATACCAAATGCAACAACTGATAGCGAATGCAGTAACTGAAAGAGTAATTAACGCTTTCACTGAATAAATCGTATTTTCATTACAACTTCATCAGATACATTTCACAATAAGATAAACCATTATATATGCAGTTGAATCAAAAATGCTTCCTGTCATTGGTCCTATTAATAATTGATTAATTGATAACTCAACCCATTCTTAAAGAAAAATTGAAAAAGAATAAGTCAAAAAACCAAAACCATTTAAAACCAACCTGTTAATGTGTTTACTACATGTTATTTAGTGGGTTATGCAACATAAATATTGGTCATAACGTGCTTTGCCATGGAAAATGGAATGTGCTGCAGTGGAATTTGAACCGGGAATGCCTGCTCGTAAGGCGAATGCTCTGCCCACTACAATACTACTATTCTGCTTCATTTGCATATATCTTCCTTGTTATCCTCTTCAGCCATTTAAACTGCATTAACTGTAGTAAAGCGATGGGCACACCCGTGCACCTATGGTTAGCTTTAACTGGATTTTTTTTAAAAAAAAGGGGTTTGTTCATTTTATTTCTGTATACTTGCTGTTGTACATGAGGGGGACTGTTGGTGGGGATATGCAGACACCTATGAGTGGCCTCGCTCATTTCTTAGCACTTTCTGCTGTTCTCCATTGCAGGGGGGGTATATTCTGAGAGCTCTGCTCTCAGATATGTCCTCTGCACTCTTACATGCTCCATGTATGATTAGGAGCTCAGGTAGAGCGCCTCATTAATATGCATGGTGCGCTGCCATTCTGCTCCTAAACGGCCGCCTCTGTGCAGGACTAAGCCAGTCCTGCACGGAGGAATAGTAAATCTGGGGCAAAATCTTTCCACATGGATATAACACCTTAAAACTTGACAGATCCCATTATTTATAAGAATACTTTTAATCCCTTTAGATCTAACATACACCCCCCCCCACTCTTCAATGCTGAAATAATTATATCATCCTTGTAAATTAATGTTCAAAAAAGCCTTTCCATTATAGGAGCTTACTTTCTCCCAGGAAATGACATAGTCACTATTCTCCCTTAGGCACCAAGCAATATCTCATTTGAGACAATCATTTTAGGAGACCTGAATATTGACTGGCAAACTACTGATAGTAACAGTCCTTCTAATGTCATTAATTCATATGGTTTCATACAGTTTATTCCACCTCCTAAAAGGTAGAACAAAAAGTCTGGTAGCCTCTACTTTAGATTGGGTTCTTTTTAATTCCCCAAACAAAATCCTTTCAACAGTTGCCTTATTTGATACCTTAAGTGATCACCTACCCATCTTTGTAATAAGAAATTATAAACCTAATCAAAAAGAGCATCAGCACAGCCTTGCTCGTAACCTCTCCTCCTTTATTAAGAACCAATTCATTGCAGCAGCAAAATCAGTCAACTGGCAGACTCTTAAAACCTTCCACTAGATGAGGTTGTAACTCTGTTCAACTCAATTTTCCTTAACATACTAAATTAACTAGCCTCAATAAGAACCAAAAGAATTAAATCGAACCCAGCATCCCGACTTTCAAAAAGTCTTACAACCTGAAACTCCACTCACAAGCCCTACCAGCTCTCATTATCCCTAGAATCAAACTCCATAGCACTGCATGTGGATTCTCCTCGTAGGCACCTACTCTTTGGAAATCACTTACTCTGAATTCAGAATGTAACTCAAAAAGCACCTCTTCATCTGAGACAAATATTCTTGCTTCGGCACAGGTCATATGATCTATCACACTATCCCTATCTCCTTTCCACTTCTCTTCTCCTCTCACAGAATTACTGAAGGTTGTCCACATTGGAAACTAAGGTAGGTATTGTACATTATATTTCATTTTTTTACTAAAATGTAGATATACAGTTTTTCTAGAGAACTAATATGAACTACTTTTTTATTGCTTACATTTCTGACTATTTTGTTTGTAAAAGAGTTAGCATTTCACCCTGGATAAGCCTGAAACTAGCCAGTATAGCAGCACACTAATCCAGTAAACAAATATATAGATAAAAAGATAGATAAATACATAAAAATGCATCATTTCCACATATCATAACTGGCCAACAGTGCAATGTAATGCAACTGTGGAATATGTAATGAAACAGATTTTCTGTGGTGCATTTTGGAACTATTATCCAACTTTTTTTTCCAGTGATGGCCTTAACAAAACATATGAACAATGGAAGAAATTCAGTCTTTTTTATGTTGTGTCTGACAAAATAAATGTTAGCAATAAACTCATAAGACAACAATGCTTGCACCAATATATAAATACCAACTGAAAATAATGCCAGCCTCCTCCCTACCTTCTCAAAAATTCCCTTTTTGTGTATCCCTCTGGTATTAGACTGTTAGACTGGTGAGATCAGACCACAAATTAATCTCGCTGGAGGTCCTCATCCCACCCCCACCTGAAATAAAAAAGACCACAGTAAAGAACTTCTCAAAAGCCGACTTCACACTTCTAAAGACTAGTGTGGTCTCCTTTAAGGCCCCCGTGCCGGCGGAAAACAGTACTCAAGCCGCTGAATCACTTACAAATGCCTTCTACCAGCACCTGCAGGACTGCATGGATAAGGCAATCCCAAGCAAAACAAAGACTCTTTGTACCAAAGGCAAGCGTCCAGTCTGGTGGACCCCAGCCATAAACAAACTCTACAACAAAAGGAGGAAGCTACTACAAGATAGAGCAAAATCCTTAAAAGGTAAGACACCCTTGATCACTATAAGTAAAAAACTAAGAGCTCTCATAAAAATCATCCAAAGCAAATTTCGAGAGAAAAATAGCTAAAGACTCAAAAGACAATCATAAGGCCTTCTTTAGCTATGTTAGAAACCTGGGAGGAAACTCCCAGATATGCTCAGAACTAGTTCAAAATGATGTGAAGATTACTGATCCTACAGACATTGCCAACATACTGGCTGACAGGTTCAGTGCAAACTTCTCCCCTCCCCTCAAAAGGAGAGATATCTATACCAAACGATTGCAGCCCCCAAACATCTCCAGCGCCCAAGTGAGAACTGCTCTCTCCAAAGCAAAAAACACAGCATCCATGGGACCTGATGGTGTCCCCGGCTGTGTGCTCCATGAACTCAATGAGGAATTAAACCCACAGCTAGAACAGCTGTTTAATCAAAGTCTTACCTCTGGATACGCACCCACTGAGTGGCGCACTGCAACTGTGGTACCACTTCACAAAGGCGGTGCCTCCACCGACCCTGGAAATTACCGGCCCATTAGCTTGACAAGCCTTATCTGCAAAGCCATGGAGAGGATCATAATGGACCTCATAAATAAAGACATAGGGAATTTGCAGACTTTGGATCCAACCCAGTTTGGCTTTGTCAAAGGCAGATCATGCCTTTTAAACTTGGTTGACTTTTGAAACAGTCACCAAAGCCATTGATGAGGGAAAGGCAGTCCATACAGCCTACCTCGATCTGGCTAAGGCGTTGATACAATACCCCACTCGGGTATCATTGAAAAACTCATCAGCTTAAATGTCAACCCATACATCACAAGATGGGTTGCAAACTGGCTGAGTGACAGAACCCACAGGGTCAGAGTTGCTGGCGCCATGTCAGACTCAAAGCCTGTCACAAGTGGTGTCCCACAGGGCTCAGTCCTGGGCCCACTCTTGTTTGGCATCTACTTTTCCAAAGTACAAGCAAACACAGGAGGGTTATGGCTGACAAAGTTTGCAGATGACTGCAAACTGGGCCATAGTAGAAAACACATCTGATACAGATATCCTTCAGAAGGGTCTCACAGAAACGGATAACTGGTGCCAGAGCCACGGCCTAAAGTTAAATGCCAAAAATGCATAGTCATACCCTTGGGAAAAACAAGGTTACCCCTAGCTACCAAATAGGTGGCAATCCACTGAGCACAGAAGAAGTTATCAGGGACCTGGGGACCCAGGTTGATAGTAGTCTGTCATTCGACACCCATGTAGCTAAAGTAGTTAGGAAGACCTTCTACATTGCCCACCTTATCATGAAGGGATTCTCATCTAGATCAAGGGAGGTCATAGTCTCCCTTTACTCATCACTCATCAGACCAATGATTGAGTACAATGCCCCATTCGGAATGTATCTGACCCGACACTTGCAGCAGCTGGAGAGGCCACAAAAGTTCCTCACCAAAAGGATAAAGGGTCTCAAAATCTGTCCTATGCTGCCCGACTGAAAGAACTCCAGCTCTATTCAGTCGCCACTTGCTCAGAGGTGACCTTTGCCTAACATACAAGGCCATGTCAAACCCAGATTTGATGAATATGCTTCACCTCAAAAATCTAGATCCATCAGAGCCACAAGGGCGGGAGACTTAAACCTTGACACGGCTATTAATAGGACGTGCTGGAGGGATAGATTCATCACCCAAAGACTCCCTATGCTGTGGAACAAAATCCCAGTACATGTGAGGCAGAGTACCTCGCTGGCCTTGTTCAAGAGAAATCTTGACCAATGGATGGGAGATCACAGATATACCCCAGGGATAACCTCAGTGTCACTGCTCGACAGAGGCACAGCAAAATAATGGGTATAGTTCCCCATACTAAAGGGGTGGCGTAAGCCACAAAACGATGGGCTAGGCTTGTAAATGCCCTCGGGCAGATAGCCTAGTATGAACCTATGAACCTATGAACCTAAGATAAAGGCACAAAGTGCCACAGTCATGCATTTCTAATAGTTGCTGTTAAAACATATACAGCCTGCCTCCTCACTCCTACTCCTAAAAGTCAGCCACCTTCTGTGTGCCACTCAGACTACAACAAACTTGAAAGATCCAATAGAACATAGAAGTATATTTCAGCCTGTTGCTGTCAGGCTTTAGCAGCATGTCCCCTTAATTCAACGCCCTAAAAGTAACCACATGTATATGTTCCTAGTGTTTGCTTGCTAAGAAAGTGAAGAGGGATAACAATCATAGTAATGCATTCTAGCTTATTTGTTCTAATCAGTTCCCTGTTGTCAGACAAAACTATAGTAACTTTGTTCACACCCATGAGGCTTGTCAGGAAAGTTAAAGAAATTAATTATCAAACACACACACACTGGACACTAACCTACAAGCAAATTCATTGAAGTGTTAGAGAAAACTAGAGCACAGGGATAAACCTGTGCAGGTACATTTAAACCATGTAGACTTTGTACAGAAGAAATTGCAGCATACAGAGCTATACACTGTGAGATGGCAATGCTACCCATTGCATCACCATGCCAATAATCTGTTACTTTCACATATCCCGCTCCTACCAGGTCAAGAAGATAGCCACTTATTGTGTGCAGGCCTGATGCTTGTGAGAGAAAGTGAAGGAAATTGAGCTGGTTAGTTTGTTGCACTTAGATATATTGCAGCCCCCTTAACACACACACACACATGCCATGCCAATATTATTTTTACACTGATTTTAGCAAGCACATTGTTTGACACTACTTCTGCCATGCTAGATCATGGATTACTTCTTACAACTTCTTACAATTGATTAAACAGAAGCAGCTGTAAGTCACTTGTGTGTACAGATAGTATCCACACCCATCAATTATATTCACTTTCCTGTTTCTGACTGTTTTTTATTACTTCTTGGTATGTACGCATTTGGAGGTACTTTTAGTGGAATTTTAAAAACAGTTGTGGGACCTTCTAAGGTGAAGTGAAGCTATGGCATGAATTAGGGATTGTAAGATAAGTCCTTATTCAGCTCTTCTGACATCATTTTGCATGGCCTCTTGTTGTTCTTAAAAATCCCATAACAGAACCGTTCATTGATTGTTATATAAATCAGTAAGCTTTTTGTAGTCTGACTCTGAAAGTGTGGGTATTGGTATAGTTGTAAATGCCAGACTTCTGCATCTTCTGCTTAGTTTTTTAAGTCATCTGCCTAAACACTTAGAATAGTGAACTGTTTTAGTTTGTTGAGCGCGTTCCATTAGTACTGAGCTAAGATATTTTCTGTTCCAGAATAACATTAATTGGTTTCAGCTGTTCAATTTGCTCAATAATCCTTGGCATCACACAATCATAGAATGACCTGAACCGCACATGCCTAAGAGAAAGGCATCTCAAATACTTTTTTTTTTGTGAACTCTGACTTCTTTCTATGGTCTTGATAGCATATTTCTCACATACTCCCAAAATAATAATGCTAGTTTTGAATGAATGTATGTAATACTGCTGCTAATTCAGGGAGATTGAGGTCCACCTTACTCTAACCCTTGTCTAGTCTGCCACTCCAAAACCTAGTTCCACATTACTTTCAACTTTACAACTGTACTAATAACCAGTGCTCGGTCTAGGATGCTAAATGACCCCAAAATCTTCAGTGTTAGTATCATTCTGACTGAGAGTGTATTTTTAGCTATCAAGCCAAAATTGCTTTCAGCGTTCAGGTTTGCCTAAAGATAAGAGACTATGAAATTAAGGTTTTAGAAACTGTCATAATTTGAATGATGTAAAGCAAGGCAGGTCTCCATATAGGGATTTGTTGTGGAGCTCTGCTGTATACAAACTAAAATAGAAGGGATGAGCATGCTACAGACTACCAGGGTATTTGTAATTATGTAAGTTTGTGTTTCTTGCTTGCAGTTCTTACCTACTTGGCTACTTCTACTTTCCATCGGAGTTGTTTTACTGCCACTTTATCTTCCTGCAGATAATGACCTATAGGCTGTATTTATTGTAACCATTAGTCGCTATTGTTTTAAACTCTGAACAGCATAGTGAGTTTGTAGGCATGCTGTAGTAGCACTTGTTTTACTTTTGGTAGTCACACTCTACACAAAAAGTATTTTTTGACATATGCTCACCCATAGCAGTTATTGCTTGTTCTTTAGAAAATAGACTTGAAGATTCAGCAATGCTTGATGTTGTAAAGAAATTAATTAATATACAAATATATCTTGACAGAAAAAAACATTTGCCTAATCCAGAATGAAATCTATGCGCTGAGACTGAAGACTTTATTGGGAGCTGCCATTTCCTTTCCCGTTGCTAAATACAGTAGCAGTTAATGAGCAGGAGAAAAAAAAGAGCAAAAGACAGTTAACTGCAGCAAGAACAGCAGCAGTTTCAAGTACCAGCCCTTTCCTCTCCCCTAACTAAAAGAGTTAACAATCAGGGAAAACTAAATGAATAAGAGATCTAACACAAGTACCCGCAGCAGCAGCAGCAGCAATAGTTACAAACATTTGTATGTATGTACGTGTGTGTGTGTGTGTGTGTGTGTGTGTGTGTGTGTGTGTGTGTGTGTGTGTGTGTGTGTGCAGACATTATTAAATTCTTACTTAACATGTATAGTTTGGTTATAAAATACTTCCTCCAACAACATTCACATATCCTACACCATCTCTGAAACATCAGGTAGAGGAACTATTTTACATAAAAATACAAAGATATGTATATATTAATAATAAAACAAGTGCAAAATAATATAACAGATGGCACATTTTCTAAGTGCATCAATGTCATCCATTTACTTTTATACGTTTGTCATCCAGGTAAGCCCAGTGGGCACAATTATCCCTTTTCAGAGACAAACTAAGAGCATTGTTTGGCTAAGTGACTTGCTCATAGTCACAAACAGGTAAATGGAGGTGGAAGGAATCCAACTGTGTACTCTGAGATACAAAAAACAGCTTGCACTATTGGGCCTTAATACCCCTAGGTGTTGAATTATTTCCTGAGAAATGCCTACCCTGTAGAGTATTATTGCTTGCTTATCTTCTGTGAGGCATAGATCCTTCTGGCAGTGCCAGGTTAGGTCCACCTCTCCCACCTTCTGCTCACCACACTAGAGAACAGATCCTCTAGCTTTCTAGTCCATATCTTGGCTTGATTGGTTTTAGCACCTCTTTGTACAAGCTAGGATTACCTTTACCTAAACCTACCAAGGCGTGGCAAGTGTACCCCTTTAGCATTTCAGTAAATCTCAGCTGCATGCTCTCATCTTTTACTCTACCCGTTACATAATTAATAAGATTGATTTCAGCTCCACTTGCCTTCATGCATAACTTAATCACTCTGATTCAGCTCTTGCTTTACTCTGCCTTCTCGACCATTCTGAATTATGCAGACTTCTCAGTAGTCCACCATTCTTTTAACTTAATATCTAGCTTGCTTCCTAACTGCTACCTTCCCTCCTTCTACACTACACTTTTCTTTACATTCTCACTGAACCCACTTTGTCAGACTGCTTTCCCTGAAACATACGTATTTGTCATTGTGTTGTATACTCCTTATCTTGCTCTAGCCACTCTTTGCTTTGCTACAGATTAGTTTTGTGCTTTAACCATTAAGCAGCCGGCCTTCACTTTTGCTACCATTACTTTAGATATGCCACGTTCTACTATGTTTCCACCTTCAGATATAATTTTGCTTTGCTTACTATGCCACATACTATGACAGATTAGGTCTTGGGTTCCTACTTAGCCTCCCCATCCTCCAGTGAAAAAAAAAAAAGTATCTTTCTCTAGCATACCACTCTGTGCACTGAATCACGACACTGACATTATTAGCTGATGATACATAATTGACTCCATATTCCCCCAATGACAGGTCTGGGTCCATCAATCAATGGACATTGTATAGATTGTCCAGCCTGCAGAATGAATAAAACTGATGATGCCCTCATTGAGAGGAGATGTCTGATGCATGTAGCCAACTGCTATGTGCAAAAAGAAAAAACATGGATAAAGAAAAGCCCCACAGAAAGTCGGCTAGATCTGGGGGCACAGTGGTGAAGTTGACAGAAACAGGGGGTATCCTTTCTTTTTTGAGTTTTATCAGCATACATCCTGCAGCCAATATTATGTTTTGTCTGTGGGTTCTTATCATGTCTGAGTTTAACTTTTTTATATACAGTGGCTCTCTGAATGCATCAATTATCTCTTGCTGACAAGGGGCATAGTCGCATTAATTTACTCAGTGGGCTGGCCAATCAATGAGAGGTTTATTGATTGGCAGCCCTAGATACTTTAGTGACAGCTATTCACTTGTGACGAACAGGACAAAAGTGATGGTATAGCTGGTCAAATCTTTCTGGATATAAACTATTTATTTCTCTCCTTTATATTCTTCCACCTAATGATCTAAGCTCTCTGAAGTTTAAAAGCAACTCAGCCTCTGGGTTTTTAAAATCAAGCTTTGTTCACTTAGGTGATTTCAAACTTAATTTTATTAGTGTAAGACATATTTATCAGGACTATTTTCTGCATGACATTAATCTCTCTCTACTTGTTCATAATCTTTCACATTCTAACCCATCATCCATCAGCTATGGCCATATTTTCCCGCATTGAAAGCTGACATTCTGAGAAGTGTTCTTATTTTACAGTTATTAATTCAATTTATTTTGTTTTGCTTGAGTTTACCTTTTGGAATTTTATGGACAAGTCACAAAATGAGTCATGCAAGTTGCAACAGACTTTTTTTATTACATGCTGAATTCAATTGCTGATATTGTATAACTACAGTCCATAGCTGCCCATTATGTGTTTTTTTGCCAGGATAATGGAGAACAATGAGTGCTACTTTATTTTATGTTTGTTCAGAACTTCATCCTAATTAAATATTCTAAGACTAAGTTCCTCATAACATTGCAGTTTTGTACCCACCCACTCTCAAGGTCTTCTAGGACTGCTAAATAAAAATCATGTCTGATGTTGATCACAGCCATTGAGTTGGTGGTACTGCTGTAACTGCTCTCATCCCCTACCAATTATATTTCAATAATAAAAAAAGCATTTAGCAAGCCAGCAGCACTGCCTTGATTTGTTGATGATTGTTAACAGTATAATGTTGTCATCATGTTTAGTTTGAATGTGCAGCTCCATATCTAAGTTGATACTTAGGAGTGTGCCTCACACTATGAACATTGCAGAATCATTTATAAATTACAGACATTAGCGAGTAGTGATTAATAAAATGGTGTTAAGCATTTGTTGAAAACTTAATTTAGAAAATAATAGGTTTTGTTGAAAACTTTTATTTAAAAAAATAACACTTTGGCCCCTCTCAGCCACAAGCCTTCCAGGGAGTGAGGTGCTGCTAGACACTTCCATAAAGCCTGACATTATTTTATTTTATTATTTGTATTAGTAGTAGTTTTAGAGTTTTTAGACTAAGCATTCAGAAGTATATCTGAACTGCACAATAAGTGAGTATGAGAGTGTGTGAAGGGAATTAGTGAGAGAAGTGATATGGATAAGTGAGTGAGTGTGCAAGGTGATTGAGGGAGCCAGTGGGGAGAATGAGTGAGTGACTAAAAGACATGAGGGAGGGAGCAAATGGGTGAGTGAGTGAAGAGAAGTGAGTCTGAAAGAGTTATGGGCAGGCTTTTTTCTCTATAATTGATATTCTTTGTTTTCTACCTTATACTGTATTAATGTTGAGGTATTAAAATGCATATGATAGTACTTGTAATAAAGGACAGGATTACAGTATTTTCAGAAGCTCATTACATTTGTTGGAGACTTGCAGTCATCTTTGCAGGCTTTACCCATAAACTAAACAGAATGCCAATCTATTATGTCTGGTCCATAACCTGTGCAGTAATCCTTTAAGCAATTTAAGTTGAGCTTGTTTCTTGTTTGCTTTTCATGTTTTACTTTGATCATGTTTTCCCCATGAAACAAGTAGATAGTTGTTGTCAGGCAGCAGGTCTTTTTTGGATAAGAAACATTTTTACAAGTGGGGATATCACAGAGATTGCTACTTTCAGCATGTTACTTGGTACTTTTACAAAGCTGAATATAAATTATAATTAGAACTGCAGTGCAAGAAGAAGCGTTTTGAGTTGAGTGCTGCTTGTTTTTTTATACTTGATTTTGACTGGCATTCCTATTTAAAAAGTAATTTATTTTTTCATGCCTCAAAACCTTTTTGTTTCCCTCTAGATATTAAGTAAGCTGTCATGTAGACAATGCACTGAAATATTTATTTTCTTCTGCATTTCATTTTGTCTTGTTTGGACCCTCATAATGCCTGTTTGACACCCAGGGCAGCGTATTTAATTAAAGTTCCAGTTTTTGTGGGTTTGAGTATAGCTCCGCCCCTTTCTAGTTGGCCAACCCATTGGTCCCACCCATTTAGCTGTCTCCTGCAGCTTCCCTTTGATTTGAAGTCACCAGCCACCACTGGCTAATAGTAATAAAAGGAGTTCCAGCCAGGAAAAAAATCCAAATTGGACTGCATTACTTTAGGACATTGTGGCAATCAGATACTATTATCACTGAAATAATATATGCTAGTTATTGTGAGTGGAACAATAAGTGACTTGAGTTGATGTAGCAATTCCACTGATAGGGGCACAATAGCTGCACTAAATAATCTGGAAATGTTTATGTCCCACAGAGACATTGCTGTCACTATCTAAATTTTTGTTATTGTTTGTGAATGAAAAATGTGTGTTGGGCTAGCTTGGGTTGAGATACAGAGAATCCCACACAGACAGAAAATTAATAACAATAAAACTTCACTGTAACTGTCATATTTTGCTGTTAGTACAGCTGCCACTCATCCTTTAGGAATTTACTTCTGAATGAAAAGGGGATATTATACTGATATAGGGAATTCCACATAAGAAAATCCTAATGATTACATCACTTTACAACAGTTTGGTAGTCATACATTATATAAATGAATGCAGTTATACCAATTTATCCTCATGGAAAAGGATTCAATAGCTGCAGAAATTAGTAACTGCACTAAATTGTCTTAGAATGTTGTGCCACACAGGCAGTGCTGTTACTAACTATGTGTTTGATGTTATTTCTGAATAGAAAAATTGGCTTGTGTTGAGATATAAAGAAACGCACAAAGAAAAGTAGTAATAACAGGGTCTATATTATAGGAACGAAAACTGACAAGAGCGAATACGGCTTGAGTGACACATACTGACCAAATGTCAGTTATATCGAAACATACAAACAAAACACCTAACACAGGAAAACTCACAGAAACTATTTTATGCAGGGGGGGGACCCCCCTTGCACCCCCCATATCCCTGCTACTTAAATATACCTATTCCGAGATCGCACTCCATTGAAGTAAAAGGAAAAATTCCCTACAGTGATCTCCATTCACTTTTTCGATATTCGCAATGTTCGCTCAGTATGTGTCGCTCAAGCCATATTCGCTCTTGTCAGTGTTCGTTCCTCTAATATAGACCCGTAATAACAATGACACTACAATGGACAGCCAGGTTTACTATGGTAATTCTGAAAAGAAAAGAAAAAAACCTTGAAAATCAAAATCCTGATACCAGAATCATATAAGACCAAAGTACTGCAGACCACAGGAATAAAAAGTCCTGAACACTGAATCTCTCTACCAGTGCAAACAGGAATTAGTGCTAACATGGGTCATGCAGGGGGCAATGCTGGGAGTTCGATATTGTGGTCTTCTACATTTTTGGTCTAAATTCGGTGCACCACAGTGATAGAACGTGGCAGGTGGTATACACTGTAAGTGATCACTCTTTCTGTGAGGTGTGGTCACCTCAGAGTGAAAATAATAAAGCCCCTACATATGCAGTGTGATGAGCTTACCCACCTTGTAAAACATGCTTTTTCATTTATGTTGTATCTGTTAATTACATGAAGAACTTGAGTACATGCATTGTAAGAGCATCCACACTGAAACTGTTGTTTGTATGAGTTAATAAGCAAGTCATTGTGATGTTAGCTCAGATGTGGTAAGAAGTAATAGTGGACTTAATTTCCATACAGTCAGAAAAAAATAACTGTACATCATTGTCTGAGAACATTGTTTTAATGACTGAATTTTTGTCATTGTTTGCATATGGAAAAGGTTGACTTGTACTGAGATGTAGGAAAATCTTCACAGTAAATAAATAACAATATCTGTAGTCTGTAAAAGCCAAATCCTACTGTTGCCTTTAATAATTTCTCAGTGCAAAAGGGAAACCACATTGTTATATGGAATTCCACATAGGAAAAATATGAATAAGATTTCATTACTACAGAGCACTGTGCCAGTCATGGGTCCAAATGGAGGTATGATAAAATCAGCAAGCAAAGCAGAGCAGTAGTGCTGGAACTGAATTCATCCTCAAATCATGAGTACCTTCATGAGGTGGACCCTGTCTTTACAAACTTTCACTAAGACAATACTGATATATAGGGTGTAATTTATATAATATATACCATGGACAGAACTAGGTTAAAAAATAAAAAAGACAGTGGGTGGACAAGCCCCAGGATAAAAATTTACCCAATCCTGGTAGGTGCACTGGTGCCAGGACTGGAAAAAATAACAGTGTAGAATCCTCAAGACACAGAAACATTCCTACAATGGGGCTAGCCAGGCTCAGGGGGAGGATGACCCCCCCTGTTGTAGAAGGAAGTAGCAGTCCACAAAAATCACAAAAACTAGTAGGCCAAATAAGAGCCATAAAGATGATAGAGTGGACTACTGCCAGACCACGATGCTTTGCCAGAGATGGCCTGCATCTGTCACCCCTGGGCTTCTGGATACTGGCCAAGGCTCTTGCCACCCTTATAGTACCTTTTTTTAGGTGGTGTTCCAAAGACCAAATTACCACCGTAACAGCTACAAACAAATACAATCTGAGGGTCATGCGGCTCAATGCTAGAAATCTAAATCTGAAAATACACTCACATAAAGCATTCCTTAAAATGGAGAACATTTGTGCTGTAACAGAGACCTGGTTCAAGGCAGCAGATAGCACCCCTGCACTACCAGGCTATAACTCATACCACACCTTTCGGTCCCAGAACTTGGACCAAAGCTCCAAAGGCGGTAGTGTTTCCATATTCATAAAGGATGCGCACACATCCAGAATGGTAGCCCAACATAACACATCTGAGATACTTCAGGTGCAGCTAACATTAGGTAAGACAGCGATTCAAGTCATAGCCTTCTATAGGTCCCCAACCATGTCCCAAGACTCACACTCCATGTTCCTAAGCACCATGGAGAATATTAGGGTCCAACCTAACACTTTCATACTGGGTGACTTCAACTGCCCCTCAATTAACTGGGAAAACTACTCATGTACCAATACACTTGCCCAAAGCTTTCTGGAATTCATTAATTCCAGTGCCTGGGCCAGCTCGTTCTTACCCCCACTAGAGGTAGCAAAGTCCTTGACCTGGTCATTACTAACATGGGCGATTGTTGCTCTACACCAATAGTCAACTCCTCCCTGGTTAGATCCGACCACAAACTAATCACCTTGGAAATCCACATCCCTCCCACCCCCACCCCCACCCCAACCCCACAAAGGTAACCACCATGAAAAACTTCTTCAAAGCTAACTTTGGGCTCCTAAAAAAAGAGGTGGCTAACTTCTCGGCACCCATGCAAATGGAGAATACCTGCATGACCTCCAAATCATACACCAATGCACTGTATAAACAAGTACACAAATGCATGGATCTCGCCATACCCAATAGAACCAAGACACTCTCCTCAAAAAAAGAAGCCAATCTGGTGTTCCCCTGCCATAAACAAACTCTACAACATAAGGAGGTCACTGATGCAGAATAAGGTGAAGTCCCAAGACTGGAAAAACTCCGTTATCAGTCTCAACAAAAGGTTGAGATCCCTCATCAAATCCTCTAAAGCTAGATATGAAAATAGAATTGCAGCAGATAGTAAAGACAACCACAAGGCCTTCTATAACTATGTAAAGAATCTCCATGGCAATACCCAGATTTGCTCTGAACTGCTGCACAATGGTACCTCCTATACCGAGCCAACAGATATTGTCAATATACTGTCCTACAAATTCAGTGCCAACTTTACCCCTCTCCCCCCCCCAAAGGACCATTCACAATACCTGCAGATTGCCAGGCACCCAGTATTACTGCTGCACAGGTTAAAACAGCACTGTCCAAGGCTAAGAATACAGCTTCTATGGGACCTGACTATATCCCCAGCTGGGTTCTACATGAACTACAGAGTGAACTTGAGTACATGCATTGTTGAGATGCCCTGTTCAATCACAGCCTCACCTCAGGCTTTGTCCTTACCAAATGGCACACTGCTACAGTCATCCCTCTCCACAAGGGAGGAGCAACTACAGACCCAGGGAACTATTGCCCCATTAGCCTGATGAGTCTGATATGCAAAGCTATAGAATGCATCATCATGGACCTAATAAACAAGGCTATAGGGAATCTCCAATCTCTGGATCCTACACAGTTTAGTTTTGTGAAGGGTAGATCATGCCTGCTCAACTTGGTCGACTTCTTTGAGTCAGTCATCAGAGCTTTGGATGAAGGCAAAGTGGTTCATACAGCCTACCCTGATCTGGCCAAGGCCTTTGATACCATTCCCCACTCAGGAATCATAGAAAAACTCACTAAGATAGGCATCAAACTCTATATCACTAGGTGGGTTGCAAACTGGCTCACAGATAGAACCCACAGTGTGAAAGTAGCTGACTCCAAGTCAGACTGTCGAACAGTCATGAGTGGAGTCCCACAGGGTTCGGTCGTAGGTCCTCTACTGTTTGGTATCTACATCTCTGAAGTCCAGGCCAACATGAAGGGACTCTGGCTGACAAAGTTCACAGATGATTGCAAGTTGGGAGCTATTATTAACTCCCCAAGTGATGTTGACATCCTACAGAAAGGCCTCAATGAGACCAACAACTGGTGTCAGAACCATGGCCTTAAGCTCAATGCCAAAATATGTGTCGTCATCCCCTTGGGAAAAACATGGTTCCCTTGAATTACCACATTGATGGTAGTCCACTGAACACAGCAGGTGTTATAAGAGATCTAGGAACACAGGTTGACAGCAACCTCTCTTTTGACCACCACATTGCCACTGTGGTCAGAAAGTCCTTCTATGTGGCATATCTCATTACAAAGGGTTTTGCATCCAGGAAGAAAGAGATCATTGTCGCCCTCTACTCTTCCCTCATTAGGCCAATCAGCGAGTACAATGCCCCACTTACCATGTACCTCACTAGAGACCCGCAACAACTGGAGAGGCCGCAAAAGTCCTTCACAAAGAGGATCCTAGATTTTAAACACTTGTCCTATATGGACAGACTCAAAAAACTCCAACTATTCTCTGTCTCATATCACCTACTTAGAGGCAATCTCTACTTGACTTACAAAGCCATGTCTGACCTAGCTCTGTTTGAAATGCTACATCTAAAGAAATCCCAATCCCTCCACACCACATGCTCCAGAGACTTCAACCTCATTACCACAATCAACAGAACATGCTGGAAGGACATAACCCAGAGACTGCTCATGCTATAGAATAGACTTCCCATACATGTCAAGCAGAGCACTCACTGGCCCTCTTCAAGAGAAATCTTGATGAGTGGATGGGAAATAGAAAATTCACCCCGGGGATCACTCCAGTGGCTCTACTCGACAAAGGCACTGGGAACTAAGGTTGGGTGGCACGATGCCAGGGTAATCCTATGGGCTAGGCTTGTAAAGGCTCCAGGGTCATTAGCCTAGTACAAACCTATGAACCTATAAGAAAGAAATTATGTATTAGTACTATTATGCAAGAAGCCCAGACTTTTTGAATAGAAGATACTTGCACAAGAAATACTGTTTCGAATGCAAATTTGTGTTCATTAATACAACAGATACATGAAAAACATTATATAGACCAATAAACCTTGGGCCATTTGGGAAAAAGAAGTGACTGAGGAAGTCTGAAATTTTGAAGAACAAAATCTAGAGATTTTTGAAAGGTATAAAAATAAGCATAGACATGGGAAAGAAAGAGAGATCTGATATGATATAATATTTATGCAAAAGAGAAAGCCAAAGTAATCAATACAAAAAAAAAAAAACAGCTGCAGTGGTATTTGAAGAGAAATACAGGCAAAAGCACCCTGATAAGGAAAATTTCACAACACAAAAAATAAGATCACAAAGGGGGAATGTGGAACTGAGGATTAGTAAAGTAAAAGTTAAGCAAATAGAAGCTGAAGTTATGGAATGAATACCTATGAAGTGAAGGATTTAGTATAGAAAGTCTAACACAGGAAATGTCACAGCATGATGGAGCAATGAGTCCCAAAAGTAAGGAGAAACAGAAGGAGTGGGAGACATCTAAAGAAGCAATATGGACATGGGAAAGAAAAAGAGATTTAATATGGTGCAATATTTATGCAAAGAAGAAGGCAAAACTAATCAATACAAAAAAGCAGCACCAAAGATATTTGAAGAGAAATACAGGCAAAGGCATCTGGATATGGAAAATTTTACAATAAGAAAACAAATGGGGAAAGTAGAAAAGAGGATTAGTAATGCAGAAGTTAAAGAAATAGAAACTGGAGTTATGGATTACCTGTGAAGTACAGGATTTAGTGTATAAAATCCAAATCTGGTACCATCACAGCATGATAGAGCAATGAGTCCCCAAATTACGGAGAAACTGGTGGAATGGAAAGCATTTTATCAGTTGCCATATGAAAATACTTTGGAGCCTTCAATAGGAAACCAGTACAAAAATTCAGTTGGAGTTGCACAGCAAGGGAAAGAGCAGTAAAAGGTGGCAACTCTAACACAGTCAATGTTGTGGAGTGATAGGCCAGTGAGTTCCCATATGAAAAAAAACAATGGATGACGCAAGATGAAGCTGGAGAGAATATGTCACAGGAAGATGTTCTGGAACTTTCTATAGAATGACCGCAGGAAATGGAAAACAAGGAATGTATCCTTAATTTTGAAGAAAAAGATCTAAGGGGAAGAGTTGTTTGATTTAATAGAGATGGATAGACATATTCGGATCAATGAAAGAAATAGATTACAGAAAGTCAATAAGATCCAAAATGTTAGAAGTCTGATTTAACAAATGAACACAGTAATCAAAACTATTAACAGAAATTCAAGAGAAATAACAGAAGTAAATAGAATATATTACTGTGCAGCTAAATTTATAACAGAATAAAGAAAACTATAAAGCAATTAAACACAAAGTGTCACTGTTAGAAAAGCATAGAAGAGAGAACAGATCAACAAATGTATTTAGAAAGGTAGATGTTTTAAAAATAGTGCTCACTAATAGAGCAGACAAGGATCTGTTGTATGCCATTGCAAACAATAAACTGAAGATATCAGCAGGGTCAGTCTGAAGGACATTAGAGACTGCTGGTGATAGGGGAAAGTGTAGTTAGGCAGCATAAAATGGTGGTCTGTAGGATGATGCTGGTGATGAAGAAAAAGAGGAGAGTGAGGGCAGTGGCAAGGATCAAATGGTGGAAGTTGAAAAAGGATAACTGTAAGCTAGAGTTCAGGGAAGAGTTAAGACAGGCACTGGGTGGCAGTAAAGAGTTACCAGATAGCGGGGCAGCCACAGCAAAGTTGGTAAGGTAGACCACTAGAAAGGTGCTTGATTTGACATCTGGACAGAAGAAGGACAAGAAGGCTTGGTAGTGGAATGAGGGAGGACAGGAGAGTATACAGAGGAAGAGGTTGGCAAAGGAGTGGGATTACCAGAGATTAAGAAAGTAGACAGGAGTACAAGGAGATGAGGCATATGATGAAGAGAGAGAGAGAGGTGGAGAAGGCTAAGGATAAGGTGTATCGTGAGTTGTATGAAAGGTTGGACACTAAGGGGGAGAAAAGGACCTGTACCGATTGGCTAGACAGAGGGACTAAGCTGGGAAAGATGTGCAGTAGGTTAGGGTGACAAAGGGTAAGAAGGGAAATGTAGTCACAAGAAAGGAGAGTGTGCTGAGCAAATGGAACGAGTACTTTGAGGGGCTGATGAATGAAGAGAATGAGAGAGAGAGAGAGAGAGAAGGTTGGATGATGTGGGGATAGTGAATCAGGAAGTCCAATGGATTAACAAGGAGGAAGTAAGGACAGCTATGAAGAGGATGAAGAATGGAAAGGTTGTTGGTCCAGAGGACATACATGTGGAAGCATGGAGGTGATTAGGGAAGATGGCAGTGGAGTTTTTAACTAGATTGTTTAACAAAATCTTGGAAAGTGAGAGGATGCCTGAGGAGTGGAGAAAAAGTGCATTGGTACTGATTTTTAAGAATAAGGGTGATGTGCAGAGCTGCAGTAACTACAGAGGGATAAAACTGATCAGCCACGGCATGAAGTTATGGGAAAGAGTAGTGGAAGCTATGTTAAGAAGGGAGGTAATGATTAGTGACTGCCTCAGTATGGTTTCATGCCAGGAAAGAGCACTACAGATGCGATGTTTGCTCTGAAAGGGTTGATGGAGAATTATAGAGAAGGTCAGAAAGAGCTGCATTGTATCTTCATGGACTTAGAGAAAATATATGACAGGGTGCCTAGAGAGGAGTTGTAGTATTGTATGAGGAAGTCGGGAGTGTCAGCGAAGTACGTAAGAGTGGCACAGGATATGTACAAGGGCAGTGTGATAGTGGTGAGGTCTGTGATAGGAGTGATAAATATGTTCAAGGTGGAGGGGGATTACATCAAGAATCAGCTCTGAGCCCTTTCTTATTTGCAATGGTGATGGACAGGTTGACAGATGAGATCAGACAGGAGTCCCCATCGATTATGATGTTTGCAGATGACATTGAGATTTGTAGTGAGAGTAGGGAACAGGTTGAGGAGACCCTGGAGAGGTGGGGATATGCTCTAGAGAGGAGAGGAATGAAGGTCAGCAGAACTAAGACAGAATATGTGTGTGTGAATGAGAGGGAGGACAGAGGAATGGTGAGGATGCAGGGAGTAGAGTTGGTGAAGGTGGATGAGTTTAAATATTTGAGATCAACAGTTCAGAGTAACAGTGAGTGTGGAAGAGAGGTGAAGAAGAGAGTGCAGGCAGGGTATAGTGAAAGGAGAAGAGTGTCAGGAGTGATTTGTGACAGACGAGTACCAGTAAGAGTGAAAGGGAAGGTCTACAAAAGTGTAGTGAGATCAGCTATGTTATATGGGCTGGAGATGGCAGCACTGACAAAAAGACATGAATCAGAGCTGGAGGAAGCAGAGTTAAAGATGTTAAGATTTGCATTGGGTGTGATGAGGATTGAGAGGATTAGAAATGAGTATATTAGAGGGTCAGGTCAGGTTGGATGGTTAGGAGACAAAGCCAGAGAGGTGAGCTTGTGTTGTTTTGGACATGTGCTGAGGAGGGATGCTGGGTATATTAGGAGAAGGATGCTAAAAATGGAGCTGTCAGGTAAAAGGAAAAGAGGAAGGCCTAAGATAAGGTTTATAATTGTGGTGAGAGATGGCATGTAGGTGGTTGGTGTGACAGAGCATGACGCAGAGGAGAGGAAGAAATGGAAACAAATGATCCACTGTGGTGACCCCTAACAGGAGCAGCCAAAAGAAGAAGACGATCAGCACAGACAGAAAATCTTATAAGATATGCAGATAAATATAATGGAAAAGTACAAAACAAGCAATTTATTGATGACCCAATAAAGTTTTATAGAAATTTGGGAAACATTGCAAAACGAATAGCACCACCACCAAAAATTGAAGAAATAAACACATTTTGAAGAAATATCTATGCAGACCCTGTGGAATATAACAAAGACGGTGAATGACTAGAAGAAGTAAAAGAAACAGTAAGGGGTTCAAATGTACAGGATATGAAATGGGATGAAGTAAAGGCCAGAGAAAGTGAAACAAAATTAAGAAAAGCTCCTATTTGGAAAACCCTAGGCTCAGATGCAGTACTTAACTTCTGGCTAAAGGTATTAACATCTTTACATGAAGATTTAGCCCTGAGTAGGAACTACATATATGTGCACCCTGAACAGACACCAACCTGATTAACAACAGGAAAAATGATACTCATCCTTAAGACTGAACCTGCAAGCTATCCTAAAAACTGTAGGCCAGTAACTTGCCTTCCAACTATGTATAAACTATATACTAGCATTGATGCTGACAGAGTTTGTAGTGATTTAGAAGAATACTCAATCGCAGCAGTAGAACAAAAGGGTAACAAAAGAAAGTCATAGGGAATAAAGGATCATTTGTTGTTAAATGAAGCCATAATGGAAAATTGTAAAAAGGGGAAGAACTTAAGCATGGTATGGATAGAGTACAAAAAAAACGTTTCACAGCATCCCATATTCATGGGTAAAGGATTGCTTACAGATGTATAAGCTACAACCTACATTAATCAATCACATTACATGAACCCATGAAACAGTGGCAAACCACTCTGCAGCTAAGCCATGATAAAGGATAAATTATTATCCCAAAGACAGAAATTCAAAGAGGAATATTCCAGAATGACTCTTTGTCACTGTTGTTCTTTTGTCTTGCCTTCAACCGACAAAAATGTCCACTTAACGGATTGGGTCATGATTACAAGTTGTCTCTCAGACAACAACAAACTATAAAGAATTCTTATCTCCTTTTTTTGTGGATGATTTAAAGCTGTATAGTTCATCAGATGAGGAGCTAAAGGCAGAACTAGAAGTGGTCAAAACTTTCTCAGATGATAGAAAAATGTCATTCAGTCTTGATAAATGTACAAAAGCAACATTTAAAGCAGGAACATTGCAGCACCAAGAAAATATCAGCATGGGACAGGAAAGTGATATACATGAGTCTGAGTAGGAGGGAGTGTATAAATATTTGGGAATTGATAAAAATGAGACAATAAAACATGAACAATGTGAAAAAAATTCAGTAAGGAATATTTTATTTAATGTTTGGTAATCAGTGAATCAGAACAACAAAACATGATTGGATAGATACTTCTATTGGTGGATTATGGGCTAATTGGGATCTCTTGTGGTGTATTTAAATGGCTTTGGAATGTGCAACTGATGTATTCTGATGAAGTCCCCAGTGTGTTAGGGACGAAAGTGCTTAATACTTGTTTATTTTTTTTTTTTGGATTAAAGTGGATTTTAGCCTATTCAACTCTCCGTGGAGTGTGTTTTTTATTTTGTTTAATATTTTAGAAGCCTAAAATTAATACTGAAAACAGCTCTGACATAAAGGAACAAAGTCCAAGCTATAAAACAGTTTACTCTAACTTACAGCTGTGGGTGACTGACTGTCCCCAAGTTATTTATTTAACATTTGTTGACTGGAAAAGTCCGACTAGGACAGAGCCTATTTTCAGTGGAGGCCTGGGGAGAAACACTACAGACACATGTCTTTGGAATGTGGGAGGAAACTGGGGTACCTGGAGGAAGCCCATATGAATGCAGCCAGGACATGCAGACTTCACACAGAAAGCACCCTAGCCAAGAATAGAACCAGAGAACCTCTTGCTGTGAAGTGACAATGTTAACCACTGCACCACTGCATTGCCCTATTGAATCAGTTGGACAGGAAAACAAGAGAAATGCTTCACAACTATCAAATGATACATAAAAATCAGTGTATACGAAGATAATACATATTCCTCTTTCTGAATGGCCCTCCTCGAAACTAACTACATGCATAAATCTACAGTCATAGGACTGCATACATATCTGCTAACCTCACTAGAACCAAACATAGTCACAGTTTTGAAACATGAAGATAACAAATCTAAGATGACTTCCCTGCTTAATTTAGCAGAAGTATATCGGTGTCAAGCAGGAATGGAAACCAAACCAGAAGTACACAAAAATCAGGTAGTAATTGAATGTGCCAAAAACAAAAGAAAGAATATAAGGACCAGATGAGAAGGCAAGAAATGTGGAAAAGTCATAAATATAGTTGCAAGTACAGAAAACTCCTCAAACAACCTCATGTTGATCAAGATCTGACACAGGAATGGTTAAGGAGAGGTGAATTTAAACCAAAAGATGAAAGGTTAATATTAGTGGCCCAGGATGGTGAACTATATACACATTTGTTTACAAAGTCCATTGAACATGTGGGAGAAACATATAAATGCAGGTTCTGTAAAACAGAGACTGTTGCAGTTTACATTACATGGGATCGCCCATTACCAGCAGTTCAAAAAATAATATGAGAAAACTAGATATAGTAGTCCATGATAAGAAAACAAAAGTATCATTGATCATTGAAATCGCCACACCCAGTGATTATAGTGTCTTATGTACAGAGAAACACAAAGTCATAAAATACCTGTATTTGCAGGAGACATGAGGGCAATGTGGAAGAAGGATAGCCAGACAGTTACAATAGTAGTAGGAGCAATTGGTCTCATAAAAATGAATTTACAGCTGTATTTAGATATGCTACAGATACAATGTAACTTTAAATGAATTGTAGAGTCAGTTCTGGGCACATTGCGGGTGCTGCAAAGAGCACTTCTGGCTAACATCAAAGACTGAAATAGTACTAATTTCATAAACTTTAATCATATTTTGACTTAGGAATGGAGTCAATTCCCCCATCAAGATATAAGAAACCCAAAATACTTGAATAAATGAAAGAGAAAAATCTGAATAAGGGTTCATTACTACAGAACATTGTGCCAGTCAGACATTGCTTTTATTGTCAACATTTATACTGGTTTCAGCTTTGTGAGTGTAAAAGAGGGCTTGAGTTGATATAGAGAATGCCACTCCAGCAGAAACAAACAATATCTACACCACATTACATGGGACCATTGTGCCAAACAAACTGTTGTTACTGACTGAATTCAGAACATTATTTGTAAATGAAAAATGAACAGCACTAGAAATGCAGTCACAGAACGGATCTTTTTGTTGGCTATAGTAGGGAAAACAAATATTATTTTTTATGAGGAAAAATAACTCATTCTATTACAAGAAATTTCTCAAGGAAAGAAAAGCATTTAGTATATATATATATATATATATATATATATATATATATATATATATATATATATATATATATATATATATATATATATATATATATATATATATAGATAGACACACACACACATACATACACACACCTGCCTTGCAATCTTTCCCACTGAGGAACAGTACAGTAGAAATCCAGTGTCCTCATTGCTTTCATGTACGAAATATTATTGGAATTTGTCTGACAATCCATCAGGAAACTGTAAGAAGAAAACACCTGGTATTTGAGTCTGTAATTTAAAAATATATTATTTTCTCCCTTGAGCTATAATTATTGTTATTATTATCAATAATGTGGTGTCTTAAGTCACAGGTTTTTATACTAGAAGCAAAGGAGCAATTTTTGCCTGGAAAATACCAATGGCAATGATCTAATATTTTCCTAAAATGATTCTTTTCAAGGAATTTCTAGAATATCACTGAGTGCAATACTTGATACCAATTAGTCACATTATGAACAGCATATGCCTGTATATTGTAGAGATGACTCATGTACAATTCTGTGAAGGTTTCAGCATGTGCCAGGACATAAGATGGAGGCCATTGTATTCCAACCTCTCAGGCTACTGAAGGCGTAGGTTGTAATGTAGAAAAGGTAGGACATCTAAGCTATGCACCTAGTTCCCATGCATGCTGTTGTCTCATTGCATGACATAGCCATGTCACACAAAGCATTAGATGAAGTGAGTCTGACAAACAGGCAGAGATGATTGAGATCACTGCCAAACCTGTCATTAATTATTTGTACTCAAGGGAGTAGAGCAGGTGTTTGAGGGGCAGATTTTAAGACTGAAGTTTATAATTGATTTAAAGATGATTAAATTGATACAGAGATGAGATATTGATGTCTACAATTCCTATGGTCAGTTTTATTGGTTACAAAGGTACTTGAGCAAAGGGCAGTAAAGTTTGCTAATGGATGGGAAAAGAGATGAAGAGTTGTTTTTTCTACTTATTTGTTGATAAGTTAATAGTTTTATTTGTAGATATAATTCTGATGTTACAGGGATTTTGAGTATATATTTAGGCAGTTTGGGAGGAAATCAGGATTTTGGGGGTAGGATTGACATAATAGTTAAGATCTTAGCCACATAAACACAAGACACAATGTTTGATTGTTATCTCATGTTATTGGTTAGGCTTAAAATGACCCTGCAGGGCAGTTAGCCTAGTATTCACCCATGAACCTATGGGCCAGGAAAGAAGAGCAACAGGGCTGCTTGCTTCAGTATGCATATGAGTATCTGGGAATTAAGAAATAAAATAAGTACAACAAACTGAGATAATTTGTTTTTAAAGGTGTGTGGTTTGATAAGTGGAGTGGGACAGATAAATATGATCGGTGTGATGGAGCTGCTTCTAGTATTTATTTTTTATGGCATGTGGGAACGTTGACACAGGACAGAAACCACTGAGGACTTGCAAACAGTATATGACAGCTTTGTTTGGAAAGAAGGGAGAATGAGAATTAGTAAAAGCTGATTGAAATTAGAAAGGGGTGTATGTAGGTAAGGAATGGCTGATGTTAAGTGTACACTGCAGCAATGAAACACCTGGTATTTGAGTCTCGGCGCTGTAATATATAACATTAAATATCCTGCTTTTTGCTTATTTTTATGAGTTATTTATAGCACTTTTATTGTCTGCTGCATACTTTTCTAGCTAGTTTCATTGTGTGTGAGGTATTAACTGGATTTTGTCTACAGTTATTAAGCATCTGTTTGGGGTTTTTGTTCTGATTTCCTGCCAAGGAGTGTATCTTATTGTTTTCCACATTCTGTCCCTAATGGTATGGTGTTCTTATACTTGGTGGCTTTGCAGTTGCCCGCCCCTACTGTAACTTTGATCTGGGACACTCCTCCCAGTCTAGTGTCTTTACCTCATTCTACCTAATCCAGGGAGAACATTTGAGAAGGCCAACCCACTTAGTTTCTTCTCCTCCTTTCCCTTTTCCACTTTACAAAAAAATAAAAAAATAAAAAAATTTCTAAGCTTGTTTCCTGCAAGTCGTCTAGTCCAGATACAGATTTGCTGTATCCAGGACTGTTTGTAAACTTCTGAGCCCCCAAACCTTTCTGTGTTGGAGGGAAACCTTCTAGCTTAATTTTGTTTCTTAGAACTAGCCATTTTTTTTTAGTTTCAGCACTCAAATATGTTTCTTTGAACTCAGCACTTGTTCAGAACTTATTGTAAGCACTAAATAAGATACAAATTACTACAGCACTCAACTTTCCTCACTTGTCTAGAGGATAACAGCTTTTACTACCTAATAAATAAGCACCTATCCAGGCATGTCTAAGGGTCAGCTCCCGGTGTTTTCTCCTGTCTACCTGATGAATCTGGGTATCTTGGGGCAATGCAGCAATTGCCTCATGTACACAGACAACCCTCTCCTCCAACCACCCAACACTACAACCTGTGAGCGATGCACTTATATAGCCAAACTGGAAGCAAAGCACTCTTCACCCAAGACTGGACTAGACAGTCAAGAGGAGAAGGTAAACACTTGCACCACACCACACTACACTCATCACATAGTCCCTCAAAACCTACACCACCAAAACACACACATAGAAACACAAAACACACACCTACATTTGCAGAGGCTCTCAAGAACAATCTACCCAAGCAACAGGGACCTCCAAAGCAGAAACGCAAGCAACCTCCACCCCCCCAACACACCCCAAATGACACATAGCCCACAAACTCAGTGCGCCACTCAACCACAGCTCATAAGGCATAACAACGTACCCAACACTCTAGTCATAGGTGACTCTATAGTTAGGCAAACTGATGTTCCTCTTACCAGGCTAAACAAGGAGAAAGTTACTGTCAGCTGCCTGTCAGGTGCCAGGATCCACCACATAACACATGCACTCAGGTCATTCCACAACAAGTACAAACATGACTCTGTCATTGTCCATGTTGGTGTGAATGACCTGAGACGTACCTCCCTGGACTACATGAAAAGAGTGTTAGAAAAATATGTATTAACATATGTGTGCAATGCTTATTTTAATAAGGGAAGATTTAACACATTTTTATTCTATATACAGCATTAGTTTTATTTGAGACTGCAAATGTGCTTTTCTGAAATTATACTTTCTGACACTGCAAGATACACTCTGACCTAGTTTGCTAGCACAGCAAAATACATGTTTATGCCTTGGAAATGTACTGGAAAGCAGGTGATTTTCTGCTAGGTCAGGAAATTAAAAGGAGAATAATAATAATTTCTGTAGATCCATTCATTATAGACAATAAGCTCTGTTCGAGTTGATGAAAAAGTGCACAAGCTGCAAGATAGTTAGATATAAAGAACAATAAACTGCTTCAGAAATCTGCACTTGCATTGTGCTTAAATTAGCCATAGTACCTAGACTTGTAACATCACATAGTAAGAAAGTTATAATTGACCAGTGGTCATCAAGGCCATCCTGTTTACTGAAAAATCTTTTTTAAAACTTTGAAGAGTCAGCTAGAAGCATGTGAAAACACCTGTAAAATAACAAATTGTGAACTGGTGATCTGCTACGTCAGTTGTAGTGGGCAATGTCTTGAAAGAAAGGTATAACTGTGACACTTCCTGATTTAGCCAGACAAACTCTGTAACTGCATTTTTTTGTCTCCTTGCGCAAGAATAAAGTTACCTGAACTGAACCTTATGCTTTTGGTCTTTTTAAAGTATTTTTCTCTAACATTTTTTGGTCCGTCGGGAGCCAGAAACCCTCGTATAGCCTGGGATCAGATGGGCCAGGTGGCATGAAACTGCGCAGGGAAGATACCACACCGGATCTTCTTCATTGAAAGACCTCCAACTGAATTGTCATGCAAAAGAGGCCAGCCACTTTTCTGATCTACGACTGAAGGCAGGTTCCATTTGAACAGTGAGTGACCAATCGCTGAGGCTCAGGTAAGGTGAATCTACTTTTTTCTGTTTTAGATCAGGGACTTGATTGTATTTGTTCTGTAATAATTTTTAAAATTCAGGGACAGAAATATTGCTATCTTGTCATAGATCAGGGAAACAGAATAAGTAGGCAGGTAGTCTGAAGAGACTGTAAACACTTGGTGGTACCACATTAAAAAACAAAAGGGTTATGTAACATCTAAAAAAGGTTAGAATAAAATGGGTAATACGTGCACAAAAACAAAAAGACCCCAAAGCCCACCGTTAACCGAAGACACAAAATATATGCAATCACAACGCACCGGCAACATTAAATATTATACTAAATAGGTTAATAAATATGAATTTGATGGGAAACTAGAAAGATCCTCACGTATCAAACTTATTAGACAGTTAAAAAATGATTTTAAAGGTTGGGTTAAAAAACAGCGTAAACTAGGAGTTCCTCAGGCACACAGGTGGATTAAGGAAGCAAACCGAAGAGAACAAAAGAATAAAAATTCAAAAGCAATGTTTCTAGACAAAGAGGATAATAACTTGGTTATAGCATCAGCCCCTCCGCCCACTCCGGTTTCGGTTCCCTTACCCGTTCCCTTACCAGAATATGAAGCAAAAGAACAAATTGACCCACCTCCGCGATATCCAGTTGTTCCAATAAAACCATTACCGTTTGTTAGGGATCCTATCGAGACTAGGTCTCGAACACGTAATTTAAAAGGGGATATTGAATTATATCAAATGAATGAAAATTCACGGGCTATGAGTGAAGAAGACATATGCCCACTCATAGAAGTACCAAATCCTCAGGCAGGACAAGAAGGGCAGAACCCAACTCTCTTAGTATACAGACCGTGGACACCGGAAGACATCCGGAAAGCCACAGAGGGAATTCCCCATCCAAAAGTTAATTTTAGAAAGTTCTTAGAAGACTTACAGGGCATGAGGTTAAGTTATCACTTAAATGAAGAAGAAGTAGAAAAAGTAGTCAGACAAATAGTAGGTCTGGATTGGCACATGATCAGTGGCAACTGGAATCCCCGTGACGCTGCACTTAGACCCTTTCCACATTGCAGCGCAGAACTAGACAACAGAGTGAAAGGTCTGACAGACCGAATTTCTGAGAAATGGAAGGCTAGGGCAGACTGGACTTGCATTAATCAATGCATCCAACAAGAAAGTGAAACTGTTGATAGATATTTTTCCAGATTACTGGAATGCTTTAACAATCGTTGTGGAATGCAAGTGCCCGAAGATCAGACACAAGATTCTCCATATGAGCAGCAGTTAAAGAATGCATTTTTGAAAGGTAGTATTGCACCCATAAGTAGTTTTATCACTAAACATATGGTAGACCATCATACAAGCAGATTACAATCACTGCTTGAATATGCTAGACATGCCGAAAGGCATTTTAACAACAAAAAGAAAAAGAAAGCCTAAGTATTTGCTGTAGAAGATGGAGAAGTTTATTTATTACAGTCCGGACAAAAGGGCAAAAAGAATGCCCAGGGAAACAAACACTCTGATCAGCAATCAGAGGACTTTGAAGGGAGAAAGAAAAGAGGTGAGTGCTTCAAATGCGGGAAAAAAGGACACTTGGCAAGGGATTGCAGGAAAAATAAGAATGCAGCAGTGGAAGACAAAAACGATGAGGGTGAGGACTGACTATATGAAAGTCAGGAATCACTAGATATGAATAATAGAGAAAAGACAAATGACAATGTGATAGAAGGAGCAGAAAATGTGATAATAGAGGAAGTACAGGAAGCTACCAATAGTGAAGAAAACAAAATCTTAGACCTAGCATTACTGAGCTTAGAGCTCTATTTGGCTGACACAAAACCAGAAGTTACACTCCTGGTAGAAGGGAGGGAAGTTAAATTCTTGTGTGATTCAGGGGCATCACGAACCCTGATACACCCCTCCAAATTACCAGAAAATTCAGAATCACATGACTTTATACTTGTAAAAGCAGCTAATGGACAGCTGTATCAGGAGCCTCTCTCTCATAACATTACAATAACAGATCCTGTTTCAGGATTAACCCAGAAAAGCAAAATTGTTGTTTCTGCAAAATGCCCAGTGAACCTTTTGGGCAGAGATCTTATGCAACTATTAGGCATAGCAGTAGTTCCAACCATGCAGGGTATGGAAGCACAGCGACAAACTAATACTTTTGCAGTGCAAACGGAAGGTGAGACATTTTACTGGTACAGCCAGGACTTAGTTACAACTGGCCCTGGAGCAGTAACTGAAGAGTTAATGAATGTAGCTATCAGTAAGTTCCCCTCCCTTTGCATTGACATACAACACCTGTTGCACTGTACTCTGTATTATTGTAATACACCAGGACCTGACAAAGAATACGAACAAGAACTGTTTAAAAATCATGCAAACAGATTAGTACTGTGTAATTTGTACTGGGACATGAAAGGGAACAGTGTAGTTAGCTGTTCATTACCCCAGGAGTTCTTTTCACTTTACAAATCAAATCTAATACCGCATGTTAGTTTAACTAAAGAGGAAAATTTAAAATGGATAGACCTAGGAGAAAAAGTCACAAAATGGGAAAAACAGACCGAATTAGAACTGTCAGAACAGGGAATACAAAGACAGAAACTGAACTGGATAACACAAACACATCCAGCTGTACACTTGCAGTCCAGCAAAGACAGCTCAGAAACCTTCTTATTAGAAGAGGAAGAAAAAGCTTTGTTAGACATACCAGAAACTCTCTGGTCAACAGGAAAATCAGACTTAGGACTAATTTGCACAGCAGGACCAGTTACTATCACGCCAAAATCAGCATTCAGACCACAAAAAAGACAGTACCCCTTGAGAAAAGATGCAGAGGCAGGTATTAAACCAATCATAGCAGCTTTGCTTAAGAGGGGAATACTGGTGGAATCCCCCGATTCACCATGTAACACACCCTTATTCATAGTTAGAAAAGCAAACGGAGAATGGCATATGGTCCAAGATTTACAAGCTGTAAATGATGCAGTAATACCAAGAGCACCTACGGTGCCAGATCCACATACCTTGTTGAACAATTTAAAACCTCAACAGAAGTACTTTTCTGTGGTAGATATCAGCAATGCATTCTTTTCAATACCGACACACCCTGACAGCCAGTATTGGTTTGCATTTACATTTCAGGGGAAACGGTATACATATACGCGACTACCACAGGGTCATAGCGAAAGTCCAACAATAGTCTCACAAGAAATGGCAAGTAATCTAGCGGGATTTATCCCACCGAAAGGTAGTCAAATTTTACTTTATGTTGATGACATCCTGCTGGCTGCCCCCACCCAGCAAGATTGTAAGGACTATACTATAGCATTATTAAAATTCTTAGCAGAAGAAGGACACAAAGTAAGCAAAAATAAATTGCAGCTTTGGAGAAAACAAGTGAAATACCTTGGATATGTAATATCCAAAGATGGCAGAACACTAGATGAGGACAGAAAAGTAGCAATTTTACAAGCACCAAAACCCACAACCAAGAAGGAAATGATGTCCTTCCTAGGTACGACTAATTTCTGTCGGAGCTGGATCCCAAACTATGCTTTGGAATTTTCACCTTTAACCGACCTGATTTTCAAGAAGCCTATGGCAGCACAAGATTTAATACAATAGACACCAGAAGCAGAATTAACTTTCTGCAAGCTAAAACAATTAATAGCATCATCATTAGTTTTAGGATTACCAAGTTATCAGAAATGTTTTTTCCAAACTGTAGATTGCAAGCAAGGTTATATGACATCAGTATTGACTCAACAGCATGGGGACAAGCAACGCCCCATTGCTTATTATTCATCACAACTGGACCCAGTTGTGAGGTCTCTACCCCACTGTGTACAAGCAGTAGTTGCAGCTGCAATGGCAGTGCAGGCTTCGGCCTCAGTAGTGTTATTCCACCCTCTCACATTGAGAGTGCCTCATGCAGTCGCAATCATTTTACTGCAAGAAAAAATAGCATATCTTTCCCCTGCTAGGCATCTTTCTTGTATGACTATATTGCTGAGCCAATCTCACATGACAATTGAACGATGTACCACTTTGAATCCGTCTACCTTGCTCCCAACTCCTGTGGATGGCACACCCCATAACTGCCTGCAGGTAATTGCGCAAAAGGCACTGCCTAGAAAAGACCTCACGGATGTTCCCTTGGATAATGCCGAGGTGACATTTTACGTAGATGGCTCATGTAAAAGGAGTCCTACAGGATAGAACCTAACAGGATATGCAGTAGTTTCAGACACTGAGATTGTAGAAGCGAAACCTCTACCACATAACTTATTTGCACAAGCAGCAGAGTTGATTGCCTTGACACGGGCATGTACCTTAGCAAAGGGTAAAAGTGTAAACATTTTTACAGACAGCCAGTATGCTTTCTCTACTACACATGTTTTTGCACAACAGTGGAAGAATCGAGGAATGGTGACATCTACTGGCAAACCGATTAACCATGCACAGTTTATTTTAGATTTATTAGATTCTATTCAGTTGCCTCAGAAAGTAGCTATTTGTAAATGCATAGCTCATACAAAACAACAAGATAGGATTTCAAAAGGCAATGCGAGAGCTGACACAGCTGCAAAGCAAGCAGCCTCAGAAGCATTTCTTTTGAACGAGGAATTACAACCTTCTGAGATCTTAGACTTAGAAATGTTAAAAACAATGCAGACACTTACTACACAGGCTGAACAACAAAAATGGAAAAGACGAGGAGCAATTCTCAAGGAAGGACTATACATCTCCAAAGAGGGAAAACCAATATTACCGTCTAATTTATTTAGATATGCAGCTTTGTTGAGCCATGGGCAGAGCCATGTCTCAACAGGGGGTGTGGTACAGTTAGTGAATCTGGTGTTCGCTACGTATGGGTTTTCAAACTACACTAAAAAATTTTGCCTGTCATGTCACACTTGTAATAAACATCATGCACAAGGGGCATTAAAGCCCAAGCAAGGGAGTTTCCCTACACCACCGTATCCATTTCATACCATCTGTATGGATTTCATAGAATTGAACAAATGTGAAAACAAAAAGTACTGCTTTGTCATTGTGGATATGTTCTCCAAATGGGTAGAGGCCTTTCCGACTAGTAAACCAGATGCAGTCACTGTTGCAAAGACCCTAGTTAAAGAGATTATTCCTAGATTTGGCATACTGGAAAGGATCTACAATGACAATGGTACATATTTCATTAACCAAACTATACAACAGCTAAGTCAGTATTTTGGGATTTCTTTAAAACATCACTGTGCATATCACCCTCAATCTGCAGGGTTGGTAGAAAGGCACAATGGAGTTTTAAAGAATAAACTTAGGAAACTTATAACAGAAACACAGAATAATTGGGTGTACTGTTTTCCCCTGGCACTGTTGAGCATGAGAACTGTTCTGAATGCAAAAGGACTGACACCTTTCGAAAAGATTTTCGGAAGAGCTTATTATATACCTCAGTGGAAACCTCTCATGCCTGCAGACCAGGAAGCAGATTGGACACTTGCAGACTACATGATGAATATGCTAAATAACAAACATCTTTTACTGTTTAATTCTGTTTCAGATAAAAAATAAACCAACACCTCCGAAGTAGCAGTAGCCCCAGGCACTTGGGTCTGGGTGAAGACAATCAAAAAGAAGAATTGGACGACACCAAAGTGGGAAGGTCTGTATCAAGTACTGCTGAACACGCCCACAGCAGGCAAGATTGCGGAATGTTCATCTTGTATTCATTTGACACACTGCAAACTAGTCAAAAACTTTGAACTTGATAAAACTCTTGCTAACACACAGCAGCAATAAAAATGACGACAAGACCTAGAGACAATAGGAATACTGAACGATTTCAGCAGTATATTCAGCAATGTTGCATAATCATCTTAATAACTGCATTAGTGACAATGTTCTTTTTGTTGTGGCTTTTGCTGTGGCCTTTCTTTTCTTCAGCCACACCAGCTAGACTGAATAAACGTGATTCAACATTCATAGACTGGCATCCGAACTTTAACACTTACCAAGCAATTAAATATGTGTATGCTGAGACTTTTAATGTTTCAAATTGTTGAATTTGCACAGCTATACCAACAGCATACGGGGGATTATTGATGGCTGCTGTCCCCATAGGGGTCAATGAGACCTGGGAAAACTTGATTTTTGAGACTACACCTGTGAAATCTAGAGACAAAATTGCATTATTTCTGCCTGTTACACAAACAGGAATTGTATGCTTTTTCAAGAATTACACCATTCAAGTAGGTTGGAGTAGATGTAATGTTACTATCTCTTATAAATGTTATATTAAACCTAAAAATGCTAGAAATACAGAAACAATTTGTGATGCAGATTATGACTCATACTTTGAGTCCTTACATAAAACTGTCAGTGATATACAACATAATCCTATTCTTCTAAAGCAACTGACTATTATAGATAAGAAAATGTTTCATGCAGGGAAGGTGTATATCAATACTAAGGTAGAAAACTGTTACTTCATATGTGGGAAAAGGCATACAAATGGTTGCCTGAGAATTGGTCCGGCAGTTTTTTTTTGGGTTACCTGGTCCTGGCCATACGACACACTACAGCTTTGCCTCATGGGAGAATTCGAAACATTAGAGACGTCACGAAGAAACCTGAAAATCCAATCAAAAAAAACTGAGAATCCAGTAGGACAGATCGTAGAAGGCTGGAGGAACCATAACTCCGTGAAAGACAAAAGTAAACTAGCACACATGGACTTGAGTGACACTATCATATCCTGGGCTGGCATAGCCCCTGCATATGGTGCAGTTAAATCAATTTGGGAACTGAGAAAACTATCCAAACTCCTCGAGGTCATGAGCAATGCAACTTTTTCTGCTCTTGAATTAATGACTGATGAACTGAATGCAATGAGAACTGTGGTGCTTCAAAACCGCATGGCTCTTGACTTCACCCTAGTGGCGAGAGGTGGTACGTGCGCTTTAATCAAAGACGAGTGCTGTTTGTTCATTCCCGACAATAAGCACGAAATCAATGACCATTTGGAAGTGATCCAGCAAGTGTCAGACATGACCAGGCCAGGCCCAAACCCACTGATGGACTTTTTCCAGGATTTGTTTGGGGGGTGGGGTTCCATCCTAATGAACATCCTAATTGCCATTTGTGTGGGATTACTATTGTTAGGAGCATGCATTTGCTGTGGAATTCCCTGCATGAAAAAAATTAATCAAAGATTTTATAGACATGTTAGTTTCAGAGACTTTGTATCAAAGTACTGAAATTGAAGAACTGTTGAAAAAGGAAACACTTTCATAAGTTTAAACTGAATGACTCTCTTAGCTGAAAATCCTCAAAGGAAGAGGTTAGGAGAAGAAAATAAACTGTTTATGCTTCTGAAATAGAATAAAAAGTATGAACAGGAGGGAAATGTTAGAAATATGTATTAACATATGTCTGCAATGCTTATTTTAATAAGGGAAGATTTAACACATTTTTATTCTATATACAGCATTAGTTTTATTTGAGACTGCAAATGTGCTTTTCTGAAATTATGCTTTCTGACCTAGTTTGCTAGCACAGCAAAATACATGTTTATGCCTTGGAAATGTACTGGAAAGCAGGTGATTTTTTGCTAGGTCAGAAAATTAAAAGGAGAATAATAATAATTTCTGTAGATCCATTCATTATAGACAATAAGCTCTGTTCGAGTTGATGAAAAAGTGCACAAGCTGCAATATAGTTAGATATAAAGAACAATAAACTGCTTCAGAAATCTGTACTTGCATTGTGCTTAAATTAGCCGTAGTACCTAGACTTGTAACATCACATAGTAAGAAAGTTATAATTGACCAGTGGTCATCAAGGCCATCCTGTTTACTGAAAAATCTTTTTTAAAACTTTGAAGAGTCAGCTAGAAGCATGTGAAAATATCTGTAAAATAACAAATTGTGAACTGGTGATCTGCTACGTCAGTCGTATTGGGCAATGTCTTGAAAGAAAGGTATAATAACTGTGACACTTCCTGATTTAGCCAGACAAACTCTGTAACTGCATTTTTTGTCTCATTGCGCAAGAATAAAGTTACCTGTACTGAACCTTGTGCTTTTGGTCTTTTTAAAGTATTTTTCTCTAACAAAGAGGCATGGAGCAGCTGTCTGATCTTGTAGCCCAGGCAGGTATGACCCTAGCCCTGAGTAGCATCCTGCCATCACCCAGAATGATACCACAGTACAAGGACAAATGATTGACTTCAACAATTGGCTAAGTTTCTGGTGTTATTCTAAGGGGATCCAGTATCTGTCTGCCTGGGATGACATGATCAACAAACCACAATGCTTTGCCAGAGATGGCCTTTACCTGTCGCCCTTGGGATTCTGGATCCTGGCTAAGGGTCTTGCCACCCCTATAGTGCCTTTTTTAGGCAAGGTTCAAATGACAAATTCACCACCGTAACAGATACAAGCAAGCAAAATCTGAGGGTAATGCTACTCAATGCTAGAAGTCTAAACCTCAAAATGCACTCATTTGAGGCACTCCTTAAAATGGAGAACATCGACATCTGTGCAGTGACAGAGACCTGGTTCAAGGCTCCAGAGAGCACCCCTGCATTACCAGGCTATAATTCATACCACACATTTTGGCCATCTAACCTGGACCGAAACATTAAAGGTGGAGGCGTGTTCATATTCATTAAGGATATCCACACCTCCAGGCTAGTTGCTCAGCATAATGCATCCCAGATTATCCAAGTGCAACTAACTTTGGGCAAGACCGCAATCCAACTTGTAGCTTGCTACAGATGCCCCACCATGCTCTAGGATTCCCACTCCTCATTTCTTGATACACTGGAAAATATTAGGATACAACCTACCACCCTAATAAGTGGTGATTTCAACTACCCCACCATTAATGTACCAACTCTTGTGCTCAACGTTTTCTGGAATTCATAGATTCCAATGCCTTGGATCAACTTATCCACACCTCCACCAGGGGCAGCAATATCCAAGACCTGGTCATTACCAGCATGGGCAACCGGTGTTCCACACCAGAGATCAATTCCTCATTGGTCAGATCCGACCACAAGCTAATCACCCTAGACATCCACATCCCACCCCCACCCCCCATTAGGGAACCCACCATAAAAAATTTCTCCAAAGCCAACTTCACACTTCTTAAGACAGAAGTGGCAAACTTCACAACACCCATGCTGATAGACAATAGAGGTACGACTGCTGAATCCTACACAAATGCACTTTATAAGCACTTACATGAGTGCATGGATAGTGCAATCCCTAACAGAACCAAGATGCTATCCTCCAAAAAAAGGAAGCCAATCTTGTGGTCCCCTGCCATAAACAAACTCTACAATAGAAGAAAGAAACTGTTGCAAAAAAGAGTAAAATCCCATGATTGGAGGACCTCCCTGGTCAGCTTCAGTAAGAAGCTGAGATCCCTCATAAAATCCTCCAAAGCTATTTACAAAAACAAAATTGCCATAGATTCTAAAGGCAGCCACAAAGCATTATATAGCTATGTCAAGAATCTCAATGGCAACACTCAGATCTGTTCTGAGTTACAGCACAATGGCACTAAATATACAGAACCAACTGATATTGCCAGCATCTTGGCAGATAGGTTCAGTGCTAACTTTACCCCACTCTCATTCCCTAAAGGGCCCATCTCTATAACAGAAGAATGCAAAGTTCCTGTAATCACGGCTGCACAGGTAAAAAACACACTTTCCAAACCAAGAACACAGCATCCATGGGACCTGACAACATCCCAGGCTGTGTTCTACATGAACTACAGAATGGACTGGCACCCCACTTAAGTACCATGTTCAATCATAGCCTCACCTCAGGCTTTGTGCCCACTGAATGGCACACAGCAACAGTTATCCCACTCCACAAAGAGGGAGCCACTAAGGACCCCAGGAACTACCGCCCCATTAGCCTGATGAGCCTGGTCTGCAAGGCTATGGAACATATCATCATGGAACTTATAAACAATGACATTGGTAATCTCCAAACTCTGGACCCTACCCAGTTCAGGTTTGTAAAAGTCAGATCATGTCTCCTAAACCTGATAGACAGCCTATCTAGATCTCGCCAAGGCTTTTGACACAATCCCCAACTCTGGAATTATAGATAAACTCACTAAACTAGGTATAAATCCCTATGTCACAAGATGGGCTGCCAATTGGCTCACTGACAGAACCCACACTGTGAAAGTAGAAGACTCCAAATCCAACTTCAGACCAGTGACAAGTGGAATACCACAGGTCCAGTCCTGGGTCCTCTCCTGTTTGGTATCTACTTCTCTGAAGTACAGGCTAACACAGAAGGTCTTTGGCTAATGAAGTTTGCAGATGACTGCAAACTAGGAGCCATAATCAAAACTCCTAACGATGTGGACATCCTACAAAAGGGCCTCACTGAGACAGATGCTTGGTGTCAAAGTCATGGCCTAAAGCTCAATGCCAAAAAGTGCATTGTCATCCCTTTTGGTAAAAACTCTGTACTCATGAACTACCACATAAGCGGTAGTCTACTTAACATCTAAAGTGTGATAAGAGACCTTGGGACACAGGTGGACAGTAGTCTCTCCTTTGATAATCACATCGCCACAGTAGTCAGGAAATCCTTCTACGTGGCACACCTCATCACAAAAGTTTTCTCATCCAGGAAAAAATAGATCATTGTTCCCCTCTATTCATCACTCATTAGACCCATTATAGAGTACAACACCCCTTTTGGTATGTACCTCACAAGACATCTACAACAACTGGAAAGACCACAGAAATACCTCACAAAAAAGAACTTTACACCATCACATATTGCATACTCAGAGGCGATCTCTGCCTAACATACAAAGCAATGTCAAACCAAGAGCTGTTGGACATGCTCCACTTAAAGAAATCCCAATCCCTCTGAGCTACATGCTCTAGGGACCTAAACATTGTCACCACAATAAACAGAACATGCTGGAGGGATAGATTCCTGTCCCAAAGGCTTCCCATACTCTGGAACAAACTACCTATCTATATAAAACAAAGCTCCTCATTAGCACTCTTCAAGAAAAATCTTAATGATTGGATTGGAAATAGGAAATTCACCCCGGGGATCCCTTCTGTGGCTCTGCTCGATAGGGGCACAGGAAAATAGTTTTATTGGGTGGTGAAAGTCAGGCTACTGTTTGGCTAAGCTTATATAGGCCTTAGGGCCAATAGCCTAGTACCTACCTATGAACCTACCTATGAACCTATGAACAGGCACCAGTGATTGCAGAAGATCAAAAAGAAGGGTACTTGGGGTCCAAAAGATGGGAGGAATAGCTTCATGTAAGTAGTAGTGCATGTCCCAAGTAGTGACAATAATGGAGAAATGAGTTTAGAGAGAAACAGGATTAAAAGCCAGTTTCAGAGATGAGTGTTGAGTGCTCCTGGAACAGATGAATTTGGCCACAATCGTTTTACGGTTATTGAAGAAGTATATTCTCAGGTAAGGAAAAGGGTGAGTTTAGTAAGTTAGAAACGGTAAGAAAAGAATATGCAGTGGAGAAGGAACTGGGCAACAAATTAACATTTGAAAAGATTTATATAGATTCAGAGGTTAAAGGCGAATGGGGGCAAGAGAGTGGTCCTTTTAATATGTTGAAGAAGAAGAAATGTTGGAAGGAGCAGACAGGAAGTATAGGTAATATGTACAGGTACTCTGACATCCTGGACAGCATAAGGGGTTTGCATGAGCTGAGGAATAAATTGATTGGTGATAGTGACAGGTGAAATGATGATAGATTGTGTCAGCAAGCTTGGAACATGTGTGGTTGGACACAGTATATGGGGACAGTAGGCATTATGCAAAAAAAAACTGTTGCATAAATGGTGCCAAACTCCAGCAAGCTTAGGGAGGAGTGAAGTGATGCTGATGTTCATTTGAGATGTGGAGAGTTAGGGCATATAGTTTACATACATACTGGCACTGTAGTGAAGGTCAGGACACACTGTGGAACTGTGAGTGAGCACATGGAAGGATGATTGAGAAGAAGTGGTGGTTCTGTCTTTGGAGTGGCAAATGGAGTGGATGGACTAGAAAGGAGAGAGTGGAATTTTAGTTAACAGCAAACTGGACAAAGTGTGAATCTGCAAGGTGACAGAAATAATGCAGAGTAAGAGTAGAAATTTAGTATAATCCACTAGGGAGGAAGGAGTGGGAAGCAACTTGTAAGAGATGAGGAATTCAAGAGCAAGATAAAGAGGCAGTGGTAATCAGCAGAAATGGTAATGATGATGCGATTAGGGAGATAACGAAAGACAATGAAAGGGATGGAATGTTTATCCAGTAGTGGAAGTAAAGACGGATGGAACTTTACAGTAGCTGAGGTCAGGTGAGAGCTGTTTTGATAGTTGTGTGCATTCTCAGACTGTGATATACAATTCTTTTTGTTGGTGGTGGTTTTTTTTTTATTTTTTTTTGGTGACTTGGTTAATTTTAATCTCTTGGGGTGATAATGTAACTTTTACTTTTCAGCTTGCTCGCAAACAATTGTATATATCTACGTTTGTAAAATGTCCCTGATTTTGCCTCACATATATCTGCTCTGTCCCCCTAACATGTCCAATTGTCTTGTAAATCATTGAGAATTACAATCAGTCAATAAGGCCAGACACTAGAGCTTCATACTTCTTATTGTCAGGAAACGCATGTCTGCGTACAATCTGCTGTTTTATTAACTTTTAAGTGAATTAGAAAAATGTTTAAAAATCGCCCCTGATTTTGAGCTTTTGCCCCCCCCCACACACACACACACATACAAACACTGTTATATTTGACTTTGTCTAGAATTATTACTATTATTATTACTATTATTATTATTATTATTTATTTTGTTAAACACCTTTATTAAATTTTCACAACACCCAGGCAAACACATAGTAACAGAAAATATAAAAAAAACATATTAACATGCTTACCATTTACGTACATTAAACATCCCATATCTTTTCTTTGTACTTATCATCAGTCCAACGTTACATAAATTATTAATAAAAAGATGAAAGAATTTTTTCTGGGAAGGGAAGAGTGTGGTTGAGCCTTCCAATAGAACAAGGTGGTTTGGGATTACCTGATTTGAAGTGATATTTTGAAGGCACACATTTATGGCTCATAAACATAACACAAGCAGAAGATTATAACTCCAAATGGAAAAGGATGATGAGCGGCTAGGAGGAAAGCTGAAGAAACAGAGACTGGGATTTAGGATGCCGATCCTTAAAGAGAATAGTAACAACCATGCAGAATATTATATTCACAAAGTGTTTTAAGGACTAAGACAGCATGAGAATGGAGAAAAGATATTTTGCCAATAGGGATGACTGTAGGTAGGAGTACAGAAAACAGCCAAGAACAAGCTGGAATTTACTGGAGAAAACTGATAAAGGAACCAATCTATTGGGAGCAATGACTAGAGAGGGAAAGGTAATGGAATAGGAAGAGGCCAAGGAGACATTTAGACTGCAGGCTAGAGAACGCCTTTCCTGTCAGGGGTTGATATCAGAGTACAGGCAAAGAGAAAGAAATAGGGGGATCCTAAATGAAAGATCAGCACTGGTAGAGGTTTAAGTTGAATATAGAACAGAAGCTGATGTTAAAAAAGGGATAATTAGTAGGGCATATAAAATATTACATTGTAAATATAAGAATCATTCAGAGGAGGTTAGAAAGAAGCAAAGAAGTTGAGAGGTTTGTCAGGTACACATCCATTTTTAGAAGTCTAGCCTTATTACAACTTTGCTAGCATTCTCGTATCTTCAAGCTGAGTTATAGCTAGCTAGTCTTGCATCTGGTACCATCCCCTGATCTGGTACCTCCCCCAACTTTAACTTCAGGGGGATTCAGGTAGAAAAAAACACCTGTACTCAGACGTCAAGAGCAAAAATAAATGAATGGTAGCAAATTGCTACAGTTTATGTCACACAAAGATCTCTTTTGTGCCTTGGCTCTGGTGCAAATGTTATATCAGTATCTGAATGCCACTAATGCACTGAAGGAATGGAGCACTAAAGTGCTTCAGTTCTGTCTGTAAATGCAATGCCAATATTCATTTCTGAATACTCGTAATCCACTAAAGGCCAGTCAGGATCTGCAAATCACACCCCACTTTGTGTACAGGGTGGCTACCCCCTTTACCCCATTCCAGCTATGCCTCTGAGTTTATGATTATGAATAATGACAGCATACTTTCAGACATTTACTGTTTACATCATGATCAGATAACTTTGCAAATACTCAAGTTTCCGTAATTTTATTCATATTTTTGTGTTCTCATATCTATCTTCTCTTTTGAAAATATAGTGAGTTAATTAAAGTTTTTTGGCTGCTTACCTACTGTGTAACTTGCCTAGGATTGGTAAGATGATTTGATTTTACTGACCATGAAAAGATCACTTATAGCAGCTCTATTCCTTTTACTCTAATACTAGTTAGGAGGCATCTGAAAAGGTCTGGGATTATTGTGGCTGACACACAGGGTATTTCAGGTCGATAATCCATGTTACTCCATGGAGAAATCTATTAATCATTCCATACTCTGTCAGTTTCATATGGTTTAGTAGACCCTCAATCTACATTTTACTTTTCTCTCATAAGCCATCCATGCAGCATATGTTCAAATATTTAAAAAAACTTTGCAGGGGAAAGCAATTGTGGGTGGTATTTTAGTCATCTTAAATGGACAACATCGGAGTTATGTAGAAGTGATTACAATGATATTTTTTGTCCATTTAAGGTTACTAAAATATAGCACCCACAATTGCTTTCCCCTCCAAAGTGTTAAAATAGCAATTAGTCTTATTGCAACAATGTTGCATTCCTCATTATTTTATGATGTTCCATTTTTAGGTATAGCAAGATATCATACTGCTGGTACTGCTGTCTTCTTCAAGCAGGCCATAATACTGTTGAACGTTTGAAGTGCAGAGTTCACAAATAAATGACCTAAGCATGCAGCCATCCTTGTGCATAGAAATATATGACACCCAAACACAATTCAATCACTTATAGAATGTCATAATAGTTAATGTCCAGTATATGCTAAACCACGATGAGTGTAAACAGTATATCTTGCTTTGAATCAGTTTAGTGAAATGATCAAACAAGAATACATTAATAATGGGAAGCTCAATTATTTTTCCTCTGTAAGAACATAAAAACAAATGTACACAGGGTGATCAGTGGTCAAGTGTGTGTTGGTACTACAGATATTCACAGCATACACAGGCACTAACCATACACTCATAGATAGCCATGCAAGTCCACATTCCACTACAAAAGTCAAGTCAGGTGAAACACAGATTAATCCCAGAACTAAACTGGAAAATATAAATTACTTGTGTGGAGGTGCAGCTGTTTTGGAAAATGCTGATGAAATGTCCATGGCTGTAAAACTAGAAGACAGATATGGATGATCCTAAATGGATAAAAAACAAGGCTTGTAAAAAAGTATATCTTCATGTAGTGGAGTAGTAATAATGTAAGATACGCATGAAAATGCACATATGTCTGATACAACATTGAGGACATATTTGCTTTTTTTATTTTTTCATTTTTCATATAATACGCTGAAAACTGCTCAGCCATTACAAAGACAACAGATATTTATGGCCTTTCAGAATACTCTGCTGGCAATGTCTTGCATCCTATAAAGCAGATAACCATCTCATGGGGGGCTCATTGGCACTTTTGCTATGGGTGTTTGAAGGGGACCACTGCTGAGCTGTGGAAACAGTCATGGTTAAGTTCCATGGTAGCAGTGGGGGCAGTGCTGTGCAGATGCTCAACATGTTTCTCACTGTCATAACTTCACTATATTGCAGATCGTTTCATCTGATCCAGTCCTGTTATTTCATACCTTCCATTATGCATATGAAACAAAAGCAGCAAAGTTATTAATGGAACTGCAAAGGCACCCAGCAAGACTAGGAGGAGATACAAGCTGCTGTTTTCCAAAGCACACAGTGATGTATGGCCCTCAGTGATGGATCTTGAAATCAAATCGATGTACATTTCATGCAGTGATAGTTAGCTTGAATTACAAACTTTCAAAAATGCTGTGCACACAGTTTTTAAAGTCACTAAAGTTTTACACTGTGCTTTGTCATTGCAGGACAATGAAATCTGTAGCACTGACATTTCTGACAAAAGAAATGTGGCCAAAGCCATAACTAGGTCAGGGCGGAGGAGGTGGCTGCCTGAGGTGCAAGCTATAACAGGCACAATAAGCAGGTAGTAATTGTGCAGGAGTACTGGCATTGATTTATAAAGACAAAAGAATATTACAACTTCATAAATGCATCACAATACTGCATTTGTGAGTCATGGCTGAAGTGCTGAGTTGGAGGGGTAGGGCAGTTTGTAGTTAGGCACACTGCACCTCACAGCCTAGCAAGTTCTCTAAATATGGCTATTGCAAACCAACATGACTGCTGACAGGTACAGTTCCATAAAATAATATATGCATGAATCAAAGCTTAGCAATAAGCATTGTTTTGATATGTGACACACCATGAAAGGTGGGTAAGCTGCACTTTAAGTAGGATGTGTGTTGCGTAAATTAAATAAATGAATGTAAACCGATATATGCATGAATAAAGCTTTCCATTAAACATTGTTTTGATATGTGACACACCGTGAAAGGTGGATAAGCTGCATTTTAAGTAGGATGAGCATTGTGTGAATTAAATAAAAGGTTGTATGAGCATGATTATGCTCTCAGGTCTGGTAAAACAAACAAAAAATACATTATTCAAGCTTATGTATGAATTTTAAAGAAATTAATTTTTATGTTGTGGATTGCTTAGATATGAGTGATCAATATGGTGACATGGAAAATAAGTTAAACATCAAATAATTTACTTTGTAAGTATATCTCAATGCATGTGTTACACCTGGGCTCAATGGACAAGTCACTCATAGAATATTTTTTGTATGTAACTAACTTTATTTCCAGTATGATGAAGGTCTTACATGAAAGATGAAAGCAGTTACTCTGTGCTTATATAATAAAAGCTAGTTTGGAGTCTAGCATTTGTGAGTTATACCTTGTGAAAATAAGAGAGGCCCAATTTTTTAACATTTTCACTATTTCTTTAGGTGTTATTGCATAGTTTTGTTGTTGCTGTTTTTGTTTTATTAAAGGCTTATTTCTTGTTCAGAAATACAAGTCACAAGATAACCTGTATAGTTATCCCCTTTGGGAAAAAGCATGTACCCATGAATTACCACGTAGGTGGCAGTACACTAAACACCAAAAGTGTGATAAGAGACTTAGGGACACAGGTGGACAGTAGTCTCACCTTCGATAACCACATCGCCACAACAGTCAGGAAATCCTTCAGTGTGGCACACCTCATCACTAAGGCCTTTTCATCCAGAAAAAAAGGAGGTTATTGTCCCACTGTACTCATCCCTCATTAGACCCATTATAGAGTACAATGCCCCATTTGGTATGTACCTCTCAAGACATGTGCAACAACAGAAAAGGCTGCAGAAATACCTCACTAAAAGAATCACAGGCCTAAAGCAGATCCCCTATGCTGACCATCTAAAAAAAACTCCACCTATACTCTGTCACATATCTTCTACTCAGAGGCAATCTCTGCTTAACATACAAGGCCATGTCAAACCTAGAGCTGTTGGACATGCTACACTTAAAGAAATCCCAATCCCTCAAAGACACATGCTCCAGGGATCTAAACCTTGTCATCACAATGAACAAAACATGCTGGAGGGATAGGTTCCTGACCGAGGGACTCCCCAGACTCTGGAATAGACTGCCCATAAATGTTAAGCAGAGCGCCTCTTTGGCCCTCTTTAAAAGGAACCTTGATGATTGGATGGGAGATAGGAAATTCACCCCGAGGATCACGTCAGTCACCCTGCTAGACAGGGGTCCAGGGAAGTAAATACTGTGGGAAGAAATAGCCAGGGAATTGTTATGGCTAGGCTTGTATAGGCCCTAGGGCCAATAGCCTAGTACCAACCAATGAACATATGAACCTATGAAAATTTTTTTTTGAAAATAATACTTTCTACTCTGAAGGGGACAAAAAAAGGAAAAGGAAAAAATACAAATTTATTTTTGCTCATTAAAAAAGTGTTTGTTACCTCAAAGATGAGCACAGTAAGTATCAGGCAGTGTGGGGTGCAACCTCTTCATGGTGATACAAGGGAACCTGCCTCCTTTTATAAACAGCATGGGGGTAGAACATCTTCATGGTGATACAGGAGAACTTGCCTCCTGCATAAAATCAGTGTGTGGGTCCAACCTCTTCATGGTGATACAGGGGGACTTGCCTGCTGTATAAAATCAGCAAGGGGGTGCAACCTATTCATGGTGATACAGGAGAACTTGCCTCCTGCATAAAATCAGTGTGGGGGTCCAACCTCTTCTTGGTGATACAGGGGGACTTGCCTGTTGTATAAAATCAGCAAGGGGGTGCAACCTCTTCATGGTGATACAGGGGAACTTGCCTCCTGCATAAAATCAGCATGGGGATGCAACCTCTTCATGGTGACACAGGGGGACTTGCCTGCTGTACATAATCAGCATGGGGATGCAACCTCTTCATGGTGATATAGAGGAACCTGCCTCCTGTATAATACCAGCATGGGGGTGCAACCTCTTCATGGTCATATAGGGAACTTTCCTCTTGCATAAAATCAGCATGGGGATCCACCTTCTTCATGGTGACACAGGGGGACTTGCCTGCTGTACAAAATCAGCAAAGGGGTGCAACCTCTTCAAGGCGATACAGGGGAACTTGCCTACTGTATACAACCAGCATGGGGGTGCAACCTCTTCATGGTGATACAGGGGAACTTGCCTCCTGCATGAAACCAGCATGTGGATGCAACCTCTTCATAGTGATACAAGGGAACCTACCTCATAGATACAATCAGTATTGGGTTTAACCTCTTCATGGTGATACAGGGGAACCTGCCTCCTGCATAAAATTATTTTGGACACCTCTGGTGAAGAAGAGTCACATCTGTGAAATGCAATTTTTGTGCACCATCATCCATATAACTTTCAAAAGTGTGCAAAATCTTTGGAATCCAGAAATTAAGAAAACATGATGTTTGAGTGTCACCAGAGTGGATTACTTGGACTTTATCCAACAATGTAGAAATAAAGACAAATGCAGTATTGCCTACATTACTTGTCCTTATCACAATGATTTACCAGGCTAGCAACAGAGTAGGTAAATCCATCCAGGATTTCAAGCAGGTGAGAGCAGAGGTCAGAAGGGTGTTTTTATGGAACTCAGGTAAACAAATGGTCTTATAAATAGAGGTGTCTAACATGAAAGCCTCCACTTAGCAACCAAACTAAGCTTGAAGTGGAACTAAAGGTGATTGAGCTGAATGTCCATGCCAGGTGTAGGAACTTAAGATGTGTGGGATTCCCTGAAAGAAAATAGAGGATAATGACTGTCTGATGTTTATTAAATAGTAACTCATCTGTGCCATAAGAGGTGTTACTTATAGAGAGGGAGAGAATCCAAATTTTCATAGAATGTCCAGATTTTTGCCTCCTATTTTTGTTCTATTCCTCATAAAATGAGTGGTTTTCTGTCAAATCTCTAAGGATGGATATCACTAAATAATGACATATATTTGAGTTTCAGACTTCATATGCATGCTAACAGAAATCCTGTTAATCTAGCAACTTTCTAAGTTTATAAGAGCAATAGTTAAAAGCTGCCCTTATTTTTATGGGTCTTTGTCCCTCCGTTATTTTACTGTTTGTCCTGATTTCCTGTGCAAAGAGGTTGAGAGGTACGGAGAGAATATACAGAGTAGTTGTTTCTGCAACAGTCTCAAGTATGGTAAGGGGCAGACAAACTGTTGTGCCTGCCTTACTATGACAGCCAGGTGAAGTCTGGCAAAATAATGGGATGTGGATATTCTACAAGCAGGATATTTTAACAGTGATCAGAAAGAAATAAGCAGTATTTTATTAGTAATGAACGTGTTTAGACTGTTCAAATCAAAATTCAGAATGATATTTCAGACATACATCATTGCCCACTCAAATGTGACTGACATAACCACTTACCACCTATATGTGGATGATCAGGTTGGTACCAGAGATGTTTGAATCCCAGCACTGCCAACCAGAGTATAACCATGGTATGTGAATTACAGGGGCTATGGCCATTTGGTCTGCTGGAGTATCCCAAAAAGTTCTGAGTCCAAGTACAGGGATAGCCTCTCGACATAGTACTAGTACCCTGCAGATTAGGTAAAAAAAAAAAAAGAAAAAGAATACACTAATGCAATTCAGTAACCAATTTATCAAATTTAACCCGAGGCGAAGAGAATATAGGGAATATTCACTGCTTCCAGCATATACACTTAGAATAGGACTACACACTGATCCCTTACAGAGCTAAGGGGTTTTTGGCCTAACACTTCAGGCCCCTTTCTGTCTCCGTGAACCACAGTGCCTTCAGTATAACTGCTTTGATTCTTGATTTAGTCAAATACAAATTCCAGCAATTAATATCTCAATGGTAATATACTCAAGTGAACTAGCTAATTAGAGGCAGAAACCACAAAATTGTCAGCCTACGTTGCTTAATAATAACCATCTTCATATATGTAATAAACACAATGCATAAATAAATAAATACATAATAGATACTAGCCACAGGTTCTTGGACGTGACTAAATGAAACTTTACTTAAACAGTAAAAACAGTGCTGATTCAGATTAAATATGCAGAAGTAAAATAACGCACAAAGACAAACACAGAAAGATAGAAAAATAAGTTATATAGACAGAATATGTGCAGAGAAATCTAATCTGCAGCTAAATATCTAATTGTGCTGTCTCTTACAGAAGAACACTGGCCCTTATTTTCATGAGTTAGAGAAATTACTACAAGGTGGAATTCAAAGGAAACCTTCATAGATGTGTCATTAAAGTCTTCTAAGCAAAAGATTAGCTGTGAGAAGACAGAACATTTCCCTGAATTCACTTCCAGATATATACATCTCAGCTCATAATTCTATTCCTACCCAAAACCAGGGGTCATCAGATTGCATCATTTTATTTTCCCAAAAACAAAAAACAGCTGTAACTATAGCACACCTGATTATATTAGTTCATATTCACTGCTGATAGAAGAAAGACTAAAAGTAAACCAGTATGAGCTGCTTGCATTTTTTGCATACTAAAGACTGCTTTCCCTCTTCGGCCCAGCTGGATGTTTAAAGTACATTGTAATTTCATTTTTATTTTGGCCCTTTTTCTTTCTGACTCCAAAGCTTTGGGAGACAGTTACAAACCATTAGGTCCTTTCTGGCACAGGATAAGCAAGAAGTAACTCTGTTTACATTTCAACTACAGCGTCATGCTCTTCATTTCCTTTTATTACCTTGTTTTACTTTGAAGAAAAGGTCACATGTTGCAGATTAAACAGAGATCAAAGATAACGGCGTGCCAACATTCTGAAAAAAGAAAGCAAAATATATTGCATTCTTATATCAGTTGTTTACCTTCATACAATGGATGCAAAATATGACAATGTTATTTTTTAATTATAAGGATCATACACTGAAATGTAAATAAGTTAATAAATTCTGTCATGAGAACTAGGGTTTTAACACATGGTATGAGTTTTATTTCCCAGTTATTATGCTTGCAAGAAACCATCCTTAATGATAAAAAGAATGAAAAGCTGAGGGGATTATAGTTTAAGGAGGTGTTTTTCTGAAATTATAGATGCAGGAAGGAGATTGGCAGCAAAATTAATTCATAAAAGTACATCTCTATTAATCACTGATTATATTAAAGACCCTGCCCCAGACTAATCAGCATGGCAAGTATGAGGCAATGTGCTGGACCTCAAAGGGGTAAGTAAGGTGTTACCTTTCCATCAGGGTTTGCTCCTTATGGACAGTAACCGGAATTTGGTGTCTGTCTGTGTTGAGGTATAAGGAGGCAGAACTGAATCATGGATTCTAAAATTCTTTACATGGTAATACAAAATGATGGGGTTAGTGAATATTGCCCAAGTAAATCATCAGGAGTAGCCATTATACCACGTACTCATCAACACATTGAAGATACTTGAAGACAGCTAGAGCATTCGTTTCCAAGAGAAGGGTACCTGAGTATTGTGCTGTAAATCTATACCTCACCTATTGTTTGATCATACCATACTCTATATTTTTCATTCTATCCTCAGTTGAAGAACATAGCTATAATGTAAATGTTTAGCACAATATATTTGGGATCAACACTTTCACATTTGGATTTCAGTAAAATAGGAGGAATAAGATCTATTTATTAGTTCTGAATACTTAACAGTTTTAGAAAATTGTGAGGCATGTAAAGGAATTATTAGACAAACCACTCAGTAGCTTATTAAAATGTTATGGTTTAAGAAGAGCTTATTGCTATAGCCCATGCGTCATGTATTCAAAACCTTCAAGAATGAAATGGCTTGGGGAATGTGGGACTGGAGCAATTGTTAAAATAGCCCATAGATCAAGTTCAGAATATCCTGGTCAAAAATGAGAATTTAAGAAGGTGAGTTTGAGGATGAGATATTTTGTCTGTCTGTCATTAGTCTGTAGCTTTAAAACAATGTCAAATAAAGCCAATAGGATAATCTGGAAGCTCAAAAATATTGAGTTGGAGACTTAATATTGGAACGCTCTGGTTCCACACCAGAGGTCAGCTCCTCGCTGGTCAGCCCTGACCACAAGCAAATCACCCTAGACATCCACATCCCAACCCCACCCCCCATTAGGGAAACCAACGTAAAAAATGTCTCCAAAGCCAACTTCACGCTTCTTAAGACAGAAGTGGCAAGCTTTACGACACCCATGCTGATGGACAATACACGTACAACTGATGAATACTATACAAATGCACTTTATAAGCACTTACAAGAGTGCATGGATCGTGCAATCACTAACAGAACCAAGATGCTATCCTCCAAAAAAATAAAGTCAATCTGGTGGGCTCCTGCCATAAACAAATTCTACAACAGAAGAAAGAAACTGTTGCAAAAAAAGAGTAAAATCTCATGATTGGAGGAACTCCATGGTCAGCCTCAGTAAGAAGCTGAGATCCCTCATAAAATCCTCCAAAGCTAGTTACGAAAACAAAATCACCACTGATTCTAAAGGTAACCATAAAGTATTCTACAGCTATGTCAAGAATGGTAACACTCAGATCTGCTCTGAGTTACAGCACAATGGCACTAAATATACAGAATCAACTGATATTGCTAACATCCTGGCAGATAGGTTCAGTGCTAACTTTACCCCACTCTCATCCCTAAAGGGCCCATCTCTATACTGGAAGAATGCAAAGTTCCTGTAATCACAGCTGCACAGGCAAAAAACACACTCTCCAAAGCCAAGAACACAGCATCCATGGGACCTGACAACATCCCAGGCTGCATTCTACATGAACTACTGAACGAACTGGCACTCCACCTAAGTACCATGTTCAATAATAGCCTCACCTCAGGCTTTGTGCCCACTGAATGGCACACAGCAATGGTTATCCCACTCCGCAAAGGGGCAGCCACCACAGACCCAGGGAACTACCACCCCATTAGCCTAATGAGCCTGGTCTGCAAGGCTATGGAATGTATCATCACGGAATTTATAAACCATGACATTAGTAATCTCCAAACTCAGGACCCTACCCAGTTCGGGTTTGTAAAAGGCAGATCATGTCTCCTAAACCTGCTAGACTTCTTTGAAGCGACCACCAAAGCCGTAGATGAGGGTAAGGTAGTCCACACAGCCACTCTAGATCTCGCCAAGGTTTTCAACACCATCCCCCACTCTGGAATTATAGATAAACTCACTAAACTAGGTATAAATCCCTATGTCACAAGATGGGTTGCCAACTGGCTCACTGACAGAACCCACACTGTGAAAGTAGCAGATTCTAAATCCAACTTCAGACCAGTGACAAGTGGAGTACCACAGGGTTCAGTCCTAGGTCCTCTCCTGTTTGGTATCTGCTGCTCTGAAGAACATGCTAACACAGAAGGTCTTTGGCTAACAAAGTTTGCAGATGACTGCAAACTAGGATCCATAATCAAAACTCCTAATGATGTGGACATCCTACAAAAGGGCCTCATTGAGACAGATGCCTGGTGTCAAAGCCATGACCTCAAGCTCAATGCCAAAAAGTGCATTGTCATCCTTTTGGTAAAATCTCTGTACCCATGAACTACCACAGAGGTGATAGTCTACTTAACACCGAAAGTGTGATAAGAGACCTTGGGACACAGGTGGACAGTAGTCTCTCCTTTGATAATCACATCGCCACAGCAGTCAGGAAATTCTTCTATGTGGCACACCTCATCACAAAAGGTTTCTCATCCAGGAAAAAAGAGGTCATTGTTCCCCTCTACTCATCACTCATTAGACCCATTATAGAGTACAACGCCCCTTTTGGTATGTACCTCACAAGACATCTACAACAACTGGAAAGGCCGCAGAAATACCTCAAAAAGAGGATTACTGGCCTCAAACAGATGCCCTACGCAGACCGTCTCAAAAAACTCCAGCTTTACTCTGTCGCATATCACCTATCAGAGGCGATCTCTGCCTAACATACAAAGCTATGTCAAATCCTGAGCTTTTGGACATGCTCCACTTAAAGAAATCCCAATCCCTCCAAGCTACACGCTCTAGGGACCTAAACCTTGTCACCACAATAAACAGAACATGCTGGAGGGATAGATTCCTGTCCCAGAGACTTTCTATACTCTGGAACAAACTACCTATCTATATCAAATAAAGCTCCTCATTAGCACTCTTCAAGAAAAATCTTGATGATTGGATGGGAGATAAGAAATTCACCCGGGGATCACTTCTGTGGCTCTGCTTGACAGGGGCACAGGAAAATAATTTTCTTGGGTGGCAAAAGCCAGGGTATTGTTTGGCTAGGCTTATATAGGCCATAGGGCCAATAACCTAGTACCTACCTATGAACCTATGAATATTAAAGGTGTTCTGGAAATTGTATGCTAAGTTGTATAAGAGAGGGAGATTGCCAGTAGATATCAAAATTTAAGTGCAGAATCTGATATTCTAAATTTAAAGACATTATTCCTTGAATGGGTGTAGAAAATAGTGTCACTCATATATGGAGATAAAATAATAACACCTGTAGGCATAGATACATTCAGGATGATTTTTCAAAGGTATACTTTAAGGGAATCCTTGGGTTTTGACAGACTACTGAGGATGCCTTATCCTGTACATCTGGAGTGGACTTTAAAAATGATTGTGAGTCTATATAATGAAGTGCTGGTAGTGAAACAGAGTCACAGAAGCTTGAAGGAAGCTATAATTTCACTTATTCATAAGCAGGGAAAGGGCCATCTTGCCAGGATCATACAGACCTCTTTCATTCCTAAATTTTGACTATAAATGCTTTATGGAATTGTTAGCAGATAGGATTAAGTTCATGCTGCCTAGATTAACTTATCAAGATCAACATGGCCTGGTAAGCAAAAATCGGATAACACATGCAAGACAATAATACTGGCTCAGCATGCTGACTCTACAAACTCATTGTTAATTTTGTCTTTAGATGCTGAGAAAGCATTTTACTAAATCAGGGGTTATATCTGTTTTTTTTTTTTTTACTGGAGAGATTTTGATTTTCTAAGGCATTTATACAGTTGCTGCACACAGTTTACTGTGGGGCAAGAGCAGAAATCAAAGTCAAGAGTCATTCATCTGATAACTTTTCCTTTGAGAGGTACCCATCTGAGTGTCCACTCCCCCCAGTAGTGTTTGTTTCAATATAGAGCCATTAACACAAAAAAAAATGTACAATCTAAATCTAATCTAATCTAAAATTAAAGAATACAGAAGTTACAAAACAACAGAATACAAAGTATATGCACATTTGCAAACATAACTTTCAGGAGGTTACAATGGTGTAAAATGATACTATGAATTTTATTAGACAAAGTCTTTGATCATATCAACAAGGTGATATCAAGAAAATGTATACATGATGTCCTTGGTTAATATAAGAAAATTATTTAATACGTTTTCATTGGAGGGCTACCTATGATAATTAGATAGATATAGATATAGATATAGATATAGATATAGATGTAGCTATAGATATAGATATAGATATAGATATAGATATAGATATAGATATACATGGTGGCAATTACAGATTAAATAACCTTTTTTGTAGATGATTTCATACTATATGTAGCTGATCTGCCACTTGATTTGGTGCACATGTAAAATTTTTAACATAATTTCTACAGGTCTTGGGCTATGACATAAATATGAGTAAAACCTGTGCAGTTAGAGAATTACTCAGATATGTTGTGTATTACTTGACAAGTGTAAAGGCATTAAGTACTTAAGTATAAAGCAGTTGACAGTGGGCATATCCTATGGGATCATCAATAGCAGAGTCAGAACAATGATAAATGGAAAAATCCAATATCTAAATGTAAAGATCTACTATCTACTATCTGAGTTTGATCAAAAATCCTGCAAGTGAAGATATTTGTTCATCCTTTGCATCTGTTCTTTTTAAAACTATCCCTGCACTTCCCCCAATGACTTTTTGGGCAAGACCAAATGTATGATTTTATAATTTTTGTGGCAAAACAAAAAGGTCAGAGTAGTACATGATAAGTTATTTCTCTCAAGAGAGTCAGAAGGGCAGGGGCTTCTTGGTTTGCATTTACATATGAGGGAGGAGAAGCTGGGGACTGAGTACAAATAAATCACCCATAATTTAAAATGGTGTGGAAGGTGCTTTTAAGTGACTTATGGAAAGTTAATCTAGAGTGACCAGTGTACCTGTTTTGAGAGGAGGTGGTGCTAGAACCTGTAAACTTAGATATGGTCAGACTGGTCAGAATAAAATTGTAATGGGATAAATCTGTTTTGTTATCAAAATGGGAAGAAGTGTGTTCTGGGATGCCATCCCAACGGTGAATACGAACATTAAGTGCTGTTCCCTTTCTGACTGAATTTTTGTGGCACTCTCACGTCTTTAATTGAAAACTGGTCACTGTTATTGTGTAGATTTAGATCTTAAGATCCACTAATGAGTTGATGAAAAGGCAAAGTAAGAAAAACTTACCAAAGTTGAATTTGACAACATCTCCGCTCCAGCTTGAACCACAAGGCACAATATCTTGGATGGAAGCACCAGGCCCAAGACATGCCCCAGTCTTCCTGGAGGTGATACTGTAAGAAATAAAAAAGGTAAAGTCTGCATTACAAACATATACCTCTAGGAGGAAAGAAAACGTTGTAACTATAACCCTTGCATTAAATGCACAATCAGATGCCATTCACCCGCTGAATTATTTTGAAGCCCACTTCACAGAGATGGAAGACAGAGGCAGATGTAAGAACATTAGATGTGTAGGAGTCCCTGAGCAACTTGAACTGGGAAACTGTGCTAACCTGGTCAAGCAAATGTTGGCAAAATGGGCAACCACACCAGGTGAAGATTAAAGAACTGAAATGGCATGTAGAGCACCCCTGCTGACCTCAACATATCTCTAACACTGCACTCACGTAATGTTCAGATCTGAATTTTATGCCCAGAAAGAACTGCTCCTCTCCCAACTTTGGAAGCCCAATAATAAACTGCTATGGGCTGAAGCAGAGATTCATGTGGAGCAGGATTATTTGGTCTTTACTAGAAGGCAGAAGACGATGTTTATACTCTTGATGAGACAGTGTAAACTGCTGAAACTTAGGTTTAAATTACTTTATCAGGCACTTTTAAAAGATTTTCTTTCCAAGTGGAGAAAAATCATTCCTCAACCCAGAAAAAGCAAGAAAGGCTTTAAGAGACTATTCAACTGGAAGGTCGAGATTAACGACAGATACCTCAGTGGCATGTAAAGAGAGTCCTGCTGGCAATTCCCCTTCAGCATCAGATGTAGTAAGTTCCCAGTTCGACTTCCATTTGAAGAGTGGAACATTGTTTCATTCATGTTTTATCATGAGACATAACATGGGAGCTATGAGATCAAGGAAATTACTAGGCATCTACAATAACTTGTTAGTTGGGTCTTATATGGTGCTTGAGTCATACAGATCTCACCTTCTGCTCCCATAAGAAAAACATTCACTTGGAATCTTCTAATAAAACATTTTCTTTTTTCTTTTCTTTTTTTTTTTAATCTGGTTAAGAATTAAAGTGACATTGTTGCTTGTTAGAGAGCTGATCATTTATTTTAATATGTTTTGAATGAGTGAAATATATTTTGTATATGAGGACAAGTAAGAATTACTAATTAATATGATTAGCTTCAAGTGGATGGGGCAGAACAAAACTCAAGCATCAGTGTTTCAGTGCATTTTTGCTATGCAGCATCAGACAGTAACAGGTTGAGAGGTACTAACAGTTTGGCTGACAGGAGCTGTATTCCATTCTTGGAAGGTCGTACCTATCCTGCTACTTTGTAAATACGTTTATTATGGTTGGGATGTTTATAGGTTTATTGGTAAGTACTAAGCTAGCTGCCCTTGTAGGTTGTTTTAAACCTAGCCAATTTCCCTTTCAAAGCTGAGACTCAAGCCTTGTACCTTGCATCTGTAAGGTAAACGTAATCATTTTATCAACCCTTGCAATGCACCTTTTTTTGTTTGCTTTTAAAATATATTTTTTGCACTGGCAAGCTAATATCTTGTGTACTGAGGGAAAAAGCAACTTCTGTGGAATAAGTTATTTCTTTGGCCCTATGGCCTATACAAGCCTAGCCAAAAAGGTACCCTGGCTTTCGCCACCCAAGAAAATTATTTTCCTGTGCCCCTGTCAAGCAGAACCACAGAAGTGATTAGTGATTAGTTACTAAACTAATGACCCATGGGGGCCTTTATAAGCCTATCCAAGTTTTTTGGATAGAGTAATGATGGCTGGTATCCCAACAGGGCATTGAGGGACAGGCATTTATAAGCTATCTCTGTCCATAAGGGACATGGGTACCAACCCCGGTGTAAATTTCCTATTCCCCATCCACTGGTCTAGGTTGTGCTTAAACTGGGTAATAGATGAACTCAGCTTCACATGGATGGGAAGCCTGTTCCATAGGAGGGGCAGTCTTGGGGACACATATCTGTCTCTCCAACATGTTCTGTTTAAGTCACAGACAAAATTCAGGTTCCTAGACCTTGTATTTCTGGTACTGTTTGACTTACGAATATGCAGGAGGTTCATACGTGTGGTGTTTGTGGATGTTTTGTAAGTCAGGCATAGATCTCCCCTCAGAAAATCTGTAGGAGACTGAATAGAAGTAAAGGGCTTTATGCCAGTCTGCATAAGGCATGTTTGTTAGACCTTGTATTCTTTTTGTAAGGAACCCCTGAGGTCACTCTAGTTGCTGCATATGCTTGGTCAGGGAGCATTGTACTCTATGATTGGTCTGATAAGGGCAGAGTACAGTGGGATAATGACCTTTTTGGAGCTAGATGCCATGTCCTTACTTATAAGTTGCGCAATATAAAAGGATTTCCTCACTATTGTGGACACATGGTGGTTGAAGGTAAGGCTACTGTCTACATGCGTGCCCAGATCCCTGACCACTGGGTCAACTCTTATGGGCATATTATTAACATGGTAATTGGTTGGGATTTCAACTCAAATGTAACTGCATTTTTATTAACATTTGGTATCCCTCTCTAATTGCAAACTTAACATGTTGTCATGTGATCTGCTTGCATGGGAATATTCTGCTATTAATGACTGTATATAACTATATGCTACCAACGGGACTTGGCCATTGCTGTCCTGGAACGTTAATGGTCTTCATAATCCAATTAAGGAAGTCAGGATATTTACCATGAGAAACATGCATGTCCACAGCTAGAGGGGTTTGGCTTTATTGGCCTGAAATTGTCCATAAAAAGACTTAAAAGTAAAAGTAAAAAAATCATGGACATTCAGAATTGCCATTTAGCTGAAACACCTGATATCCTTAAAGGGTAATTTATGTGTATCCCATGTTGCCTCTGATTCAAGAGGTTTAAGGTATCACACAGTGGAAATTCTAGCTTTGCTAGATTTTTCTTTTAGTGTTTTTCACCAATTTTCTTTTTCCTGTGTGACCTTTTTAAACATTGTTTTAGTATGATTAAAACATCTGGATTCAGTGTAATTGCACTTCAGAAAACACATTTAGATGAAGAGGGTAACAAACGTTTTCAGGGGAAAAAAAACATTATATCTTAACAGAGTGTTAAACTTACCCTGGAATTACAGAAGAGAAGAAGGTTATATTGTTTTTCTCTTGGGTATTTCAGTTTCATATCCATTCCCAGATAAATGATGCATTAGGCATATTTGTTGCAGTCAGATGCAAAGTAAATCAACAGTTGGATAGTTAAGCAAACTAAAGGATCAAAAGAAAAATAAATAAAATGTATACTAGAAGAGTTAACCTTTGTGGAGGAGAAAGTTCAATAATGGACGACTGGAACCTGATACTGTCACCTTCAGATATTTCAGGCAGACCCAGGGCTAGACACTTTTCAACTCAAAGGAAGCTAGTGAAAACTTGGCTGAAGCAAGTGGGATGTAATGATATAAGGCAGGACAAGGGCTATGCCTATAACTTCCCCCAGACATAAACAATGGTCCACACAGGAGAGATTATGCATAAATAATGAAAAGAGGTACTTGGTATTTGGACTGGAGATATACCCATTATACCTCTCAAGTCATGCACTTGTTAACCACACAAAATGAAGAACTAATACAGATGACATGCTTAGGTGTTGTGGGTAATCATTTAGATTGTTAATAAAGCTAATGTTTCCTTAGTCTATTAAGCACTAAATTCAGATTATATATATATCCTCATATGTCTCTTGCTTGTAACTCATCTCTAAAACCTAACTTGAATTAATATCTGATTAGTTGTTTATCACTACTATTTTTCTCTTAATTTATAATATAGTCTCCATTTTTTACTTTGTTTTCATGGGCTCGAACTAACAAAGGCTGATGGTTGGAACAGGTAGTCTAGCAGATTTAGTTTTTTTTGCTAGACTAGGAATGTATCTCATTCCATGTATAGGGTGTATTAAAGTTTATATCAGACTGAAATATGCTATTTTTTATTTAACTGTTTTTTTTTAGTTTTGAAATGCCTGACACAATTGTTTTACTTTATCTTCCATGGGGAAAGTTATTTGGATTGAGATAAATAGAAATACAACAATTGATATTCTATTATCTATTCAGGAAGAGTATTATGTATACAGGATTCTATTAATACAGGTTCATTTATTATTTATCTTTAAAGAATTCTGATATGGATTTAACTTTGATATCCTTAAATAATAATGGCTTAAACAACCCATATAAGAGAGCCAACCTACTAAGGTATCTTAAATGAAACAAAGTTCAAGTAGTTTTTCTCCAAGAGACACACTTTAAAATAAATGACACATTTATGTGGGATCCTAGGGAATACACAATACTTGCTCAATCTTCTTATATAAATAAGACCAGAGGAGTAACAATTCTGTGGAAAAAAACCTTCTTAAATTCCCAAATCATTTACAAACATGTAGATAATGATGTATTTATGGCCTTAGTTATACTTAAGTTTAATAATAGAATTTGGACCCTGGTTAATTTATACTGGTTCCCGGGTATGGGAGTTGGACTAGCTAAGAAACACTTAGACTTTATTACAACTACTTCTGAAGGTAATATTATAATAGGAGGTGATTTCAATTGTATCACAGATATTACAGAAACTACCAATATCTCATAGACTATTGTCCTCAGCTCTGGCCATAGAAATACTTGCCATTTTAATATGTAATAACCCAAAGATAAGAGGTATAAATATATATATGACCAATATATTTCTAAAATAATGATGTTTTCTGATGATGTCTTACTTACCTTACCCAACTCTAAGGAAGTGTTAGGTGAAGTGGATATAGTGCAGCGAAAGTAAGGTTAAAACAACATAATTTAATTTCCAGTGGGTGTACACAAACGGATGAGTGCTTTCACAATAAATGCTTCTTCAGATCCTTTTAGTGAACCCAGAACTCCGCTCTTTATATAATAGATCCAATTAATCAATCAGTAACTGCTCATCTATATAAAACAAGTAAATATATATATATATATGTATGAAACTCAAGTAAAAAACCTGAATTAAATTAAATGAAGAATACTAGACACATCGACAAACATCTATAAAATGTGCTGTATATGTTAAAATCATCAAAAGCATCAAAATTCATTATAAACAATGTATATATAAAACTCGAGCAGCAGACATGTATATAAAAAACCCTGAATTAAATTAAATGAAAAATACTAGACACATCGGCGAACGTCTATGAAATGTGCTGTATATGTTAAAATCATCAAAGAAATCAAAATTCATTAGGAACAATTAAGAAAATGCATATATAAGAAATTTTATATAAATCAGTATAATACATATCTGTCACATATGTTGTTGACTAAATATCTAAAAATGACATTACAACTAAGCAGTGTGAAAAATATAAAAAGTGTCCAAACTATTTGATGTTCCTGCGCTGTTTTAACGTAGGTTTGATTGATGCTCTATCATTCAAACCGTGACCCCTGTCTGCCTTTAGAGTAATAATCCAGTCAATCTCCTTGGCTTCTGTGAAATTCATAATGTCACCACCCCTCTTATTAGCAGTCGGAGTCAACGTTTGATCCGATGACATCATCAAAGGCAGCCGCACAGTCAAAGAACAAGGAGGCACTAGTTGTTTCCTTCAAGTACCTCTGAAATCGTGTCTGTAAAGCTCCTGTCCCATGCTCTGTCGGAGTCTTATTGACGAAGTATACTCAGTTGTCAGATATATCGGTAATACACTCTATGATATATTCAGGAGTAACTTGATAGATAAAGAGTTATATGAATACTTCATGATTCATGCACCAGTCATACCAATTATACAAGGACTCCCTAAAATCCATAAAAATGTTGATAACCCACCCATGAGACCGATAGTATCTGGTCGTGGCTGGGTCACAGAACATTTATCAGTTTTTGTAGAAAAACATCTGAGATATGTATTGAATGATAATGTTACAGTGTTAAAGGACTCTAAGCAGTTCTTGATTGATTTATATGAGTGTATTGGCAACCATGGGCCATCATGTGATTATATCTTTGTCACCTTTGATGTCCAATCTTTGTTTACTGTGATCCCTAATGATATAGGGTTGGATTATGTGTTACAATATTTACAAGCACACAGTGATTACAATGCAGTATTGATAGACCTCATAGTTCATTTTCTAGAATTGGTCTTAGAGAATAATTTTTTCATGTTCCAGGATCAGATCTACAGACAACGTGACGGCGTAGCTATGGGCACACCTTGTGCCAACAGCTACGCCAACATGTTCCTTGCCCACTGGGAGGAACATATTTTATTCAGGCATGATTTATTCTGTAGACATGTAGTGTTCTACAGAAGGTTTGTTGATGACCTTTTTGTTTTGTGGGATGGAACATCAGTACAGTTGGAATCTATGCTAACAATGATGAATAATTTAACAACATTTCTTACTTACTTTTACCATGAATTATTCAACACACAGGACAGATTTATTTATATAAAATTTCTTATATATGCATTTTCTTAATTGTTCATAATGAATTTTGATTCCTTTGATGATTTTAATATATACAGCACATTTCATAGACGTTTGTCGATGTGTCTAGTATTTTTCATTTAATTTAATTCAGGGATTTTTATATACATGTCTGCTGCTCGAGTTTTATATATACATTGTTTATAATGAATTTTGATGCTTTTGATGATTTTAACATAGACAGCACATTTTATAGATGTTTGTCGATGTGTCTAGTATTCTTCATTTAATTTAATTCAGTTTTTTTACTTGAGTTTTATATATATATATATATATATATATATATATATATATATATATATATATATATTTACTTGTTTTATATAGATGAGCAGTTACTGATTGGTTAATTGGCTCTATTATATAAAGAGCGGACTTCTGGGTTCACTAAAAGGATCTGAAGAAGCATTTATTGTGAAAGCGCTCATCTATTTGTGTACACCCACTGGAAATTAAATTATGTTGTTTTAATCTTACTTTCGCTGCACTCTTGCTTTCTGTTATATTTATTTAACCTATTCTTCATGGAGTGACAGCGTTCACTTGTGGAACATTAGATTTTATTTGCTGAAGTGGATATAGTAACAACAAATTACCAAAAAAATCTCAGGACTCTCCTTCAACAAATCTAAATCAAAATATTTATTATTAAATAAAAAAAAAAGAATATGCAGGTTCCAGTTAATCATATTATTGGAAACCAAGTTTTAACTCTCGACTATTTAGGAATAGTCCTAGGCAAGAATATAGAGGAAACCTTACAGCTTAACTAAGCTAAAGCCATAGACTTAATCAAGACATTAATAAGCAAATGGAATAATTTGTTTATAGCATTTGATGATAGGTTACAACTGATAAAAATGGTTTTGTTACCTAAAATATTATATATAGCACAAGCCCTTATACTTCCACCAGGAAAGAAAATCGTTAAAGAAATCACTTCAACTCTGATGCAATAGAGTGTCATATTCTCATCATATCAGAAAATGGGAACAAGGGGGGGTTAAAATTCCCAGAGACTGAAACTTATATAAAGGCATCTATAATTAAAATAGTGATGAATTAGATAAATCCTAGATACTCTTCCAAATTGAAACAGTTACACTTCATTATACTAATGAATGAAAATTATTTATCAAAGAATGCTTTGGTAACTGAAAAAGATAAGATATGGCACTATTTAAGTTTAAATTTACAGTATAGTATAACAAAATTAACTAAAATAACACTAATAAACCATATTTTTGATGTGTTTAGAAAATTCATTAGCACAAATTTAGATATAAAACTGTGGCATAGATTTTTAATACCATTTACTATTACAAGGGATTTCCCTGATAAAACACATAGAGAGATTTTTGGTTTATGGGAAAATAATAACCTATTTTGTTGGTTGCAATGTATTGAAAACCAACAAGTTTTGAACACACAAAGTATATTGTCTGCCTATGGCCTATCCCCTAATTACTGGTTGGTTCTTCAGAGTGTCACAGCATACACTAAGGAGCTATGTAGAATAATACATAACTAATCCCTCAAAACCATACCAAAAATTATAAACTGGATTTTTGGAATTCTATATAATAATATCAATGTTAAGAATGAATTATCGTATCTATATAACAATTTAATTGTCTATAAGACAGCTCCTAAAGATTCTTACTGGCAATACCTAACTAAAGGATTTCAAGTATCATTATCAATGGAAGATAAAACAAACATTTTATTTTCAGTTAAACTAACTTCTTACTCACCATTCTGGAGGATTTTCCATTGGAAATTTCTACACAGATCTTTTTTGACACCTGAGAAACTCTCAAAAATGAACCCTTCAAACAGCAAGTTATGTTGGAGATGTCATCTGTCCACTAATGCTGATTGGTCTCATATTTTTATGACTGTACTAATATTAAACCATATTGGAATGAGATTAACAAATTTCTTCAAGCTATGTATACTGATATATTTGTTTTGACAAAGTCTTTAGTTTTATTTCATTTTGTTAATAAGAATAAAATGAAGAAAGATTACTTGTATTTGTTGTGGGCAATGTCAGCAATCGCCAGAAAATGTATAACTAGAAGATGGAACTCTAATGTAGCACCCACAATGTAGGAATTCCTATCATCACTGAAGAAATGCATACTAATGGAGAAAGAACTAAAGAGTTAAGAACTTTTCCTAAGCCATTGGTTAATAGTCAGTGGAGGAAAGTTTTGAATTTGATTGATACCCTACAGATGGAATCAAACTCTTCCTAACTATCATAGTTTATATATTAACTTATTATTTAACTACATATGTTTTTATCTGAATCCCTTTTGTCAGGCTGAATGTAAATACTGTAAATAGTTATTGAATGTTATGAATGTATTAAATTATTGTGTTTTTCATCTAAATAAAAATCATTTGAGTAAAAAAGAAAAGCACAGATAAATGAGGGAAAATGGGCTGTACCTGCAAGACATTGGGAGTTTCCATCTTATATGCTTGAAAATCCTATTACGATGAGATGGTTGATCGACATAATGAAAACTTCACTTGAGAATATGTCAGATATTAACCCAACAGAATGGAATAGGTATAACAATAGACTAGGGATTATAGCAAGAGAACACTTTAGACAGAAACAAGAGATAGGTTAATATAGCACACACTGATGTTGTGGGAATTAGGGACATTGCAAACAAAGCCCCAATCTCTGACAGATCATTAACGGAACAGAGAAAATCATTTGAGGGTGGATCTCCAAAATCACATAGATAACAGAATAGTATTTAAAAGAACAAACCCTTAGAACTTTTTCAGCCCAGACAACTAAAGCAATGGGAATGGTTGCAGTAAAACTTAGGCAAATAAAAGTTTCCAGAATGATGAGCAAAATGTGGACTTAGGAAGAATTTTGTTAGCAATGCACCTCATTGGGTATACTGAAGGTGCTTAAACAGTACTATTAAGAACTGTATACCTCCCCTCAGCCCGCCCCATATTTGAATACCAAACCAAATAAATAAATAATCTCTCCCAGAGAGTCTTGCCTGTTCTAAAAGAGGGACAATAACAACCTTCAATAGCTGATATTACTGGATAAAACTTGAAGTCACATTACATTCATTGGCCCTGGCAAATCCCCAGGTTTAGATGAATTTTCAGTTGAGGTATGGAAACATTAGAGGGACAGCTTAATAGAGCCTAACAGAGAAATGTCTCACCTTAATGAACCAAATAATACATGGCACACCTCCACCAGACTCATGGAAGCAGGTAATAATAGTGGCTAAACTAAAAGAAGGAGAAGAAAATGATGAGCCTGTAAGGGTCTCTGATCCTTGGTGGTACCAAGAGTGGTACATAACTATAATCCAACTGACCTGTAAACTATACTTCTAGATTTGACTTAAATACTAAGGCAATTTTGACCACTATTAGTACAGTAAAAATGTAACAAAAAATAATGAAAATTCATGGAGATTCTTGTATAGGAATAAATCATTCAGTTTATTTCTTTGTGTGTGCTTTTGTCATAAATAGACCTCAGCAGATATTAAAACTCTAGACTGCAGTGGTTTAAATCCTTTTGAAAAGGGTGGAATGGACCAGGCTAGCCGACATGATTGGTTGATGGGATGGGAAATCTGATTGGTTAGAAAATGTGCTTCAGACTTGAGGAGAAATATGGCTGCCACACTTCTGCAATCCCCTTTTCAGGAAGCATTTTATTTACAAGCAGAAAAGTGCATTGAATAAAAACTTAAATATATGTGCAGATACCAGAGTTAAAAATGTTGTTCTTAACAGTGCCACTTATTCCTTAGGCATAAATAAATTATTTTTATTTTTCATTTTTATTTTATTTTTGCTCCACTGTTGTTGCTGTTGGTGAGGATGTAATCAAAGAAGAAAATTTTAAATATGTTGCAGCTCCACTACCCAGAGAATGACTATGATCCAGGGAAGAAATAAAAGTTGATTGGCAGTACCAGATGTTCTTTCACTTCTGAGAATGAAGCTTCTTCAAATTACCAGAGATGAAAACAAACAGTTATAAAAATCAAGAAAATGCACACTACTAACATAATAAGCACATTTATAGAGTTTAAAGAACTGGAGGGGATTTTGTTGCTTTCTTATTTTTCCCTAGACTAGGTTGAAGAATCAAGGTGTCTGCAGAGCCTGTTCATCTCTGCTAAAGACCGACTGCATGACTATCTCTATGCCTGACCCACTTCTGTGGGGATAGTTTACTGTGTTCATTGTCTTCCTGGGAACAGCAAGCAATATTCACCTCAATTGCATGTGGGACCCACTTTTACTGGGCTATTTTATAATGGTTCCTCCTTTCTGAAGTTATGCATTGTGACCTCAGAGTAGTTACATTCTGCATTTTTAGACCTTTTATGCTGTATGACCTGTGGTGAATTGTAAATTGTGCCATGCCACAAATCGTCCATAAATGAGTAGCCAGACAGAAAGATTAGGTGCCATGTGCCCTCTAGTGGGATTTTCCTGTGATAGTAAATCCTGTGATAGTAAATCCTAAACACAATGGTGCCAAAGCCAGCTGGACCACCATCTAGTGAGAGCTCCCAATAATCATATTGTACCTTGCCTATAAATGGGAGTCAGAGATGGTGCTTCAAGGTTGTGACCATAATAATAATACAGTAGTAGAGCCATATTCTGTTCCTCTTAGTATGGTGTTGGTCTCCCCTTGTGGTACTATCTTTGGGATCCATCCATCCATCCATCCTCAACCCCTTTTCCCATTTTTGAACATGGGGTCAGGGTGTCACTTCAGCTGTGACAATAATCTAGAGCCAAGGTTTACACCATCGGGTGGCTAGCCCTGCCATGGTAGTTCATCCATACTCACATGCACACTCACACCTAAGGCCAGTTTGGAGTGTCCAAGTTAGCATGCAAAAAGGAATGAGCTGCTTGTTTTTTTCAGAGGTTAACCCGTCTTTAGATTAGGTGATGTCAGGTTGTGAACCAGGTGGAGATTCTGTTAGGTGCAGAATGCATGAGAGCGTGGGCTGATCAGGTGATTGTCAGGTGTTGTATTCGTATGCACAGATTATTGGACTAAATAGATTTTAATAAACTGTTCTGGGGTTGAGTTTTTTGAGTTGAAGTATGCTCTTGACAGAGCATTTATAATTTAGGCACAGTTTGTTGTATGCATTTAGCCTTATCTGCCATTCATGTTCTTTCTTTTCCAGTGGCATTCTGGTTGCCATTCAGGGGTTTTCTTATAATTCTGTCTAGCATGTAGAATCTGTATTTGGAATCACTGACCATCTCAATTTTATATTTAGATAAAGCATTTCTGAAGACTTTATGTCCAGTGAAATGTTCTGGGAAAGTTGTATTTTCAATTTGTTTACAGTTCTGCATACTGTAGGCTGTTCAGCTTGATTATTTTGATGAGAGGAACAATGCTAGGCTGCCCTCTCTCCCCCTTTTGTTTGGCCTGTATTTGGAACCAGTGACCCAAGAAATAAGAGAGCTGCCCATAAAAGGTTATGACTTTGGCAATTTTGATTCAAAACACTCACGTTTTGCTAATAAACCAAATCAGGATATTCCATTTATTTTTTTTCAATATTAGATAATTTTAGGACTCTTTCTAGTTTTAATGTCAATATTACAAAGGCAAAGGCAGTCTCTCTGAATGTTAATTATACTCATGCCCTATTGGAGAGATAAACACTTTTAAAAACCCAAGACAAACTGAAATACTTGTGAATATAAGGTGGCTAACTCAGGCCAGCAAATTATAGAATTACATATCAGTATATATGTTAATACAAATAAATAAACACTTTCAAAAGTAGAAAACATTAGTACTGGTTTTGGACCTGAGGGTCTAAGTATTAGATCGATTTATGCCCCCTTTATTATTATACAATATGTAAACACCCCCTAATAAGCATAAATAGGATAAATAAAGATTTTGTATGGGATGTAGTTCTTCCCTGAGGTACCTGTGATAAAACTGAAATTTCAATGCAAATGGGAAGACTTGGGTTCACTATTATTTGCCTTTATTGAAATGCTATTGCTTGACATTTTTAGCCAAAATTCAGTTATCTTCATATAGGGCAATCTGATCTGGGCCTCAGTCATAAAGAGTCACACACTGCTTCCTATTGAGATGAACTGGACTGGACGACTGCTTTTTTTTTTCTAACTCAAAAAGACTAGAAAGATGTCATGGGAGTATTCATTTCTGTATGTAAAGCATTAACTGATATATGGAAGTTTCATTCATGAACAGAAGTAAAAGACATTTTGGTTTGAATAGGATTTAATAAGAATGTTAAAACAGTCCTGGAAGTGGCGTTGGCCTGGATATCAACTATTATCAGTCAATGCCTTAATGCCATGGGAACCGCACAAAACTCAAATATAATTTACCTAACAATGCTTGCATGAGCTGCTGTGAACCTGCCAATAAGTTAAAGTCCTTACCTAGTTATCAAACATGTGATATTACAAATGCTGATAGAGTATTATATGAGAGCAAGGCAATTATGTGTTCATAGAAAGGATCAGAAATTCTGATATGGAGTTTTAAAATTTATAGTAAAGATACAGAAAAGGAACATCACCCTTAGAGGGTTTCATTCTCATAGGGTCATAGGTTCATAGGTTGGTACTAGGGCTTATACAAGCCTAGCCATAACAATTCCCTGGATATTTCTTCCCACAATATTTATTTCCCTGGACCCCTGTCTAGCAGGGTGACTGACATAATCCCCGGGGTGAATTTCCTATCTCCCGTCCAATCATCAAGGTTCCTTTTGAAGAGGGCCAAGGAGGCGCTCTGCTTGACATGTATGGGCAGTCTATTCCAGAGTATGGGGAGTCTCTGGGTCAGGAACCTATCCCTCCAGCATGTTTTGGGATTTCTTTAATGTCCAACAGCTCAGAGATTGACATGGCCTTGTATGTTAAGCAGAGATCGCCTCTGAGTAAACGATATGCCACAGAGTATAGCTGGAGGTTTTTTAGACAGTCAGCATATGGTATCTGCTTTAGGCCTGTGATTCTTTTAGTGAGGTATTTCTGTGGCCTTTCCAGCTGTTGCTAATGTCTTGTGAGGTACATACCAAATGGAGCGTTATACTCTATAATGGGTCTAATGAGGGATGAGTACAGTGGGACAATGACCTCCTTTTTCCTGGATGAAAAGCCCTTAGTGATGAAATGTGCCACATAGAAAGGTTTCCTGACTGTTGTGGTGATGTGGTTATCAAAGGTGAGACCACTGTCCACCTGTGTCCCTATGTCTCTCATCACACTTTTAGTGTTTAGTGTACTGCCACCTATGTGGTAATTCATGGGTACATGTTTTTTCCCAAAGGGGATAACTATACATTTCTTGGCATTAAGCTTGAGCCCATGGCTCTGGCACCAAGCATCTGTTTCTGTAAGGCCCTTTTGTAGAATATCCACATCATTTGAGGATTCAATAATGGCTCCCAGCTTGCAGTCATCTGAAAACTTTGTTAGCCAGAGTCCCTTAGTATTGGCCTGTACTTCAGAGAAGTAGATGCCAAACAAGATCGGTCCCAGAACTGAACCCTGAGGTACTCCACTTGTCACTTGTCTAGAGCTGGATTTGGAGTTGGCTACTTTTACAGTCTGGGATTTGTCAGTATACCATTTGGCAACTCATCGAGTGACATAGGGATTTATGCCCAGCTTAGTAAGTTTATTTATGGTTCCAGAGTGGGGGATGGTGTCTAAGGCCTTGGTGAGGTTCAGATAGGCTGTGTGGACCACCTTAAACTCATCCACAGCTCTGGAGACTGATTCAAAGAAGTCACTCATCCACAGCTCTGGAGACTGATTCAAAGAAGTCAATCGGGTTCAGGAGACAGGATCGTCCCTTCATGAACCCAAACTGGGTGGGGTCAAGTGTTTGAAGGTTGCCAATGTCTTTGTTTATAAGTTCCATGATAATGCGTTTCATGCCCTTGCAGATCAGGCTCATCAGACTGATGGGACGGTAGTTCCCAGGATCCAGGTTGGATCCCCCCTTGTGGAGCGGGATAACTGTAGATGTGCGCCACTCAATGGGCACGAAGCCTGAGGTGAAACTATGATTAAACATGGCACTTAGGTGAGGTGCCAGTTCATTTTGTAGTTCATGTAGTACGCAGCCCTGGATGTCATCTGGTCCCATGGATGCTGTATTCTTAGCTTTGGAGAGTGCAGTTTCTACCTGTGTGGCTGTGATTACTGGAATTTGGCAATATTTTGGTATTGAGATGGGCCCTTTAGGAGGTGAGAGGGAGGTGAAGTTGGCACTAAATCGATCTACCAGGATATTGGCAATATCCTTGAAATCAGTATATTTAATGCCATTCTGTTGTAGCTCAGAGCAGATATAAGCATTGCCATTTAGATTCTTGACATAACTATAGAATGCCTTGTAGTTGTCTTTGGAATCTTTCGCAATTTTATTTTTGTAACTAGCTTTTGAGGATTTTAGGAGGGATCTCAGCTTCTTACTGAGGCTGGTAAGGGAGTTTTTTGCATCCTGGGATTTTCCTCTTTTCTGAAACAGTTTCTTCCTTCTGTTTTATAGTTTGTTTATGGCAGGGGACCACCAGATTGGCTTTCTTTTTTTGGAGGAGAGCATCTTGGTTCTATTTGGGATGGCATGATTCATGCATGAGTGGATGTGCTCGTACAGTGCCTTAGTGTAGGATTCAGCAGTCGAACTTTCAGATCCCGTCTGCATAGGTGTCATGTATTTTGTTGCTTCTGACTTGAGTAGCATGAAGTTGGCTTTGGAGAAGTTTTTTACGGAGGTTTCCTTACTGGGGGGTGGGGGTGGGATGTGGATGTCAAGGGTGATTTGCTTATGGTCAGACCTGACCAATGAGGGGGTGACCACTGGTGTGGAGCATCTATCTCCCATGTTGATAATGACCAGGTCTATGTTATTGAGGCCTCTGGTGGGACAACGGATTTGTTGATCCAGGGCGTTGGAATTTATGAATTCCAAGAACCGTTGGGAAAAGGTGCTTGTACCCGAGTATTTTTTCCAGTTAATGGCAGGGTAGTTGAAATCATCCAGTATTAGGGTGTTTGGTTGTATCTTAATATTTTCCAGTATGTTTAGAAAGGTGTAGTGAGAATCTTGGGGCATGGTGGGGGATCTGTAGCAAGCTACAATTTGGATTGCAGTCTTACCTAGTGTTAGTTGCACCTGGAGAATTTCAGATGCATTGTGTTGGGCAACTAGCCTGGAGGTGTGAATATCCTTGGTGAATATGGACACTCCTCCACCTTTAGTGTTTCGGTCTTGGTTTGGTGGCCGAAAAGTGTGGTAAGAGTTGTAGCCTGGTATTGCAGGGGTGCTCTCTGGACCATTAAACCAGGTATCAGTTACTGCATAGATATCGATGTTCTCCATTATTAGGAGTGCCTTGAGAGAGTGCATTTTGAGATTTAGACTTCTAGCATTGAGTAGCATTACCTTCAGATTTTGCATGCTTGTATCTGTTACGGTGGTGGTTTTGTCCTTTGAACTTACCTAAAAAAGGCACTATAGAGGTGTCAAGAGCTTTAGCCAGTAACCTGAATCACAGAGGTGATAGGTGCAGACCATCTCTGGCAAAGCATTATGGTTTGTCGATCATGTCTTCCCAGGCAGACAGATACTGGATCCCCTTTGCATGACACCAGAAGCTTAGCCAATTGTTGAAGTCAATCATTTTGTCCTTATACTGTGGTATCATTCTGGGCAAAGGCAGGATGCTACTCAGAGCTAGGGTCATACCTGCCTGGGCCACATTATCTGAGAGCTCTTCCATGTCTCTTTTCATGTAGTCCAGGGAGGTACATCTCAAGTCATTCACTCCAACATGAACAATGACAGAGTCGTATTTGTACTTGTTGTGGAGTGACTTGAGTGCATGCATTATGTGACGGATCCTGGCACACGACAGGCAGCTGACTGTAATTTTCTCCTTGTTCAGCCTCTTGAGTGGGACACATTGTCTTGACTTAGGGGCAGTTGTTGGGTGACACACTGGTGTTGTGAGCTATGTGTCACTTTGGTTGTGACTGCTGTTTGTTTACGTTTCAGCTTCGGAAGTCCTTGTTGCTTGGGCAGGTTAATGTTAAGGGCCTCCACATATGTGGGTTTAGTGTTGCTATGTGTGGGTGTTGATGGTGTGGGTTTTGAAGGGCTATGTGTTACTTGAGGTGAAGTGCAGGTGTTAACCTTCTCCTCTTGACTCTCTAGCACAATCTTGGCTGGAGAGAGCTTTGCTTCCAGTTTGGCTATGTAAGTGCATCTCTCACAGTTTGTAGTGTTGGGTGATTGAAGGAAAGAGTTGTCTGTGTACATGATGCAGTTGCCGCATTGTCTCAGTATGCCCATATTCACCAGGTGGACAGGAGAAATCACCAGAAGCTGACCTTTGGACATGCCTGTTTAGGAGCTTTTTTGTAAAGTACAAGAGTTGTTTTCCCTTACCTTTGCAAGGTACTTTGCAATTATACGCTGTTTAGTGCTTACGATTAATTTCTCCTTATTGACAAGGAGAGTTGAGTACTTGTATCAGTTTCAGGCTTCCTAGTGCTTTCCAGCAGGTTCTAGAGTAACTGCTAGTCACAGGGGTTCAGATTTTAGTGCTACTACTGAGAAACCAACTAGTTCTAATGGAAAATTTGAAGAGCAGACTTTCTGGCACCTGGAATAGTTTAACTGTAGCCCCGCGGTACTGTACAATGTGAAAAATGCACAAATACATGTGATTTTAAGCCAGAAAGTTGAAAGGAATAGAAATCACCCCAGAAGGCTAATAAAATTACAATTTCAGAGCTGGAAAACACTTCTCTAGTGTTAGATAGGCAGTACAATGCTCAACACTCCCACTGGTAAGCAGTAGGACTTCCCTCTACCACAACAAGGTCTGGATAGCTCTGAACACAGAAAATAAAGTCCTGAGACAAGCAAAGCCTGGGATCTGGACTATACTGACAAGGAAATCTGGGAAACGAGCAAACAAGAGATCATTTTTTTGGTTAAAATAGGCTAAATAATGCAATAATACATTAAATAAACACAGAAAAGGCTAACACACTTGAGTGTGTAGAGTGTGTAGTCCTAAACAGTAAATGCAATTAAAACTCTACAAAATTAGCAATTTAAAACTTTTTAAATGAAGCAAGGCAAGTGCACAAATGAAAAATGATTTAAGAGGCAGTAATGCAGTAGAATAAGTAGCTAGTCTACATATACAGAGAAGTCTATATATACAGAAACACAGCTAAAACACACAAACAATTCAGATGCAGTGCAACCTAGAGCACTTAAGTTGTAGCAATATTAAGGCAAATACAGTTTTAATAAATGTACTAAAATATACTCTGTATTTCCAAAATGTTTGAGAAGCACAGTCAAAGCACAAGAAGATTCAGGCAATTTTTTTTTTAAAGAAAGATAGAAAGGAGGAACAGAAGGCCTTCTCAGATGTTCTCTCTGTATTAGGTAGAATGAGCTAATGACACTAGACTGGGAGGAGTGTCCCAGATCAAATTTACAGTAGGGGCGGGCAACTGCAAAGCCACCAAGTACAACAACAAGACACCAACAGGTAGGGAGTGTGGGAATCAATACTAAAGCTATTAGCCTACACTCTTTTAGACAGTAAATACTCTAGAAATCTTTATGACAGCAGTGAGCCACAAAATGAAAGTTTTTTAAACAGATAAAGGAGCAAGGAGACTCTACAGAATGCTTTTAACTGCAAACAAATCAGTTACCCGTGCAGATTAGTTAATAGCAAAAAATACAGTAAAACGTATGCAGCAGGCAATAAAAAGTGCTATATATAAATTGCTAGAAGCAATAACCAGTTTAAATAAGCCAAAAAAGCAGGATACTTATTGTTATATATCTCAGATCAGAGTTGTAGTCAATGCCCCTCCTCCACTCTGCTCAATGTGTATAGACAGAAATCCTTTCAAAGTTAGGGCTTAAATACCAGAAGATCTCAGGTTAAAAGTCAATGGGAAAAATGCTAGGGACTAAGCAGTAAGAAAAACACTGGAAGAATATTAGCTTTGCCCTTAAATATGCAATACAATTACAAAGATTTTGAAATTTTCTGTTGAAATGCTTCAAAAAGTATTTCTATATGGTTCTGATTAGTTCATGCTTTCCCTGTTTTTTTGCTGTTTTGTTGGTTTGGTCATGAACCTAAAGGATTAAGCAGTTGGTAGCCTATTTTTGAAGCTGCTGTATATGGGGTAAATACAAAAGGGATCTGAAAGAAATATTAGTAGCTATTTGGCATTCCATTTCCGGTTAATCTAAGTTGACCTCTCAACTCCATATCTTTTATATCATTCATCACCTTTATCACATTAGTAATTTTAGAAGTTTTTTTTTGCTACCATTTCTTTGTGATGGCTTTTTCTGCTACAGTCATTACAAAATACAAAATACAATAAATTAAGTTCATGCATTGCCAATTATTTCAGCCCATAAGTCCATACATAATATGGTAGTTCTTTGTTAAGTGAGCTTGAATATACATATAAATGGCTTCCTTGCTTACAGTATGTAGAAGTGAGGATATCTGCTTATGTCTGTGGGGATGCATTGTTTTGGTAAGAGGATGGTAAGGCTGTAGATGGGTAGCCTTAGGATGTAGTTTCCTTTATGGGATTTAGTTGTCATCCATGTAAATGACTGTAATTTACAATGTGTATATATATATGTGTCGGCTTTCACTGCCCCATTGATTAATTAACTGATCCTCTGTCAAGCAGAGCCAATGAAGTGATCCCAGGTGTGTATTTTCTGTTACCCATCCACTCATCAAGCTTTCTCTCGAAGAGTGTTAGTGAGGGGCTCTGCCTAATGTAGTTTGGAATTTTGTTCCAAAGCATGGGGAGTTTCTGTGACAGGAATCTATCCCTTCAGCATGTTCTGTTTATTGTAGGGTTGAAGTTTAGCTCACTAGAGCGCATGGCTCCCAGTGACTTAGATTTCTTTAGGTGGAGCATGTCCATCAGTTCTGAGTTGGACATGGCTTAGTAAGTCAGGCAGAGATCACCTCTGAGTAAGAGATATGCCACTGAGTACAGCCAGAGTTTTTTCAGCTGGGCTGCATAGGACATATGTTCATAGGTTCATAGGTAGGTACTAGGCTATCAGCCCTGGAGCCTATACACGCCCAGCCAAAAAGGTACCCTAGCTTTTGCCACCCAAGAAAATTATTTTCCTGTGCCACTGTCGAGCAGAGCCACAGAGGTGATCCCTGAGGTGAATTTCCTATTTCCCATCCAGTCATCAAGATTTTTCTTGAAGAGTGCTAATGAGGAGCTTTGTTTGATATAGATAGGTAGTTTATTCCAGAGTATGGGAAGTCTCTGGGACAGGAATCTATCCCTCCGGCATGTTCTGTTTATTGTGGTGACAAGGTTTAGGTCCCTAGAGCATGCAGCTCGGAGGGATTGGGATTTATTTAAGTGGAGCATGTCCAACAGCTCTGAGTTTGACATAGCATTGTATGTTAGGCAGATATCACCTCTGAGTAGGCGATATGCGACGGAGTAAAGCTGGAGTTTTTTAAGACGGTCTGCATAGGGCATCTGTTTGAGGCTGGTAATCCTCTTTGTGAGGTATTTCTGCGGCCTTTCCAGTTGTTGTAGATGTCTTGTGCGGTACATACCAAAAAGGGCGTTGTACTCTATAATGGTTCTAATGAGTGATGAGTAGAGGGGAACAATGACCTCTTTTTTTCTGGATGAAAAACCTTTTGTGATGAGGTGTGCAACGTAAAAGGATTTCCTGACTACAGTGGTGATGTGATTATCAAAGGAGAGACTGCTGTCCACCTGTGTCCCAAGGTCTCTTATCACACTTTCGGTGTTAAGTATACTACCGCCTATGTTGTAGTTCATGGGTACAGAGTTTTTACCAAAGGGGATGACAATGCACTTTTTGGCATTGAGCTTGAGGCCATGGCTTTGACACCAGGCATCTGTCTCAGTGAGGCCCTTTTGTAGGATGTCCACATCGTTAGGAGTTTTGATTATGGCTCCTAGTTTGCAGTCATCTGTGGACTTCATTAGCCAAAGACCTTCTGTGTTAGCCTGTACTTCAGAGAAGTAGATACCAAACAGGAGAGGACCCAGGACTGAACCCTGTTGTACTCCACTTGTCACTGGTCTGAAGTCGAATTTGGAGTCTGCTACTTTCACAGTGTGGGTTCTGTCAGTGAGCCAGTTGGCAAGCCATCTTGTAACATAGGGATTTATACCTAGTTTAGTGAGTTTATCTATAATTCCAGAATGGGGGATGGTGTCGAAAGCCTTGGCAAGATCTAGATAGGATGTGAGAACCACCTTACCCTTGTCTACGGCTTTGGTGACTGCTTCAAAGAAGTCTATCAGGTTTAGAAGACATGATCTGCCTTTTACAAACCGGAACTGGGTGGGGTCCAGAGTTTGGAGATTATCAATGTCTTTGTTTATAAGTTCCATGATGATACATTATTCTTGCACATTCTGTAATCAGCTCCAATAAGATTTATTCAACAGTAGGGTATTTTTCTGATAGCCTTCATTAGCATCATTCTTTTATGTATTTTTATTGCCTTGAATTCTCTGCGTTGCACCTTTCTAAGCAACAACATCCAGAATGCGGTCATATTCCTATTTATATTGGTTATTTCATCTCTGTCCTGTATATTTTCCATCCCTTTAATTACCCTCTTCTTTTGCATTCTTTATCTCTCATGATAGCCATAGTACTAATTTCCACTTATTTTTCCCTTTTATAGCTTTCATTCTTCTGCATTTCTTTTCATCATGTTTTATACCTGCATTTCTGATCTCTTCCCTTTTGTATCCATCTGCATGAACACTTCTGTCAGTCTCTGGCATGTTTCCATTGTTTGGGTTTTCTCTCTAGTAATATATGTTTTATTTCTTCCTGTCTTTTTTCCATCCTTTCCCCTTCCTGTGTTCCATCTATCATTCTCTACTGCCTTTCTCCTTCTTTGCTTTAACTTAATATAATTCTGCATGTTCTTGTTTCTGCTATGATGCGCACACTCATATCTACCTTAACCTTCTGATTTCACCTATCATCTACTTCTGTCTGCCATCTTTTTTCCCTATTATTTCAGTACTCAGAATGGTATAGATGTCTGTTTCTTGCAATAATAGAGATGTGTGGCTTTTAAGCACAGAACTACCACTGAACCTTCAGTGGACAATGTGTTATTACTGAATCCTCCTGTGAAAATCTGATGTGCTGTCTTGAAAAATAAAACATCTTGGAAAACACCCTTTGCAAGTCTCTACATCTAGAAGTACTTAACAAGTGTTTTTGTAGGGATCAGAACTTTGTGTCACCCTTCAACCTTCGTAGTTGTAGGAGGCCGTATGCCCCACTTCTGTCACACCACTTCATAGATAGATATAAAACTTATTTTCTGTGTAGAAACAGATTGTACCTTTCCCTAAGGTGGCAAGTCCACAGTGTTAAAATACTGACAGCTCAGTTACCTATGATGCTTATGAAAAAATTTGAATTTGTTTATAAGATACTCTATCTGTAAACCATCTGTAGTTAGATTATCATGCAAATGCAGTGCCTTAGAATCCAAATGATCTGATCAAAATCCTTAATACCTATGCTATAGTGGTAGACGACAGCTTATTAACTGCATGTTTCAGTGAATAAGATTGGGTTGGTAGACAGGGCAAGCATTGGGCTAGGGATGGGGCTAGAATAGGGAGGGAGACATGCTAAGCTGTGCAAAATGGACACCAAACTTGTTTGCCACATCTCAGCTCCGCTTTCAGATTGCACTTCAGTATGGCTTAAACTCTGAGCTTTGGCCAGCTAGGACCTACATGAAATCAAATAAACTGGACGTATAAGTGAATTTAAGTAAATCTTTATCTGCACTTTTTTCAGATAATACAGCATTTAAATTGATTTATTTGTGCTGCATTGAATACTGTCTAGCTGGAAGTTGTGGCTCTTTGTTTTCAGTTAATGCTTGTTGGAATTCTTGAATAGCCAGTGATAAGTGGGGGTAGTTCACTTCATTGTTATTCAGTTTCTGCCTAATATAAGTGGTACATTTTGGATTATTTTCTGCTTAAACTCTGAGCTTTGGCCAGCTAAGACCTACATGAAATCAAATCAAATGGACATATAAGTGAATTTAAGTAAATCTTTATCTGCACTTTTTTCAAATAATACAGCATTTAAATTGATTTATTTGTGTTGCATTGAATAGTATCTAGCTGGAAGTTGTGCCTCTGTTTTTTCAGTTAATGCTTGTTAGAATTCTTGAATAGCTAGTGATAAGGGGGTAGTTCACTTCATTTTTATTCAGTTTCTGCCTTATATAAGTGGTACATTTTGGATTATTTTATGTTTAAACTCTGAGCTTTGGCCAACTAAGACCTACATGAAATCAAATCAACTGGACATATAAGTGAATTTAAGTAAATCTTTAACTGCACTTTTTTCAAATAATACAGCATTTAAATTGATTTATTTGTGTTGCATTGAATACTATCTAGCTGGAAGTTGTGCCTCTGTTTTTTCAGGTAATGCTTGTTAGAATTCTTGAATAGCTAGTGATAAGGGGGTAGTTCACTTCATTGTTATTCAGTTTGTGCCTTATATAAGTGGTACATTTTGGATTATTTTCTGCTTAAACTCTGAGCTTTGGCCAGCTAAGACCTATGTTGTATCTTTCAGCTTTTCCCGGTTAGGGGTCGCCACAGTGGAACTCTGGTCCGCTAATGATTGGCAGCAGATTTTTAAGTACCGAGTTGCCAGCCTTGATGTACAACCTTCAATGAAGGTACGCCCATTCAGGCATGTCTCCACACAGAAGACGCTTTAGCTGAGAATCGAACAGGACGTCTTGCTGTGAGGTGACAATGCTACCACAGCACCACCACCGAAGTATGAAATCAACTCAACTGGACGTATAAGTGAATTTAAGTAAATCTTTATCTGTACTTTTTTTCAAAATAATACAGCATTTAAAATGATTTATTGATGTTGCATTAAATACTATCTAGCTGGAAGTTGTGGCTCTGTTTTTTTAGTTTATGTTTGTTAGAATTCTTGAATAGCCAGTAATAAGTGAGGGTAGTTCACTTCATTGTTATTCAGTTTCTGCTTTATAAAAGTAGTACATTTTGGATTATTTTCTGCTTAAACTCTGAGCTTTGGCCAGCTAAGACCTACATGAAATCAAATCAACTGGACGTATAAGTGAATTTAAGTAAATCTTTATCTGCACTTTTTTCAAATAGTACAGCATTTAAATTGATTTATTTCTGTTGCATTGAATACTATCTAGCTGGAAGTTGTGGCTCTGTTTTTTCAGTTAATGCTTGTTAGAATTCTTGAATAGCCAGTAATAAGTGGGGGTAGTTCACTTCATTGTTATTCGGTTTCTGCCTTATATAAGTGGTACATTTTGGATTATTTTCTACTTAAACTCTGAGCTTTGGCCAGCTAAGACCTACATGAAATCAAATCAACTGGAAGTATAAGTGAATTTAAGTAAATCGTTATCTGCAATTTTTTTCAAATAATACAGCATTTAAATTTATTTGTTTGTGTTATATTGAATACTATCTATCTGGAACTTGTGGCTCTGTTTTTTTCAGTTAATGCTTGTTAGAATTCTTGAATAGCCAGTAATAAACTCTTAAACATCATCGTTATTCGGTTTCTGCCTTATATAAGTGGTTCATTTTGGATTATTTTCTGCTTAAACTCTGAGCTTTGCCCAGCTAAGACCTACATGAATTCAAATCAACTGGACATATACGTGAATTTAAGTAAATCTTTATCTGCACTTTTTTCAAATAATACAGCATTTAAATTTATTTATTTGTGTTGCATTGAATACTATCTAGCTGGAAGTTGTGGTTCTATTTTTTTCAGTTAATGCTTGTTAGAATTCTTGAATAGCCAGTGATAAGTGGGGGCAGTTCACTTCATTGTTATTCAGTTTCTGCCTTATATACGTGGTCAATTTTGGATTATTTTCTGCTTAAACTCTGAGCTTTGGCCAGCTAAGATCTACATGAAATCAAACCAACTGGACGTATAATTGAATTTAAGTAAATCTTTATCTGCACTTTTTTCAAATAGTACAGCATTTAAATAGATGTATTTGTGTTGCATTTAATACTATCTAGCTGGAAGTTGTGGCTCTGTTTTTTCAGTCAATGCTTGTTAGAATTCTTGAATAGCCAGTGATAAGTGGGAGTAGTTCACTTCATTGTTATTCAGTTTCTGCCTTATATAAGTGGTACATTTTGGATTATTTTCTGCTTAAAATCTGAGTATTGCCAGCTAAGACCTACATGAAATCAAATCAACTGGACATATAATTGAATTTAAGTAAATCTTTATCTGCACTTTTTTCAAATAATACAGCATTTAAATTGATTTATTTGTGTTGCATTTAATACTATCTAACTGGAAGTTGTGGCTCTGTTTTTTCAGTTAATGCGTGTTAGAATTCTTGAATAGCCAGTGATAAGTGGGGGTAGTTCACTTCATTGTTATTCGGTTTCTGCCTTATATAAGTGGTACATTTTGGGTTATTTTCTGCTTAAACTCCATGCTTTGGCCAGCTAAGACCTACATGAAATCAAATCAACTGGATGTATAAGTGAATTTAAGTAAATCTTTATATGCACTTTTTTCAAATAATACAGCATCTAAATTGATTTATTTGTGTTGCATTGAATACTATCTAGCTGGAAGTTGTGGCTCTGTTTTTTCAGTTAATGCTTGTTAGAATTCTTGAATAGCCAGTGTTAAAGGGGGTAGTTCACTTCATTATTTGGTTTCTGCCTTATATAAGTGGTACATTTTGGATTATTTTCAGCTTAAACTCTGAGCTTTGGCCAGCTAAGACCTACATGCAATCAAATCAACTGGACGTATAAGTGAATTTAAGTAAATCTTTATCTGCACTTTTTTCAAATAGTACAGCATTTAAATTGATTTATTTCTGTTGCATCGAATACTATCTAGCTGGAAGTTATGGCTCTGTTTTTTTCAGTTAATGCTTGTTAGAATTCTTGAATAGCCAGTAATAAGTGAGGGTAGTTCACTTCATTGTTATTCGGTTTCTGCCTTATATAAGTGGTACATTTTGGATTATTTTCTGCTTAAACTCTGAGCTTTGGCCAGCTAAGACCTAAATTAAAGCAAATCAAGTGGACGTATAAGTGAATTTAAGTAAATCTTTATCTGCACTTTTTTCAAATGATACAGCATTTAAATTGATTTATTTGTGTTGCATTGAATACTATCTAGCTGGAAGTTGTGGCTCTGTTTTTTCAGTTAATGCTTGTTAAAATTCTTGAATAGCCAGTGATAAGTGGGGTTAGTTCACTTCATTGTTATTCGGTTTCTGCCTTATATAAGTGGTACATTTTGGATTATTTTCTGCTTAAACTCTGAGCTTTGGCCAGCTAAGACCTACATGAAATCAAATCAACTGGACGTATAATGAATTTAAGTAAATCTTTATCTGCACTTTTTTCAAATAATACAGCATTTACATTTATTTATTTGTGTTGCATTGAATACTATCTAGCTGGAAGTTGTGGCTCTGTTTTTTCAGTTAATGCTTGTTAGAATTCTTGAATAGCCAGTGATAAGTGGGGGTAGTTCACTTCATAGTTATTCGGTTTCTGCCTTATATAAGTGGTACATTTTGGATTATTTTCTGCTTAAACTCTGAGCTTTGGCCAGCTAAGACCTACATGAAATCAAATCAACTGGACGTATAATGAATTTAAGTAAATCTTTATCTGCACTTTTTTCAAATAATACAGCATTTAAATTTATTTATTTGTGTTTCATTGAATACTATCAAGCTGGAAGTTGTGGCTCTGCTTTTTCAGTTAATGCTTGTTAGAATTCTTGAATAGCCAGTAATAAGCGGGGGTAGTTCACTTCATTGTTATTCGGTTTCTGCCTGATATAAGTGGTAAATTTTGGATTATTTTCTGCTTAAACTCTGAGCTTTGGCCAGCTAAGACCTTCATGAAATCAAATCAACTGGACGTCTAATTGAATTTAAGTAAATCTTTATCTGCACTTTTTTCAAATAATACAACATTTACATTGGTTTATTTGTGTTGCATTTAATACTATCTAGCTGGAAGTTGTGGCTCTGTTTTTTCAGTTAATGCTTGTTAGAATTCTTGAATAGCCAGTGATAAGTGGGGGTAGTTCACTTCATTGTTATTTGGTTTCTGCCTTATATAAGTGGTACATTTTGGATTATTTCCTGCTTAAACTCTGTGCTTTGGCCAGCTAAGACCTACATGAAATCAAATCAACTGGATGTATAAGTGAATTTAAGTAAATGTTTATATGCACTTTTTTCAAATAATACAGCATTTAAATTGATTTATTTGTGTTGCATTGAATACTATCTAGTTGGAAGTTGTGGCTCTGTTTTTTCAGTTAATGCTTGTTAGAATTCTTGAATAGCCAGTGATAACGGGGTAGTTCACGTCATTGTTATTTGGTTTCTGCCTTATATAAGTGGTACATTTTGGATTATTTTCAGCTTAAACTCTGAGCTTTCGCCAGCTAAGACCTACATGCAATCAAATCAACTGGACGTATAAGTGAATTTAAGTAAATCCTTATCTGCACTTTTTTCAAATAATACAGCATTTAAATTGATTTATTTGTATTGCATTGAATACTATCTAGCTGAAAGTTGTGACTCTGTTTTTTCAGTTAATGCTTGTTAGACTTCTTGAATAGCCAGTGATAAGTGGGGGTAGTTCACTTCATTGTTATTTGGTTTCTGCCTTATATAAGTGGTACATTTTGGATTATTTTAGCTTAAACTCTGAACTTTGGCCAGCTAAGACCTACATGAAATCAAATCAACTGGACATATAAGTGAATTTAAGTAAATCTTTATCTGCACTTTTTCAAATAATACAGCATTTAATTTTATTTATTTGTGTTGCATTGAATGCTATCTAGCTGGAAGTTGTGGCTCTGTTATTTCAGTTAGTTCCCCACTCATCCTCCCTGCATTTGTTTCGGTGTTAATCTTGGTGGCTTTGAAACTGCCAGCCCCTCTTGTATATTTGCTTTTGGATACTCCTCCTGGGCCCATCTCATTTGCTCACTGAAAAAAAAATGCACTTTTTTCATCTGCTTTTACTGTATTTGTGTTTCTTCCTACATTATTTTGTCTTTTGCATCATCTTAAAAGTACTCAATTGTATTTATTACTGCTTGGTGTAACTATCATTCTAAGCCTTTTGGTTTAAGCACTTGGGCTTCAGACCAGTTGTTTTACATTAAGAAAGTTTGTTGTCTGCACTGTTGTGGTAGGACAGGTAGTTTACATCCTTCTTAGTTGGGGACTGCTGATTGAAGGCTCAATGTCTGTTATTCTAGAAGTGTATTAGTTCTGGTTTAAGAACTTGGGCTTCAGGCCAGTTATTTTACATTAAGACGGTTGGTTCGTGGTCTGCACTCTTGTGTGAGGAGAGGCTGAACTCTACCCTTCTGAGCTGGGAATTTCTGGTTAAAGGCTTATAGTGTCTGCATATTTGAACTGTTTCTTACTGAAATTGGTGTGCCTTGTTTGCTGTAGCATAGACTAGATCTGGGCCTGCTGAATCTAGCTTTGTTTGCATAACTTGGGCACTAATCCAGGCCTTCTTAAAAGTATTCAATTGTATTTATTACTGCTTGGTAGTAACTTGATTAAAGTGTAGCTATCATTCTAAGCCTTTTGGTTTAAGGACTTGGGCTTCAGACCAGTTGTTTTACATTAAGAAGGTTTGTGATCTGCACTGTTGTGGCAGGACAGGTAGCTTACATCCTTCTAAGTTGGGAACTGCTGATTGAAGGCTCAGTGTCTGTTATTCTAAAAGTGTATTAATTCTGGTTTAAGCACTTGGGCTTGAGGCCAGTTATTTTACATTAAGAGGGTTCGTGTTCTGCACTCTTGTGGGAGGAGAGGCTGGACTCTGTCCTTCTGAGCTGGGAATTTCTGGTTAAAGCTTATAGTGCCTGCATATTTGAACTGCTTCTTACTGAAATTGGTACACCTCGTTTGCTGTAGCATAGATTAGATCCAGGCCTGCTGAATCTAGCTTTGTTTGTATAACTTGAGCACTAATCCAGGCATTCTTTAAAGTATTCAGTTGTATTTATTACTGCTGGTAGTAACTTGATTAAAGTGTAGCTATCATTTCTAAGTCTTTTGGATTAAGCACTTGGGCTTCAGACCAGTTGTTTTACATTAGGAAGGTTTGTGGCCTGCACTGTGGTGGCAGGACAGGTAGCTTACATCCTTCTAAGTTGGGAACTGCTGATTGAGAGCTCAGTGTCTGTTATTCTAAAAGTGTATTAGTTCTGGTTTAAGCACTTGGGCTTCAGGCCAGTTATTTTACGTTAAGAAGGATTGCGGTCTGCACTCTTGTGGGAGGAGAGGCTGGACTCTGCCCTTCTGAGCAGGGAATTTCTGGTTAAAGGCTTATAGTACCTCATATTCTAACTGTTTCTTACTGAAATTGGTACACCTTGTTTGCTGTAGCATAGACTAGATCCAGGCCTGCTGAATCTAGCTTTATTTGTATGCTTGTTGTTTGTTTATTTCCCTGAAATGCTAATTCCACCTAAAACGCGGCCTTTTAGAACTTCTGTGGATCCCTAGTGATATCTGCATTGTCACGGTGAGCTGCCTGTCGGGCGCTAGGATCTGCCACATAACACAAGCACTCAGGTCACTCCAAGGCAAGTACAAATATGACTCAGTCATTGTCCATGCTGGTGTGAATGACCTGAGACGTACCTCCCTGGACTACATGAAAAGAGATATAGAGGAGCTCTCTGAGCATGTAGCCCAGGCCGGTATGACCCTGACCTTGAGCAGCATCTTACCGTCACCAAGAATGATGCCACAATATGAAGACAAGATTATCAATTTCAACAATTGGCTTAAGTGTTGGTGTCATTCAAAGGGGATCCAATGCCTGTCAGCCTGGGATGACATGCTCGACAAGCCACGATGCTTCGCTAGGGACGGCTTGCACCTGTCACCCCTGGGCTTTCGGATATTGGCAAAGGCTCTTGCTACCCCCATAGTGCCTTTTTTAGGCAAGGCGCAAAAGACAAACCCACCTCCATAAGTATCACAAGGGATAAGAAACTAAGAGTAATGCTACTCAATGCCAGAAGTCTAAACCTCAAGATGCATGCACTCGAAACTCTCCTTAGCATGGAGAACATTGATATCTGTGCAGTAACAGAAACCTGGTTCAAGGCTCCCGAGAGCACCCCAGCACTACCAGGTTATACCTCATACCATGCTTTTCAGCCCCAAAACTTGGACCGAACCACAAAAGGAGGGGAGTATCAATATTCGTCAAAGATACCCACACCTCCAGGTTGGTGGCACAGCACGAAGCATCAGAGACTATCCATGTGCAACTAACTGTGGGTAAAACTGCCTTCCAGTTTATAGCCTGCTACAGACCACCCTCCCAAACACAGGAACCCCACTTGGCCTTCCTGAGAATACTGGAAAATATGAAGGTCTCTCCAAACACCATTATATTGGGTGACTTCAACTACCCAAACATAGACTGGGAGCATTACTCTAGCTCCAACACCCTAGCCCAAAGGTTCCTAGAATTTATAAACTCAAATGCTATGGAACAACTTGTTACCACTCCCACAAGAGGGGAAAACATACTGGACCTGATCATCACCAACATGGGGACACTATGCTCCAGACCAAAGTGTATCCCTCACTGGTAAGATCAGACCATAAACTAATCTCACTAGATATTCACATCCCGACGCCACCCCGTGCCCAGAAAACCACAGTGAAAAACTTCTCTAAAGCAAATTTCACATGCCTCAAAAGTGAGGCAAAATCCTTCAAAGCCCCGGCCTGTGGAAAATACGGCCCAGACCGCAGAATCCTTTATAAATGCATTCTATGAACACCTTCAGGAATGCATGGATCATGCAATCCCAAATAAAACCAAGACCCAATCCTCCAAAGGCAGATGTCCTGTCTGGTGGACCCCAGCCATAAACAAACTATACAATAGAAGGAGGAAGCTACTACATGATAGAGCAAAATCCCAAAAGGGAAGGCATCTCTGATCAGTATTAGCAAAAAACTACGGGCACTCATAAAATCGTCTAAGGCCAGCTTCGAGAGAAAAATTGCACAGGACACTAAGGATAATCACAAGGCTTTCTTTAGTTATGTTAGGAACCTGGGTGGTAATTCCCAGATATGCTCAGAATTAGTCCAAAATGACAAAAAATACACCGAGCCCACAGACATTGCCAACATCCTAGCTGACAGGTTCAGTGCAAACTTCTCCCCCCTCTCCCCACCAAAAGGGCAAATATCTATCTCAACAGAGTGCTGCCCCCATGACATCTCAGATGCTCAGGTAAGAGCTGCCCTCTCCAAAGCAAAAAACACAGCATCAATGGGACCAGATGGTGTCCTGGACTGCGTCCTACATGAACTCCAAGAAGAGCTAAACCCAAACATAAAACTACTGTTCAATCTTAGCCTTACTACAGAATATGTACCCAAAGAGTGGCGTACAGCAACAGTGGTCCCTCTCCACAAAGGTGGTGCCTCAACAGATCCTGGAAACCATCGCCCCATATGCCTGACTAGCTTGGTCTGCAAAGCTATGGAAAGGATCATCATGGACCTCATAAATAAAGATATTGGGGACCTACAGACACTGGATCCTACCCAGTTTGGCTTTGTTAAGGGCAGATCCTGCCTCTTAAACCTGGTCGATTTCTTTGAAACAGTCACCAAGGCCATTGACGAGGGGAAGGTGGTCCACACAGCCTACCTGGACCTCGCAAAAGCCTTCGATACAATACCCCACTTGGGCATTATAGATAAGCTCACCAGCTTAAATATAAACCCCTATGTCACTAGATGGGTTGCAAACTGGCTCAAGGACAGAACCCACATGGTTAGAATTGCTGGAGCCATGTCAGACTCCAAACCAGTTACAAGTGGCATCCCACAATGCTCAGTCCTGGCACCTCTCTTGTTCGGTATATATGTCTCAGCGGTACAGGCCAACACGGAAGGACTGTGGCTGACCAAGTTCGCAGATGACTGCAAACTGGGCGCCATAATCAACTCTCCAGCCGACACAAGCATCCTCCAAAAGGGCCTCATAGAAACAGACAACTGGTGCCAGAGCCATGGCCTCAAGCTAAACGCCAAAAAGTGTATAGTCATCCCCTTTGGCAAAAACAAAGTGCCCATAAATTACCACATAGGTGGTAATCCATTAAGTACAGAAGAAGTCATTAGGGACCTGGGGACCCAAGTTGATAGCAATCTCATTTGACAACCACGTGGCCAAAGTGGTTAGAAAAACATTTTATATAGCCCACCTAATCATGAAGGGATTCACATCTAGATCAGGGGAGGTCATCGTACCTCTTTACTCATCCCTCATCAGGCCCATAATTGAGTACAATGCCCCTTTTGGGATGTACCTTACCAGACACCTGCAGCAACTGGAAAGACCCCAAAAGTACCTCACCAAGAGGATCAAAGGGCTCAAACAGATGCCATATGCTGCCCGGTTAAAGAAACTCCAGCTCTACTCAGTGGCATACCGCCTGTTCAGAGGCGATCTCTGCCTGACGTATAAAGCCATGTCCAACCCGGAATTAATGGACATGCTGCACCTCAGAAAATCCAAATCCCATCGAGCTACGCGCTTGAGAGACTTGAACCTCAGCACTGAAATAAATAGGACATGCTGGTGGGACAGATTCATAACCCAGAGGCTCCCTTCACTCTGGAATAAAATCCCAATCCAGGTTAGGCAGAGTCCCACATTGACTCTCTTCAAGAGGAATCTTGATGAGTGGATGGGAGATCGTAGGTTTACCCCGGCTATCCCTTCTGTGTCACTGTTAGACAGAGACACAGTATACTAACCTCAAAAAAAGGCATAGCAAAATTAATTTAAAATGGGTGGCGAAAGCCAAACACACTCTGGCTAGGCTTATAAATGCCCTAGGGCAGATAGCCTAGTATGAACCTATGAAACTATGAACCTATGAAGTAAACTGCCTAATTCTCTCCCTTCATATCTCTATCTGGGCTCACATCAATTCTTCTTCCAAACCCTCTGTTTTTCTTTTGCACTTTTTATTTTCTCTCTCCTTCTCTCTCTCTCTTTCTATCTCTATGCATATGCATTAGTCTTCTTCTAAAGGCAGTCTTCACTCCATCCCATGAGCTCATTCCTATCATCAGTTTTTCCATTACATTTAGTTGTAAGAGCATCCCCTTTCTCTTCTTCCTTCTGCTTATAGCTGGCCCATCTCAATCCCTTCTATTCTGCTGTCATTGTTCCTGTCTTCACCACTTTTCAAATTACCACATTGCCTGAAATGTATGTATATATATATATATATATATATATATATATATATATATATATATATATATATATATATATATATATTGTATTTTATAACCCCCATTCTTCTGAGCTATTGCTGCCTAGCTAGGCATCTCGTTTACTCTTTCTCTCTCTCTCTCTAATCCTGCATTAAGCAATTCCTTGTAAAAAAGCATTTTCTATCTCTCTCTCTCCTGTTACTGTGTCTTTGCCTCCAACTCTCTACCCGACCACTTACTTGCATGCCTCTGCCTAGGTTGTTCTGCATCCTTTGTTTAAACTTTCTTTTTCAAAATAATATGTCTTGTCCTGGCTCTAGAGTGACACTGATGTCATGCTCTATCAGTTCTGTTTAATTTCCCTCTACTCTCTTTCCTTCTTTGAAGAACCACACCAAAGTGTAATAAGGTCACCTTACCATTCAGTAAAAATTGCAAGGAAAAAACCCAGCCAAGCTAGAGTTTTTACTGTCTAATACCTAATTAAGCCCCATGGTGATATATACAAATAATCCCTTAAGAACATACAATGTTTCATCTGCATGGCTTCTAAATGCCCATGAGGTTTTACATTTTACTTATTAAGCCTTTGTGAGTACATTCAGGCCAAAAAAGTCAAACCCTACTAGCTGTGGATGTGCATGGTTCAGCCTTTTTATTGAATTCATCAACACAGCATAATCCAGTTAAAATAATTCAGTGAGCGTGTTTTTATTGGAAAACAATTGCTGAAACACACTGGAAACCTTTACAGATCTACACATATTTATTCAACTGTAAAAATCTCAGGTATCACAAAACCTGAAGGTTGGTAGAAACTTCACCTAAATTTGGCTGAAACCTTTTAGGATTCAGGGAGCCCTAATAGCTTATATTGCCTTTGAATATCTGGGTGCTATAATAGTTATGTGTTGTGGCACAAATGCAGCAAAATCCCCACAGAATTTAAATTGGCGAAAAGCAAATTTCTTATTATTTTAAGTGTTAGATGTTTACATTAACTAGATGCTGTGATTCATATCTGGAGCTGATGTTTTACGGATAATGAGAACACACACTGGCATGGATTTATTCAGTGGAAGCATCATAAAGACACTTTGCGTAAACAAGAAACTGTCTCTGCTACCCAAAATGTTGATGCTAGTGTTTTTATTTATTTATTTTTAGTATTTTAACATGCAGTTTTCACTTTGGGGACAATTTTACCTTACAGATACCTTCAATGCACCCTGCATGATGTCAGGAGATGTTTAGAGTCCCATAAATGAATCCTACTGACAAACCTTTTACTTTTTATATAGCATTGTCCAGTATAAAAGTATTTAGACTCACAATAGGGAGTCACATCTAATAGAAATGTTTATTTCCTGTGTATGCCTATTTATGTTATTATGCATGTAATAATGCTATATTAATGCAGAGTCAGTTGGACCAACTAATTTTCTGTTAAAAGTTTAGGTTCAGACTATTTGTCTACAGTCCTTCCAATTTACAGTTTTCATCTTTAACCTTTTTTGTTTTTTTCACTTTGTTTCCTAACAGGAGATGATTGCTTTTGCTTGTAAGAACTGAGTTAAAAGTATAACCTTTTAATCAAAATTCTCTCCCCCGGATTCTCAAAAGTTTGCACTGTGTGCATGATTCTTGTTAGATGAAATTTTGCCAATATGGCGGCCAAGCGATCCACATACGTGCACATCTGACGTGCGCGAGCGCTGTAGTACTAGTGCTGCACGTTCCCAGCCTCCATATGCAAATCACCCCATTTGCAGGTAAAAACAATGCAAATGAGGTAAATTTGCCATCCAGAAAACAGGAATCAGGGCATGCAGGACTAACGTAATATGTAGAAATGTACTTGGTTAGTAATCAGGTACGGTACTCCAAACTCCAAAACGGAGCTATGACAGCTCCAAATAAAGGCTGCATAGCATTGAGGAAGCATACCAATGGCCAAGTTGAAGGCCATTGGCATTGCAAACAATGCCAAATGTACAAAATACAACTTTTATGATATGTCCACTGATCACGTCCGTTGAAGCATAGGGCAGCAGCTCACAAACAGGACCGGTGGGGAAATAAGAAAATAAACTTAAAAAAAAAATCTAACTAAAATCAGTATTTCACCATGCAAGTCAATGGCAGACAAAAGACAACCTGGCCAGTAAGTAGTGGTTGCTAAGGGGGGAGGCACAGTGTGACACATGTAACTATGCATTAACAGGCAATTCTATGCAAAGAGGGGAAGGATAGTGAATCTCGGTTTTCCCCAGCATGTGAGGCAGGTCCCAACAGTGTATGAGCATGAATAGCTGAGTGCAAGACTAGGAGGTAGGTGACATCATATGTGGGAGTGTCAGGCATACTGTCAGTGGATTGGAGCCCTGTGGCTTGGGGTTGCATCCAGCTTAGCGCAGCAAAACCAGAAGGCGTGTCTAAACCTGCCCAGCACGTACGACACAGTGTAAGTGGGTGAGCACGCCGTGCAATAGGATCTACAGGAAGATAAAGGAAGTGAACCCAGGAAATAGCAGCAGTGTGCACATTGCAGTACACTGATTGTTCAGCGCTGCCCCGGGATGAATCAAAAGGGCAATGGGAAGGGAAAGCAGCAGTGGGAAGTTAATCAAGGGGTACTAGGTTAGCTGCCAGGTGAAAAGGATCGGAACCAGACAATTACACAAGCAGGAGACCAGCCCAGCCAGGACTCCACTATAAACTATGCAAACTCCTATCCCTCTGGTTTTTCCCACACCCTACACCACTGGTGTAAACAAGCGGGGAACTTTTAACACTCACAACAGCAAAATGTTAGGGGCTGCAACAGCTATCATACAACTTGTGGAAGAGGTTGAGGGTGGCGAGGATGGGAATGCTGCCAACCAACCCACAGTGAGGAGATGGAAAAGAGTGTACAGACCCAGGGTGGTCTACCAAGGGTTACATGAGCTGGAGATAGTGGAGCGCTAAAGGGTGGACAGGAACCTCCTACAGCAGATTGTTGAGCTGTGCCGGCCATGCCTGACACACAGAACTAACAGAGGGGAACCCATCACAGTGGAAATGAAGGTATGTGTAGGCCTAAGAATACTAGCTACAGGAACCTTCCAAAGGCCAACTGGGGATATGATGGGGATCTCACAGGCATCAGCATCCAGGGTACTCCACCAGTTCCTGGATGCCATGGCAGCACATGTCAGTGAGCACGTATATTTTCCTCTCACCCGTGAGGCATTGGCCAGCTGTATGCGTCTCTTCCACCAAATAGCGGAATACCCTGAGGTAGTGGGTGCAATAGACTGCACACACATATGCATCAAAGCACCACCCGATAAGCAGGGTAGGGTCTACATCAACTGCAAGGCCTTCCCCTCCATCAACTGCGAGGTCTTGTATGATGCCCAAGACATAATACTGAATGTGTGTGCTGGCTGCCCTGGAAGTTATCATAATTCCCACATCTGGCATCTGATGCAGCTGTACCAGAAATTTTACAGTGGGGACATCCCACATGGTCACCTAATGTAGGATGCTGGATATGCACTGGAGCCGTGGCTGATGACACCCATCAGAAACGCACACACACCCGAACAAGAAGTCCATAATGAGGTACACGCATAAACAAGAATCATAATATTGCATGTGTTTGGGATGCTCAAGTCACGGTTCTGGTGCCAGGACACATCTGGTGGAGCCTTGCAGTACTCACCAACTACATGTACCTAAATCATCCTTGTATGTGCCATGCTACACAATATGATCCTGTGGAAACAGCTGCAGCAGGAGCAGCAAATGGCAGGGCCATATAGCCCCCACCAATGCCAAAGCATGCACAAGCACAGAGTGACTTGTGGGAGGAGCAACCTGAGCCTGCCCCAGTAGTCAGAAGGAGGCATGCCCAGTATGTCCTGGCCCTGACAAAGAGGTAACGCATAGCACATACACTGACACAGGAGGGACCCAGGGAATAGTGCCTCTCTCTGACTCTCACACACAGTAAAAGGGCTGCCAAACATTACACTACCTGTGCCTAACCATGTGTAGGCAGTGTACTACATGCATCCAACATAGGCAGCCCTGCAAAACCACCTGCAATACTGGGACACACACAGGATAAGTAACTCACACATGCCAGTCGGGGGGGGGGTCACATACCAAACAACAGTCACAGCCAGCAGGACAAGTGTAGACAAACACAAACAAATGCCATATTATGGCCTCTAAATGAGGGGTATGGGTGACCTCCACCCAGGCCTACATGAACAGACCACAGCAAGCCAGGTAGTGGGATGTCAGTTGTGACAGCTAGGAAGTCAGAAACTAATGTGTATGCAATCAAAAGATAAGAACGGAAGTACACCGGTATGGCATAGCCAGCATGAGGGGTAAGACCACTGACAGAATCAGACTACAGGACATACCAGTACAGTCCTAGCAAATGTGTACAACTGTCAGGTGTGCCCCCCCACCTCATATAGAAATACAGTAACAGTCAGGTGCAACCCCCCCCCATCCTGTATAGAAACATCGAAATAGTTAGGTGTACCCCCCGCTATGCAGACATGTTGCAACAGTCAATGCCAAATGATCAATGGATACACTGCAGACACAGCATGCTACCTGCCGGTGTACAACACAAAGGTCAGCTGTGTAATACAAACCACCGGACATGCTCCACACACTTAGAGAAATGAAGGTGATGTCAGTTATCAACATACTGAAAGGTCATACTGGGCATGCTCACACACTTAAACACATGAACGCTATGTATGCAAATACCAGTGGACCAGACATATCCAGCGGTTGCAATAGTTACTGCAGACACATGTCAGTATGCACCACTCGTGCCTTGCACACACAGTGGATAGGAATACAGATATATATGTAAGGACAACACACCATAATACTCCAAAGGTAGATGGATATAGATGTGTGGAAGAAGGTGACTGTGACTAGATGCCATTGACACCTGTTCCACTGAGCACACAGCCAAAGTGCCCCAAACACATCAGTTGCAGATGTCACACACTGCAGTTACTAGCGACCAGTACTTGTCAGCACCACAGACTATGTGGTCCACGTGCCAGCTGTGCATAATGGCTGTACAAGGACATAGTCAGCTGGTTGCCCTAGACATGCACCTGTGACATATGATCCCATGTGTGGCCGCCTGCGGTGTGTCACCCCTACATGAATGGTGTATGGGCCATGCACACACTGGCCACCCCATAGCAGTACCCTGACAAGCCTGCTGAGGTTATCCAATGTAAAATACACCTTTGGGAGACTTGTAAGCCAGTGATCTCTGTGGCGCGTCCCATAACTGTGTACTGCTGTAGTGTGATAGACTTGTTAGATAGGAGTTCTAACCCCAGACATGGCAACTGCATGTGTGAGTGTGTGTCTGTTTCTCACTTACTGTGTAGAGAACAATGCTTTTAGGTTACTCACACCCCTTACATTTCACATACCCAACTTTGGCAAGGCTACTGATGTCACCCTCCTAGAAATACACCCCTGGGAGAGCTGTAGCCCAGTAATCTCTGTAGCGCATGCTGTAACTGCGTACTGCTGTAGTGTGATAATGTAGTTAGGTAGGAGGTCAAACTCCAGATGTGACAGCTGTGCATGTGTGAGTCTGTGTGTGCATGTCAGTCACTGACTGTATAGACAGCAATACTTTTTAGGCTACTCACACCCCTTATAAGTCGAATAACCTCCTTTGGCAAGGCTGCTGATGTCACGCAACTTGAAATACACCTCTGGGACAATTGTAACTGAGTAATCTCTGTAGCACATCCAGTAACATCATATGGCCATAGTGTGATTAAGGAGATAGTTGAGGGTTCTAGCCCCTGACCTGCCAACTGTGTGTGTATGCATGAATGTCTGACTGTGTAGAGAGCAATGCTTTTACGTTACTCATACCCTGTACCTTTCATATACCCAACTTTGGTAAGGCTGCTGATGTCACCCACCTCGAAATACTCCCCTGGGAGAGCTGTAACCCAGTAATTTCCGTAGTGCATGCTGTAACTGCATACTGCTGTAGGGTGATAATGTACGTAGGTAGGAGGTTAAACCCCAGACATGGCAACTGTGCATATGTGTGTTTGTCTGTCTGTCACTGACTGTGTAGAAAACAATGCTTTTTAGGCTACTCACACCCCTTACAAGTCAAATACCCTCCTTTGGCAAGGCTGCTGATGTCACGCAACTTGAAATACACCTCTGGGACAATCATAGATGAGTAATCTCCATAGCATGTCCCGTAACATTGTATGGCCATAGTGCGATTAAAGTGGCAGTTGGGGGTTCTAGCCCCCGACCTGCCAACTGTGCGTGTACACATACATGTAGAGAGCAATGCTTTTAGGTTACTGACACCCTGTACATTTCACATACCCAACACTGGCAAGGCTGCTGATGTCACCCACCTAGAAATACTCCCCTGGGAAAGCTCTAGCCCAGTAATCTCCATAGTGCATGCTATGACTGCATACTGCTGTAGTGTGAATTAGATGAGTGGGTGGATTCCATCCCCGCACATGGCAGTTCCAGATGTATTGTGTGTGTCACTGTCTGTGTAGGGAGCAATGCATTTTAGGCTAGACTCTCGCAGTCATTTCAAAGCCTTACCTTGGCAAGTCTGCTGATGTCAGTCAGTGTGAAATACACTTTTGGGCAAGGACTAACCCAGTCATATCTGAGGCACTGACTATAACTGCTTAGTGCTGTAGTGTTATACACTAGTTAGGTAGGGTTCTACTCCCAAACATGACAGGTGTGTGTGTGTTTGTAACCCATATCCTGTGTAGAGGTGGTTGTGACTGTGTGGCAAATGTGGAGTGGGTTTTGCATTTCTTATATGGTGGCCATACAATATATCACAATGTCCACTGTACAGGGATAACACATGTGATATGGCTGAGAGGCCGGGGTGCAAAACCATATCCAGACATATGACATCAAGGCCAGGCAATCACAGTTAGCAACCCCAAGATTACACAGAGCACACTCTCACCCCATGTGTCATACACACACACATGCCTAGGTAACAGCCAATATGTGAGTAGTACACTGCACATTGGCCACCGATAGTAACTATGGAGTGACAGCGGTGGGCCACAGAGGGCATGACACCCAGTCCATCTGTCCAATATGCACATACATGCAGACAGTGCACGTCTCCCCATGTTCTCCAATGGACAACTAAACCACCGGTGGTGCCATCACATGTGACCCACAACAGACATACCATGCCTGACAACATGCCCGTATAGACAGATGCCACTGACACCAAGGAATGCTGATGGCATGCACACCATGTAGGTGCAGGGTAAAGCTGCTGGCCATAACCAGCTCCCACCACAGGTGGGCAGGACTGGCACATCTGATGATAATCTGTGTTCACAACATGGGCCGGACACCCCAGGTACAGTTTCACATTTCACTGTGCATGCATGTGGGAGGTGTGCACATCCCAGATGCAGTCCATGTCATGGATGAAGGAACACAGACATGGCAAGTGATGAACAGCATTGCCCACACACAGTAGTCACCCGGGTGACCGGATGGGGATACAATACCTGCCTGTGTGGACAAATGCAGACACTACATCCCTGAGCCACAATGCAGACCATCGTTATGTGGCCTGATACCAAGGTACACCCATCGCCTAGCCGTGGACAGCCGTCTGGCGCAGTCGAACACCACACACCTGTGCAGACATGCACACATGCATGTCAATAGTGGCACCCTGTGTGTTTGTGTGTGTGTTGCATGCTGCAGATGTTCACATCCACACTCCCTACAACCCCCATGGGCATCCTGCAGCATGCTGTCTGATGTCAGACACCTTCCCATACCCTTCCCCCGTACAGCCTTGTTTACCTGTTTGGTGCATGGGATACCTGCACAGTGATGTGATGTGGCAATCTCACAACCGATGAGTTGTACACCTGGCCCTGCAACATGTGTCAGTGTCTGTGTGTCCTTGTGAGAGTGTGGTGGTGTTGATGCTGACACCTGTTCATGCTGACAGGCACGTGTATGTCACCTACCATACAGCTACTGTATCCCTGTTGCAAATGTCACTCACCATCACATATATGTTCTGAGTGCTCCACAACAGGTAACCCATGTGGAGCATCCAATAATTGCAGCAAACTGTGCTAGCACTACATAGTCATCAGGGGTTTGATACCCTGTGCTGCTAGGTGTGTGACACAACCATGCCTCGGTTTACCCTCCCACCCCTCCCTTACACGTATTATCCTTTGTCTGTGTCCCCCACCCTCACTCAGGTGGACGTGGAGACCTACACCTGCTATGTTTAGGCAGTAGCATGTGTAATGTAAGTAATGCTCATGATCAGCTGATGGCCTCTGCACAAATCACAGCCCTCCCCTAGCTGATTGCATGTGAAACAGCTGTGGTAACATCTCTATCGCCATTTATATGGAAACACACTCCAATACCCAGGAGCATCATGGTGGTGTTTGCCCTTGTCACCCACTGTGAGCAGGAACTAGATCTGTTGTGTGCCAAACAGCATCCCAGAAGGATTGCAGTGTACCTCTAACAATATACACTGTGGAAACAGTGCATCAAATGGGAGGTGGATGTGCCTGACCTGACTACACCCTGTAAGTGCCGCTATACTGCATTTGGAGTAATGTTGCTTTCACAGTGTTTGTGTGGATATGGCTTATGTACATATCTCAATACCTGCCATGTCAGTTCCATGCTGATGGAGAATCTCCATCTGCAGGGTCATCTGCAGCCTGGGCAGTGCTGTGTCCGTGGCTGCATATGTCACCCACGGAGCATCCAGCTGTCGACTGCTAAAGGTAATGTGAGGATTGCAGTCAGTAGATGGAGAAAGCTGTGGTAGTTACAGATGTCATATCCCTCAAAGGACATATGTTGTAACTACCCTGTAACAACAGTAAATGCATGTGGTCATCACAGCAACATGTCAATACTGGCCCTGTGTATGTGCTCCCAGCCACACCTCTGTCAATCTTTGTACACATGTCGTGTATGAAGTGGTGCATATGTGCTGTACACCATACTTTGTGGCATCATATATAAGCACAAGCCATGGATATATCTGACTGCTACACATGTTATGTACAGTAGGGATTACATTACATTACATTACCTGACCATTCTGAGGATGTTCGTGCAGTACTAAGGTCTGTGTACCTACGGTGAATGTCGACAGTGTGTGTAGTGTTGATATGTACCTTAGTCTGTGTACAGACTGTGGTAGATGACATTGTTCTAGTTCCCCTACTTTTAGATGTTACATGCTGCCCCACTGTATGGTACTGTAGTAGCATACATGTTTGTAGGAACATAAACACATGTGTCCCATACCATAGACAGCCATCAGACCAAACTGTGTAGCAGGCCAGTATATGTAGGAAAGTCTGTGAGTGGCACATATGAGGATGGTGTCGAACACATAGTCCATATACTGTCATACCATGCTAGCAAACCATATGTGGCTGTGGCTGTGTTCACATTGGTTGCGGATATGCACTGTCACACTGGTGTATTCTACCCTGTGCTGTGACATGCCTGTGCAGCCTGCTGTATATGCAGGTACATGTGCATTCCCCCTTGTGAGGTGTAGGCCAGTGTTGAGCCAGTCTGCCTGCAGCCTGCACAGTGCATTGTGACATGCCTAGCAGCTGAGTGTACCTACCCAATGGGATGTCATGTGCAGATACTAGCCAGATGTCCCACTGCCAGACCTCCCCTAGCAGTCATGTATGTCTGACAGGGCAGTGGGATGCAATGCAGATGTATGTCAATACTTATTGTATAGCATGTGGCCATGGCACCCCTGTACTAGCAGTCATACTGTTACAGACCAGGTAGGGGTGTGTGAATGCATGACATATGGTGGACATTATATACCTGTCATCATGTGTTATACCCATCTACATGGCCATCCACATCCATATTGTCAGACATGGTACACATGTGTAGCACTAAGGGCATATGTGTATACCTCTGGAATATACAGACTGTGTCAGACCCCCACATATATTGGCTAATATTTCTGCTACAGTCCAAATCGGCATTACATGCTAGCAGCAGTACTGTACACTGATCTCCTTTGGATGTAGTCTAGTAACTAATGGCACACATGTTGTGAGCAGATGTGACCTGCCACATACACCATGTCTGTGAAGACAATCCCAATGACAGTAGCAATTGCCTACTAGTATACCTGCTAGAGATACCTAACACCCCCTGCAACTACGACATGGGGAACATATGGGCTGGGGTTGGCCTACACTTTATGTCCAGGAACTATGGTGGGAATATATGTACATTTACATATCCAGATAGCCAGATATATGATTACACATGTGTACTACACCTATTTAACACTGTCATGGCAACCACCCAGTATTGATCCCCACATCATGTGTGCATGGTCCCATTACATCGCCTGTGTGATGGGCATCTGTCCCATGTGTGGGCAGCAGTGCTACCAACAGCATGTAGCAATACCCCATACAGGAGAACCGGCACACTCAGGGCAGCCACATATTTGTAGGAGGATCAGGAAGTACAGAAAGACTGGGAGTGGAGTTGTGTTATGCATTGTACAGTACTGGTGTTACAGGGTGTGGGTGTACATACTAGTTTGCCATGGAATGCAGTCCATCTGTATAGCACACAACTGTGGGCCTACCCTCATGCTGGCTGGAGCTGTGCATATCACGTCTTGTCTGTCCACCACACAGGTCTTGTGTCAGATAATACATTCACAGTGTGGGTGTTGTGTGTTACTGGTATATGGCTACATCCATGGCCATCCATAACAGCAATTCCCTGACTATGGGTATGTTACAGACTATCCTGTAACACCTGCACCTTGTGTAGTGTATGGCAATAGTTGCCCACATATGTGCCTGTATTCCAGCCTCTGTCCATCACCTACATACCAAGCTGTGCACATATGTCATGTTGTCAGTGGTTGATCCATAGTGGGCTGGGAGTATAACACACTGCCATGCCTGCCATCAGTCCACTGCCATTGTAACCCCCACACATATGGTGGGGCTGGGGCCATATATGTGTAGGCAACACCAACACAATACGTGTGTGCCCTCGTGCACTGCATTGCCCAGTGTATGCAACAGTGGTATATGGCCCTGTATAATTGAGTCTGTGGGGAGCACCAGAAATGACCTAAGCTGCTACAAAATGTGGGGTTATCAGGGCTGAGCTGCCTTAAGGTATCTGGATGTACAGTACCACATACTTCACCTATATACACATTACTGTCATGGATCTGGGTACTGCATGACTACTGCCCCCACCATACAAACTGTTCTGTATGTTGATGTGCATGTGATGGTGTCAGTTATGCCACTTTATGTAGCAGTTACAACCCATGTGGTCATAAGACGGCTATATCACCTACTGTGTTTGTACAGTGTGTAGATAGAGGCTGCTGAACTACACACCTGAAGTATATACTGTCAATTGTTAGGTATCCTGTGGCCCAGTGTGTCTTTCCTACTGTACAATATGAATGGCTTGGCCTGGACAGCAGCAGCTGTGAACTTTTCCAACCTACTGTATGAGTGTAACTGCTCCACTGTAGCATCACTCCATTGATATAGTTGTCAGTGTCTGAACAGCTATACGGCATGGCATGTAGAACTGTAATAGTACACGATGACAGGTTACCATGTCAGCAAATCTGTTGGTGTTGTTTTGCCTATGACCTCTCTGGGGTGTATGTTACAGGCAATGATTGTCATTTGTATGGGTGGCACATACAGTGTCCAGTCGTTCAGGGGTCAACTGTAGACATAGTGGCTATTCCATATTGTGTGCACCTACAGCTTAAGTTTCGTACTGTACATATAACTGTGTGTGTGTGTGTGTGTGTGTGTGTGTGTGTGTGTGTGTGTGTGTGTGTGTGTGTGTGTGTGTGTGCAGTCACATGTATATGTGTATATATATATATATATATATATATATATATATATAAAATTATGTATATGTATACCTGTATCTGCATATCTGTGTCTGTGTATCGGAAGCCTGGTAATGTTGATGGCATCCATATAATACATTCCCCTTGGGAGCCAAAATGTACTGCATGATATGTTACAAAGAACAGCCTGACATCATACAGGTGGGATGCAGTACAGGTAACATCGTGTGCCCATGTTGCCACTGCCCCTGGCTATGGGATCACCAACACTTGGTAGTGTATTGCAGGGCAGATGTGTTTGGCTGGGGGGATACTTATTCATATGACTCGTATAGTGTGTGGTGCCTCTCAACCCCATTAACGTAACATGTGACCTGTTACACTCCACTCCCTAACAGCTACATGTGCCTTGCAGTACCAGCACAACAGTGTTGCACCAATGGGTTGGTAGGCATGGGAATCCCATTGAGGTCTGCCATGTGTGTGTATATGTGCATGTGTGCATATCTGTAGGGTAAACTGGTCCGAGTCTACATACTCCTATTACAATATACATTGCCACACAATAGTACGGATATTGTTGTTGTTGCCCATAGGTGTGGCAATGCAATGCAACACCCTACTATGCCTGTGGCATGTGCATCACATGCATATCCCTGTGGTACCACTGTTGTGAAATGCAATGGGTTGTTTTTGCGTCATGGCCACTGTGTGATAATGGGTATGTCAGAGTATCTAGATGGGTTCTAGTGTGTACAATATCCAGTGGGGTATGTGGGTGCTGTGTACACTGTCTTTACACCATGGTACACTTGGTATATGGCCCACATACCACTCTCAGGTGGCCAAAGTCACCATCACCCATACAGGTAAAAGAAAACAGGATATGGCCCAGTTACACATGTGCTGTGTGTGGCCTACCTGTAACACATTGGACACATGGACTAGTTAGTTAGCAACTATACAACCAGGTCTCTAAGATGTGTGTCTACCCGTTATGTGTCGGTCAACGTGTATATGATGGTATGACACACTATGTATTCACCATATACAAACATTACATCCCCCATTACCATATTGCATGTGTCTGTGGATGGTCTGCATGTAGCATGTGACCTGGTATACACCTCACCCTACAGATGGTGTCGTGAGTGCAATGACAGCCACACAGTTCAGTAGCACTACATACCCAGATTGGGGTCTAGAAACTGCGTCGCTAAGTCAGGATGTGTGTGTATGTGGATGGGGGTGACATAAGGGTGCAGATTATACCTGTACCAACAGGCCATATGTCAAGTTTCCATGGCCAGTAGCTGTTATACATACCTGTGGCATGTTTGCAACTGTACACCACATATGTCACAGCCATGGTGTCACCACATTGACATACCCCTGTGGAATATGACTGCAGACCATCCTCCTGCTGACAAAAGTATGCCTGCAGCAGAAATGGATGACAGTATGGGGATATCAATTGGTGTTACCAACAGCTGAGATGCATTCTAGCTGCATGGCTACACTACCTGAAATGTATGCAGTACACATTACCCCTGACTACATTCTACACTACAGTACATTGCAGCACTCTATCAAAGTCACTGTGTGCATCAGAATCATGTTATCAGCCTGTCCCTGCATTGATGTTATGGCAGGGATGTGGCACAGGTATCATCACATGCACAGGGTGTGTGAATGTCATCCTAGTTGCATGGCTACACTACTTGACATGTATACAGTACACATTACCCCTGACTATATTCTACACTGTGGTACATTGCGGCAACCCATTACAGTCACCATGTGCATCAGAACAATGTTAGCCTGTCCCTGCATCGATGTTATGGATGACAGGGATGTGGCACAGGTATCATCATATGCCCAGGGTGTGTAGCAGATGTGCCAGAGGTCGAGAGTGGTCAAAACATGAGTCACCATGTGTGTGGGTGAGGGGTGTTGTTCCTTGATTAAGGCATGGTGATGTGGTGTGTGCCGGTATGGGGTCACCCTAGGTGTGGTTGCATAGTGTGTGGGTGTGCATGCACACAGTTCCGCCATGTGGCTGCCCCATATGGGTAATGTTGGGTAGCTGCAGACCATACCTGGCAGGGTGTGCAGTTCAGTGCCTCCAGCCATGGACATGCTGACTGTGCCTGCCAGGGGTTCCATGGGCACATGCAGGTACAGACCTTGAGGTGCTACTCTCCCCTGATGATGACATATGTCCACTGGAACCATGTCCCACCTGGGCCTGGCCAGGGCCACGTGCACATGGCCTGCTGTGATGTGGTGTGAACAGCAGCCCCTGTGGTGTGCTGGGCTGGTACTGCCACTACAGGAGTGGCTGTACATCCTGGTAAGTCCACATTAACTGCCAGCAGCTGGTGTCTCTGGCCTACGTCCACACAGACATTGCACCACTCCCACCAAACTTTCTAGCACAGACATACCATCGTTGAGGAGGCCACCCATCTCACCCCACTGTCTATCCATGACCTCAGTATATTCACGATAGGCAACAGCGAATTCATGGAGGTTGCCTCTTACAGCTGTGAAAGCAGACCTCTGCAGCCAGAGGACCTGTCTGGAGTGCATTCCCCTACATGTCTGTACCTTCATTATGGCCTGAAACATGCTCCTGGTGGTACCAGTTGTGGCACCTCTACCAGGGGCAGGATGACCTGTGGTCCTCCCATGAGCACCATGATACATCTGCCGATGTGGTGGCCTTCTGGACATCTGGCTATGCCAACTGTGACCCAACACAGTTGGCATGGATACCACACTTTCCTGGCCATTGCCACCAAGTGCCAACTGTCTTTCTGCTATGGCCACATGTGATGGGGTTTGTAGGGGCACTGTAACTGTGTGCAGGCTTGGGGTGGCTAGGAGGGTGATGACACATGTTGGCACAGTGTCAGCCTTTGACAACCCCACCTGTGCCTCACCTATACCTTCATCATCATCGGTGTCTGTAGGGACACCTACCTCAGTATGCATGCAGGAGGGACCCTGACCCATCTCGCCACCTGTGGGGGAAACAAATGCACATGATAAGACCTGTACAGCAGTACATAACAGTACACACACTCACACTGACAGCCACCTTACTACCTCAACTTCCCTGAGTTTGCAGACGGTCCCACAGTCATTCACATATGTTCCTCTTCTTGCATGGCACTTGCTAATATACAACACATCACTACAGCCCATTAACATATCATCCCTCTCCATGCCTACACATGTGGTTACCATACCTGACCTGTTACTCCATCACCTCCCTGACCTGGGTGGAGAAGGTTGTACATGGCCTCAGCTGTCACCCTGCATTACCCTGTGTATGGGCAGTAATGGTGTATGAGGCCCCTATATGGTTGGGGCTGCTACATTCACTACATATGTCACACACCAGAGCCTCATACTACAGTCTTGCTCAGTCAATGCCACATCTGCTGCACAAGCGACCCATCATGCAGATGACAGTACTACCTGAATATACTCACTGATGTGCTGTGGTAATTCCTCATTGCATTTGTAGTGCTGCATATGTATGTAGCCGGTTACCTATCTGCTGCTGGCAATATGATGTGTATACCTGGTATGCACCTCCCAATGCATGCTCCATGCTACAGACCTTGTTATGCTATCAGTTGTCCTGTGTTCACATACCTGACAGGTTGTCCTGGTGTCCCATGTCTCACTCCATGTACTGCACAATCCCAAGGGGAAGTATCGCCATGTGGTCAATCCCATTATTGCCTGTGCATACATGGACATACACACATGCACACACACACATGCACACACATCTGACATGCATCATCCACACTCCACTAGATTGCACTTACGAACACAACCGAGTCACACACACAAACACACACACCCCACACTCCTACATGTGGACTTGCACAACATTTGCACACACAGTCCTCCCATTAGCCTTCTGTCAACATGCATTACACATGGAGCTCAACAGCATGCAGTGCAACTATAGTGACATCATGCTAGTGGCAGTATACATGTGTGTGAGGCATGGACTTTGTTGGTAGGTGATGGCACCTCCCCGTGTTAATACTGCACCCATGTACAAAGTGTTAATGTGGCCTGTTCTGCACCCTGCCTTGTACTGTGCACCATACCTCGCAGGTGTAGAAACCATTGATGCATCTGTAGTACTGTGTTGGTTATGTCAGTTCCAATGCTCAAAGCCCCTGTGTGTTGTAGCAACACATACCTGGGTTTGTATGTGAACAGCTATCAGTTGTGGATGCCTCATGTCTGCGTGACAGATCACAACATCAGCAGTGCATGTATGACCAGTACATGACTATTACATTGACAACCAGCAGACCTTGCCATGGCTGTGAGGGGTGCCCTACACATGTCCCAGACCTCTGCATGGTTGCAAGGTCTACTCATGTGCACATCCCTTGGAGTGCACACACTGTTGTGATGAGTGCTGTGGGGTTAGGGTTACATCTGCAATGTTTACTTAACCTGCTTGTGTGCAGCTGCAACCATGGTGGCGTTGAGTCACAAATGTCCCTACTGTAGGTCATGTGTCCTGCCACATGTCACATCCCTGTGGACATAGTGCACATTGACAGGATGTTAGTTATCTTGCATGTGCTGTTGTACCCTTCCGATACCCCAGCATTGTCTCTACTGTGATGCAGTGCATTTCTCAGCAACAAAACGTGAACATGTACAGCATGCAGTATGGGTGGGTGTGTTAGATGTGTGCATGGGGGATAGCCCATAGCTATTACATGCCCAGTTTATCAACATGCATGAACACGAACCATACTCACCGGCTATGGGCTGCTGCTGTGCTTGTATCCTGGAGGGACCTACATAGCAGTGCAAGAAAGCTGATGTCAGTGGCCACAGCTGTGGCATTCATAAAAGGTGAGTGAAGCATTACGTTACATCAACAGTAGAATTACATAATATTACAGCTTCTACACAACAGTTTATTACTACTATATAGTAGCAGACAAAGTATATGACATCTCAGTTTTGATTGATGTACCTGTACAGCTGCAGATGCATACACATGAGTGGTATACTGATGTGCCCTGGGGCCTTACCTGCATTCTCCTCAGCTGGTGTGTTGTTTGCACCCACCTCCAAGATGTGCCCTGCCAGGTGTTGATGTTGCAGGCAGACAGGTGCCACTAGGCTGCTGAGAAGCTCCTCCACATGGGTGAGGAGTAAATGGGTGGGTTGTCCCCCCTGTTGTGAGGTGGTCCCCCCTTACGGCAGCTGCATGCCGATGTACATGGCAAAGCAGGTTGGTGCAATAATGCCGGACCTGCTCATAGCTGCGGTTATGCAATCCAACATCCTTGACCCTGTGGACTAGCTCATTCCACAGGGCGGTCCTCACCTGTTGGTTATGGGCTGTCCGGCCAAAAAGAAGTACATAGTGCTGTACCAGGTGGTCGATGATGATAGCCATTTCTGTGGCACTCTACACAGGAAGGCGACTATGCAACATGATTCCTGGAAGACATAAACATGGAAACAGGTCTGAGCGACTCATACAGCAGGATTACCATAGTTCTTAATACACATATATGTCTCCCCCCAGCATATCAGCTACAACACGTTCACAGACTGCAATTGTTATGTCAGCTGCTTACCTACCATTGGGACATATATTGTATTGTACAAGCTTTGTGCTATGTGTATGTGCCACACTTTGTGCTATGTGTTTGTAGCCATGCTCCCTGTGGGGACACTTATCTTTGCTGGCCTGTTACAGACTATTTCACCTGCATGCCATTGTCAGTGCCACTCTCTCTCTATCTATATATATATATATATATATATATATATATATATATATATATATATATATATATATATATATACATATATATCTGTGTGTGTGTGTATAAATATACATCTATGTGTATAAATATACATCTATGTACATAAACTGTCCAACCCTCCTGAACTTAGATACACCCACCTACCTAACATAACCACCCCCTCCCCTTTCTTACTAGCACAACTAAAACATCACAGCCCTACCATTTGCCCTACCTTCCCAGGGTACTCTCACCTTACAATACACCATTACACTACATCTATCTTCTCTGCAAACCTACATCTACATTACTATGCCTACATCTATCCTCTATTCACAACTGAAAATACCTATCTCCTTTTTACTACTTTCCTCTCTTATTACTACTTACTTCCTAACCTCCTATGAACATTCCCTGACTGTTTCTCTCTCACTTCCCTCAAAACACACCTGTACACCTGCAACATCCCTATCCCCATCCTTCTTACACACTTCCTCACAATCCATCTACCTTCTTGCCAAATACCACAGGCTACTACACTGCAAACTACTAAAATCTAAAACAAAGAAAACATTTGACACTTTCCATAAATTTAGCCAAGAAAAATATTTTATATTTCTCCATCTACCACAAGATGGTGACATACACCCCAACCCAGGCCCACATGATAATAAAACCAACACACATCAAAACCATACCAAACCCTTCTCTCTCTCATCCTCTAAACCCTCTAACCTACTATCCATTGCCCATCTTAATATACGTAGTATCTGTAATAAAATTAGTCAACTCCATGCCCTGCTTGAAACGCACAAATTTGATATTTTATGCTTATCAGAAACTTGGCTAAAGCCTTCAATTAAAGACATTGAAATTACCCCACCTGGTTATAACATTGCTAGACTTGATCGCACCACCAGAAAGGGAGGGGGAGTAGCAATTCTATATAAAACAAACCTAAAGCTTACTCCTCTAGACCTTACCCTTACCCAAAACAACAATGCCGAAGTAATTTGCTCCAAATTACAAGTCAACGATACTAAAGCAATAAACGTCATTTGCGCATATCTCCCCCCTGGAAATAACATCTTCACCTTAGAACATATTCTTGACCAACTCTCTAATAAACTCCCTCAAGAAACACTATTCCTTGGGGACTTTAACATAGATTGGAAATCCTGTAACAATAATAACCCTACTTCCCACATAAACCTTTATGGTTTCAAGCAACTCATTAATAGTCCCACTAGAATCAATAAAAAAAGCAAAAAAGAAACCACCTTGGACTGGATCCTTACTAACTCCCCCCTGCAAACCTACCAAACTGGCATCCTTCCTGATGACCTTAGTGATCACTCCCTCACCTACGTCATTAGAGCTAAAACTAACCTAACCTTACCTACCACTTTCAGAACACTACACTCCAAAAAACAATTTAATCCCGAACAGTTTCAAACAGAACTTTCACAATACAATTGGACCCCTCTAAAACATCTCACACTTAACAAGGCTGTTGAACACTTCAATTCAACATTCCTTTCAATCCTAAATCAACATGCCCCAAGTCGCACCATTAGAATAAAAACTAAAACAGCACCCTGGCTAACCTCCAATACTAACCATAAAATCATCCTCAGAAATAAATCTTGGAAGAAATGGCGTTCCTCTAAAAACCCAACAGATCATCAAACCTTTAGAGAGCTCAGGAACAGTATCAAAAAAGCCATCCTTTCAGATAAAAAGAATTATTACTTTGAACTTCAGCAATCCACCAGAAAAGAACCAAAAAAGTTCTGGTCCAGTATTAACAATCTACTAACCCCAGGCAAAATAGTTACACCCAACCCTCAGGATTCTGACCCTGATGATCCCACCTTAATAGCCAATAACTTCAATACTTTCTTCACTACTTCCATACAAAGTCTAGCTAACCACCTATCACCTGACACTTCTCAACTACTCTTAAGTAACTTCAATGACTCTCTTCCTCCCTTTCAACTACAACCTATATCTACCTCCTATATACAATCTCTTTTACAAAAACTTAAACCCACTACCCCTTCAGCAGATAAGCTTCCTGCTGAATTCCTGCAAATAGCAGCTAAAGCTATTGCCTACCCTGTCTCTATCCTAATAAACAGATCCATAAAAGAAAGTACTTTCCCTGCAATCTGGAAGATATCATACATCATACCCTTACACAAAGGAGGTAAATCTACTGACCTCTCTAACTTTCGCCCAATAGCACTATTATCTCCTCTAGCTAAAATCATGGAAAAATGTATACACAAACAACTACTTAACCATCTCCTCCATAACAATCTACTAGCTAACACTCAACATGGATTCAGACCTTCACATAGTACCACCACTGCATTACTCTCTTTTACCACCACTATCAACTGTAACCGTAACAACAACAAACTAACCTCTTCTTTTTTCCTAGACCTATCAAAAGCCTTTGATATGGTAAACCATACACTTCTCTTACACATACTTAAATCCCTTGCCTTGGATTACTCTTCCTTAACCTGGTTTTCATCCTATCTTGAAAACCGTCAACAAGCAGTACTCTGGAAAAACTCACTATCTGCTCTACTTCCTATCTCTTTAGGAGTACCTCAAGGATCTATACTAGGTCCACTTTTATTTTCTATCTTTATTAATGATCTCCAATCATCTATCCAAAATACTACCTGTATACAATATGCAGATGATTCTACCATAATTTGTACTGCTTCCTCTCAAATAGAACTCCAGTCTCTCACACAAACAACCTTCTCAACCGTTGAACAGTGGTTCTCAAAAAGATGTCTTCTCCTGAACCCCAAGAAAACTAAACTATTACTATTTTCACCTACCCACAAATCTACTCAACTAAACTTCACTATTACTGCAAGTGATAATTCCCACATTTCTCCCGACTCTACAACAAAACTGCTTGGTGTTACTATTGATAATAATCTTAACTATGATTATCACATCAACAACACAATAAAAGCAGTTAATAAAAAGATTGGTTTGCTGTACAGAATCAAACCCTTCCTTACACCTGAAGCACGGACCACCTTAGCCCAATCACATCTTATCTCTACCCTTCTGTATGCTTCCTCTATTTACACTAATCTCTCTAAAAGCAACCTCAGGAAACTGACTACATCTTACCATAATATTGCTCGTTTTGCCACAGCATCTCAGTCTAGAACTCACCACTGTCTAAACTTAAAACAATTACACTGGTTTGAACTTCCTAACAAGCTTATCTATCAACAACTCTTAATAGCACACAAAATCCTATATCAACCATCAAAAACACCAGCTCTTAGCAACCTCCTGACTCCCTATAATAACCTGAAACAACTACGTTCTTCTGAAAAGCTACAAGTTAACACTACTAGAATTATAAATTCTGCAGGTAACTGCCTATTCTCCAACTCAGTTGGCAAAATATGAAATAACCTTCCCTCACACATCTCCTCTCTAGCCACTCTTCCACTCTTTAAGAAACAACTTCTATTACATCTGAACAAGTTCTGGCTTTGCTCTTGTACCAATCCTGACTAACCTACTTTCATCTATCTCCTATCATAATTCTTTATTCACCACTATAATATTCTCTCTGACTACAAATGACGTAATGCCTCTATAGTTACTACTGTTCTCATATAGTTAAAAAAAAAAAAAAAAAAAAAATTTTTGTTTTATCTTTAACAATTATGTATTACATATTGAACTACGTAATACTTCCATTCTTCCATATTCTGTACTGAAAGTAGTTAATGCCTTACTTATTACTTAGTTGGTTTTTATTTCTCTTCTTTTTAGATTTGTATTACCTGTACTAAAATCTCTGTATTTTTGCTCATTGCCTTTGTAATAAGTGTTTATTGTTTATGTTTATTATCTTGCTTTAATCTTTGGAGCTTTTCTCCCCGGGCCTCCACTGAAAATGGACATTGATCCAGCTGGACTAGCCCTGTCAACAAATGTAAAATAAAATAAAATAAATAAATAAATAAATATATGTGTAGATGTATGTTGTACGTTGTTGATATACCTATGTCTATATGAGTGTCTGTATCTGTACACATACATGTCACAGTCCGTATCACACAGATATGTGGAGTGCATACAGACATCCTGTCCGCATTCTGTAACCGTCTTTCATTCACAGCTGCACTGTTCTGCCTTGCTGCAACACAGACAGGTGCCACATGTGAACACAGCCTAACATTAGGGTGGTAACTATGGTGTGAGATTGCTGGTATGCCTATTACACACCTATGGCATTTGTGCATGCTACATTACACATTCACATGACTGTCCTGCAAGTGGTGTGCACTGACACACATGTGTCTATCATGACGGCAGTACATCCTACACAGATATTATGGCTGACATCTTTGTCATTCATTGCTGATCTGCACAGTTGGTGGGTATGTACCACTGCTTACAGGGACAGACAGTATTGCCCAGAGCAGTTGTTCAGCAGGACATCATTACAGGGACAACTACAGATGGCACATATCAAACATTCTACATCATACATCCTATTAATCTATACCACATACTACATTAAATTACATACAGGTGTGTTTTACATACCTTTTAGTGTTTGGATGGATGTGATGCCTTCCTGGTTGTGGCCTGTAGTACTGTGTTTCCCACTGTGTAAGTTCCATGGTATACATTTGTTTTTTATTTCCTTTCATTTTTTGTTTTTTTCCTCTTTATTTCTCTCTCTCTCTGTCTCTCTCTGTCTCTGTCTCTCTCTCTGTCTCTGTCTCTCTCTCTCTCTCTCTCCCTCTCCAGTAGAGCAAATGAGTTTGTTTGAATGGATTTCAGCATGGCTTTTGTAGGTGATGCACATGATCAGGTGATGGTCTCTGCACCAATCAGTGTGCAACAGTTGCTGACTGCGTGCAGTCTGCTGTGTAGTGATTCTGTTAACCATCGTCATGGCAACCCAGTACTATAAAATGCTTACTCATGTGGGCATTGTCCCCTCACCTTAACAGTATGGAGGACATCCTTCCTGTATGTGGGCAGCAGTGTTACAGATGGCAGGTTTCAGTACCTATTACAGCGGGGCTTGCAGACACAGGGCAACTACACAATCTTAGGTTGTTCCAGACCTACAGACAGAGTGAGTGGTGTTGTTATGTGCTTTGTATATTGCTGGTCTTGCAGTGTTTGCGTGTACATAGTAGTTTAGGATGGAATGCAGTCTGTCTACATAGCTGTCAACAGTGGTCCTATCCACATGATAGCCAGTGGATTGTCTGTTTGCTTTTGCCTGTGCACCACACAGGGCTTGTCCTAGATATATCACTGGCAATCTGTCTGTTGCATGCTATCAGTACATGGCTACTTCCAGTTCTGTTCCTGATGTGTTATTCCTGCATAAGGGTATGTTGCATCGAATCCTGTAAGACCAGCAATGTGCAGGGTGTGTAACAGCAATATTACGAGTATGGTCCTGTGTTCCTGCCTCTGTCTTCCACATATATGGCTGGCTTTGTCCTGTGATACGGTTAGGAGTTGTTCGGTATTGGCCTATCATAATATACTGCTAGCATTCCTGCTATCATCCCAGTCATATTATGGACTCCCACGACATTTGTTGGTCAGGGTCCATACATGTGACTGAAACATAGACATTATCACAGTTATTAAATGTCCCCCTAGGCCTTGACTATGGGGTGTAACTGGCGGCTGCTGAACTACATCTGTTATTGTTTATTGTTACGTATCTTGCTGGCAAATCCTTTGTCCACAGTTGTATGCATTGACGAGCCTGTCCTGGACAGCATAGTATGTTATATATCCGCATTGTCTGCATCTACTTTTCTGTGTGGGCCTTGCGTTCCTCACTGATTACATAAGTGCAGATCTATGTGCTGTCGGTAATGGCATACATTATTGTAAAATACACCATTACAAGTTGTCTGTGTATACATATCTGTGTGTCATCTCATGTCCTTTGAATAGTGAGTGGGCTACGTGTAATTCTGTACTCCTGTTCAAGTGTAAATGTCATTTAGTAGGTTATACAGAAAAATGATTTTGTTATACCGATTTCACATGGGAAATAGAATGTGCTGCAGTGGGACCTGAACCGAGAATGTGTGCACGGTAGGTGGATGCTCTGCCCACTACAGTATTGCACCTCTGCGTAATTTGCATATTTCTACCTTAATGTCATACCCATGCTCCCTTTCCCTGGCCCCCGAGCTCCACGTACACAGCATGTATCCATCCATTCTGCAGTCGCTAGCCCTGCCATACCACACCTCCACACATTTCCCTCTCTGCACGTCTCTGTATTCCTCCATATTACTGTCTCGATGCAGCATTCTGCAAGCTCTTCATCAGTATAGTCCACGTACATTCCAGCCTCCCCTTCATCCACCTCCAATACTGGTGGAAACATTATTGTGACCCATAACGTCTGGTGCATCCCGGAAGGGACGGACCTGTTGTTGTGTCATGAGTACACTTTGATGGTCTACACTGTTTCTCCCTACTGGTAGCATCCTGCCAGGGTTTTCAGATGCAGCGGTTTGCTCACACACCAGACCAGCTTCATCTCCCGCTTCCGTGGATGAAACACTCCCCCATGTCGTGGCCCGTTTTCCATTCCTCTCTTCAGTATTATACGAGACTACTGTTCTCACAGTATGTGTGGACAGGAACTGTTCATTGGTACTAATAGACTGCTCGGAATACTGTGACTGAGCACTGTGCACATATTTGCTGGTATTAATGTACATACTTACATACATTTCCTATACTGTTGACTGACTGTGCCGGATGATATGTTTGTAATAACAGCAGCTGATTGTATATCTGGCATGCGTTCGTAGTAACTCACTTGGACTATAATGTGCAGGGGAGGGCCTGGGAGTGCTGATTATGTTGATACTGGCCACAATGAGGGCTGTGGGCTACAGCATGCCTAGGGCACTGTGGGGGAAGTGTAGGCAGGTATGCACTGGTGTGCACTAGGTTCAGACCTGTTGACCTCCGGTTACGGCATCTTAAACTGGGTTGGCCTCCATATTGCTTAACCAGTGTGGGCATTGCTTACCTCTGCCCACACAGGCGTACTCCCGCTTGCTGCCGCATACCCACATGCTACTTCATGTACATGTGGGTATTATACATGCTTAAGTCAGGTGTACATGTCAGGTATGACTGTTCACAAAGGTCAGTGTAAGGTTAAGTGGAATTCCAGTTTAGCAGTTCTGGTTAGGCTACACTCAGGTATTCAGGTTAGATTTAGTTATGCCATATCTGTGTTCTAGAGTAGATGCAAATAGTGGAGGTGTAGGTGGGTAGGTGGAGGGGGAGACATTTTAACTGCATAGTAGGCTGTTTGACTGATTGGTGGGGGAGCGGTAGTGCAGGTATGCAGGGTGTTGGGACATGTATGCAAGGCAGGACAGGAGGTGTCAGTGTCAGTAGTTGGTGTAGGGGGTCTGGAGTGTTGGGGGTGGTGGACTTCACCAGGTGGTGATCTAAATGTGCTTGGGTTTTCCCTTCATGTGTTATTTACATGTGTATTCTGGGACACCTGCGGTAATACACCTGGGTTAAGGGTTCCAGACTCTGCCAATATAGTTGTGTGGAGAGTGTCACCTACTTGTGACTGTGAACATTACTATGAATGCAACAGGGGTCAATAGGTAAGTGGTGTTATTGGGCCACACAGAGGGGCTGATAGTGGGGACATGTCCAGGGATGTGCAGGACGGTTGACGGGAAGGTCCACAGCTGGGCATTTCTTCTACAGTGACAGCTGTGTACATACCCTGCATTTGGGGGTAGGTCTGGACAATCACACTCCTGGGTGGGGATGAGGACAGCACAGCAATAATACCTTGTGATGCCAATTAGTTCGGCATACATGCCTACAGTGGGGTGTTGTGACCATGTGTTCTTTGGTGTCATTTAGTGGGTTTGCAACAACACATCTGGTTATACCGTCCTTTGCAATGTAAACTTGACTTTGCTGCAGTGGGACTCGTACCAGGCACGACTGCTCATTAGGCATTGGCTCTGCCCAATGCACACTATTGCTTGCATCCCTGGGGCGGTCCACATAGAACTGCTCCGGCAAACACCTGCACAGCTAGGCCCATAATTTCATACCCATATTCCCAAACCGCACATCCTCTTCAGCAGTCTTACTTACTCCTGGTGCAAGTCGGGTCTAAACACACCACTACACACTGCCCACTCTCCACTTCTCGGGACCCATCACGTACATTGTCTCGCCCCATGGATCATCAGGCTTCCCCAACCTTGTAGTCCAGGAACATGCGTGCCTTACAGTAGGTTATCGGTGTAATGGCTGGAAGCCCGAATAGCCATAACATTTTTGGGTTGTCCCACAAGGGACATTCTTGTCTTTGTTTCAAGATTAGACTTGGCGGGTCTCTCCCACTGGTAGTAGCCTGCCTGTAGTCTGGGAAGCAGTGGTTTGTTTACTTTTATTGTGTGTTTGTATGCTTCACCTGGCTAGCTGGGGGGGGGGGGTTGATGCTACATGTTACACATTTGTTGATTGGGCCCCTCATCCCCATTGGCACGGCCTGTGAACATATGTAATTCTTAACTGCTGTATCATATCCTAGCTATATATATATATATATATATATATATATATATATGTGTGTGTGTGTGTGTGTATATCTAATGACATATGGATGTATGGGTGTCTGCAGATGCATTTATCTGCATGTGGGTATTTATATATATGTCTGTCTATGTATGTATACATTCTACTACAGAGAGGGAGAGGTATATCTCCATGTAGTTATGGGGATATATATATATATATATATATATATATATATATATATATATATATATATATATATATATATATACACACACATACCTCTACATATTTACATCTACATCTGGTTATACTTTTTTTTGCCATGTAAAATAGACTGTGCTGCAGTGGGACTCATAGCGGGAGTGGTTGCCTGTTGGGCGGCGGCTCTGCCCAATGAACACTATTGCTTACATCCCTGGGGCAGTCCAAATAGACCCACTCCAGCAAACACCTGCACACCTAGACCCATAATTACATACTCATAGTTCCCCAACCCACACCTCCTCTAGAGCACTCATTCTTACTCTGGGTGCAGGTCGGGTCTAAACACACCACTACACACTGCCCACTCTCCACTTCACAGGACCCATCTCGTACATTGTCTTGACCCATGGGTCACCAGGCTTTCCCACCCTTGTAGTCCGGGTATGTACATGCCCCGCCTTCATAGGTCATTGCATGGGCTTCCTCCTATAACAAGACAATTTTTGGGGTGTCCCGCAAGGGACGATCCTACCTCTGTTCCAAATTAGACTTCTTAGGTCCACTGTGCCCCCCCTGGTTGTATCCTGCCAGTCGTCTGGGGAGCAGTGGATTGTTTACATTGTTTATGGGTTTGTTTGTATGTTTCCCCTGTCCGGCTGGGGGAGGGTTCATGCTACGTGTTACACATTTCTTGCTTCGGCCCCTCACCTCCATCGGCATGTCAACATGTGTCATTCTTAAGTGCTGTATCTTATCATAGCTATATATCTGTGTATATCTACACACACACACACACACACACACACTCTCATATATATATATATATATATATATATATATATATATATATATATATATATATATATTTATATATATTGCTGTATATATATCTAACGACATGTGGCTGTATGGGTGTCTGCATATGTATATATGTATATGTGGGTATTTATTTATATGTCTATCTATGTATGTATACATTTGTACTACAGAGAGTGGGAGGTATATATCTATATAGTTATGGGTATTTATACTAACACATATACCTCTAAATCTTTAGCTACATATACAGTAATGGTGACTGGTATTGCTGGATACTGTGTTTCTTGTGCATACCGGCCAACCTTGTGTGACACATATGCTTTGCGATACTTACAACTAAATCCATTGGTGTACACAGAGTCACGTGTGACATCTATTGTTAATACCAAGAATACATTCGTCCCATGTGGGACAATCCAAACATTGGGTATTCAACCTTCATCTACACCCAGGGTTACATAGGTACCCCTGGCTATGTGCATGGTCCCCAGCGTGTGCCACACCTAGGATACTTGGGTTGGGACATCATATGGGATGGGTCCCAAGGGGGGGGCAATGTGTGGTGGTGTGGTAGCTATGGGCTGGTAACCAGGGTAGGGGTGGTGGCTGCATGTGTGCTGCAGGTGGGAGGAAGCAGAACTGTGGGTTATGCATGTATGGGTTGGGGATGGCCTGGGTTGGATGGGCCTATACTGCTCAGCCCGCCTAGTGGGTGGGGGAGAGGGGTATGTGATGTCGACATGGGACACATAACAGAGGGCTGATTTAATTCCCTAGTTCATTGACAGACATACAATACTATGAGCTTGGTAGTGTATTGAAGGGTGGACGTGTTTGACTGGGCGGGGGGTATGCAAAATCGTACATGACGTATATTGTTTGGGGCCTCTCAGGTCATTGACGGTGCATGTGGACATATATGTTTCTGTTCAGCTACCATTGGTATCTATAGATGTCTGGCCATATATACCTCTGTGGGTATATATATTTGCTTACATATGTCTAACTGTTGGAATATACTTACAGAGACATATATCTGCGTACATATGTCACTTGATGTGTATAAGTGGACATATAGATGTTGATATATATATGTGTAGTTGTCAGCATTTGCATGTATATCTGTTCGTATATTTGTATATATATATGTATATATCTCTGGATATTGATATATATGTATATATATATATATATATATATATATATATATATATATATATATAAATAACTACATCTATAGATATGTTGTATCCATTTAGATAGTGATATATTTGCAGACACACGCCCATCTAGCTGTAGGTATACATTCTCTGTACTGTTGCATGACTGGGCTGGGGTTATGTTTCTGACAACATACAATTTCTGGATATCTGGCATGGCTTAGTGGTAAATTGTTTCATGTATGGTGTGCATGGACCTGGGTTCCGGCCTTGCAGAGGCTGTTTGTTTTGTTGCTGGGCAGAACACCGGCAATTGGATACAGTGTGCTTAAGGCACTTTCAAGTGGTTGTAAGCGGGTTTGCGCAGAGGTAAGCACTGCTGACTTCCAGTCACAATGTCTTACACACAGTTAGCTTCTCCTTTGCTTAATCTGTGTCGGTGGTGCTTCACCCCACCCAAACACACTTGCACACGCTTATTAGTGCTTACGTATGCTTATTACTGCTTATCTGTGCCTGCGCCTGCTTACTGCTGACTTATTCATTATGGTACTGACTCTTCACATGTGCATTTAATGCAGTACTCCAGTTCACATTTAAATGCTATTTAGTAGGTTATACAGCAATAAAATGTAAATAAATGTTCATATACAGATTTCACATGGAAAATGGTATGTGCTGCAGTGGGACTCGAACTGGTAATGCCTGCTCGTTAGGCAGATGCTCTGACCACTACATTATTGTTGTGCTGCTTCATGTGCATATATCTTCCTTGTTATCCTCTTCAGACATTTTAAGCTGCTTTAACCGTAGCTAAGCGATGGGCCCACCCGCGCACCTACAGTTAGCTGTACTCTGAGTTTTAAAAATAAATATAGGGGTTACTTCTTTTTATTTTTATGTCCTGTTGCTGTTGTACACATGGGGGACTGTTGGTGGGGATATGCGGACACCTATGAGTGGTCTCGATCATTTATTTACAGTTTCTGCTGTTCTACTTTGCAGGGGCATGTTTATTCTGAGAGCTCTGTTCTCAGACATGCCCCCTGCACTCGTCCACGCTCCATGTAGGATTAGAAGGTCAGGTAGTGCACCTTCATTAATATGCTTGGCACACTGCCGTCCTCCTCCTAAATGGCTGCTTCCATGCAGGACTAGACTAGTCCTGCACAGAAAATTAGTTAATCCGGGGGTTTATTTTGATATAGGATATAGTGACATCCTCCATGACTTTTATATATAAACTCTCCTTCTCCCAGTCTTTAGGAAAGCATCTGTATGATTAAAACCACAACCTCACTTTTATTAAAATTAATTATTTTACTCTGTGTATCCAGCAATAAATACATGAATAAAACCATGAATGAGTGAAAAAAAAACATTTTTTTTATGAACAAACCTGACATACTTTAATAAAACATTTCATTCCATTCCAGCCAAAAGCTTTGCCACAATCAGCACTATAACTTGGCACATCTCCAGTCCTACAATACCAAAGGTATTAATGTTAAATAAGTACAGAAAAGCACTTATATTAGAAGTGTCTTGTGGTCTATCGAGTTGTGTGTAAGTACAAGGCTTCTATAAAACTGAACGTCATCATGGCTGTAAAAAAGTGAAATCACGTGTGCATAATGTCTAACAGTCTAATATTAAAGTGATTTCAAAGGGTACACTTGGTCTCCATCTGCAGTTCTTTAAATTATACTATGTATAAAAGAAGAAAAATTGATGACAAATTTTTTGACTTTAAAATACATGGACGGCATAGTAAATATGATTCAGTTGGGAATAATAAAATAATTTAAACTGTCAGTAAGTCTGTATGTGCACAATAAACTGAACAATGTTTTGCTTAGAATGGCATTCTTGTTAATAAACATGTGGTAGCATTACTCAGTGATATGGGAACATCTTCCTCTGTTTCACTTCAGAACCTCATTTGACCACAAAAATCTAAGGATAAAATCTATAGACAAGTCATTCAAATGTCAGAGACACATTCTGATCCTAAACTACTGGTCACTGCAGAAGGACTTTGCTTTAATCTTTACAACCAGAGGCCCAGTGAAGCTGTGATACAGTATATCATGGGGCTTGAAACAGTATGCTGTGAACTATGAATTTTTGTGCAAATCTGCATTACTAATACATATCTCTGCTACATATACAAGAAGACTGAAATAGAGAAAAAATACTTTATGAATTGAATTTATCATTTCAAAAGGTATTAGAGATATCATTAAGTATGGCTACTGCAGAAAGAATATAATAGGAGAGGACGTAGAGTTCAATGGCATCACAGTGCATTAAGTAGAAATACAGGCAAACCCTGATGAAGGTAAAACAGTTTGTTATTAGTGCAATGTTAAATATATCTCCTATGGGGATTAACTATAAAGAAGGTAAATGCTACCATTAGGGAAAGGCAGGGCACATAAGAGGACCATGTCATGGTTGTCATGGTTGTATCTCTAGTTACTAATGTTGATCAGTAATGGCATTAATGTCAGGATACAACAGCATTTTAATCAAGAAGGTAACTTTTATTCTGTCTTGATTGCACAAAGGACTGAAGCCAGAGATTTTGCTTAAATTATTTATTGCAACGACACGGGTTTAGCAATTCTGTCTTGCAACCGACTTTATCAGAACAAGTTTCTTCTGGGGGGTGGGAAGCAATAATTCATAACTTTTATTCTATAAAAAATGGCAAACTAATAAGAAAATGATGACAGTTTAGTGAAAATGAACACACTGGCATGAGATTCTAGATATAATACATTATGGGGTGCATATATTCTTAAAATGACAATAAACTACAACTACAACAATAATCTTAAAGTGGCAATGGTCATAGTACATATTCACAGTATATACATTCCTAACAACTCTACAAGCTCATCAGCAAATCTCCCCTCCCACCCTAAGAAAAGAGGGGACCCTTTTATTTCAATGAAGGATAGTATCATTGAATGGGATTTCAAACAGCACTTTATCAAACATGCCATTTGTCAAACCATTTTGACTGAGATTGCATTACAGTAGGGATCAGGAAATGTTCTCTTTCCCCACTGAAGTGCAATGTTGGAGCTGGCATATATAATTAGTGGGGGGTGGGGGTTTGACAATGTTATCCTTCGGTGATTTAATTTAGACCCAGGAAAGAGAAACCTCTCTTTAGAATTAGGAAGTATGAATGTGTACACAGCTAATGAACACAAAAAATTCAACAGTCTGGACTGATCCTATCATTGTATGTATTCAATATTTACACCTATGATTAATACAATTATTTTGAAATAGCAACTTCAGTGAAATATCATTAAAAAGAAATGTTAACAAGAAAAATTGTACAGTCACTTATCTGACCAATTAATTCTATCACAGTCTTGGTAGCAAGTCAATACTCTGACTTCACACCTACTGTCCATCACCTAACCAGCACAAGAACTGGAACTGAAACATGTGGAAAAGAAACTATTTGGCAAATAATTATAATGGAGAGCACTATTTTAGACTGACTTGCCAAGCCATCTTCTACATGATCAGGAACAGTCACACTTGGTTGGGTAAGATCATGTCTGTTATCACACATTTTAGATTCAAAAATTCCCCTTTTGCCTTAGATATTGGGTTTTTGCTACACTTTCAAAGGAATAAGAACACTCTTAATCAACATGTACCTTGTCATTCTTGTTCAAACAGATTAAGTTTGTTCTATGGAACACAGCTTTTAACTTGAGTCTCATCAGGGACTAGTTAAATGTGCCTCCTGTTTTGTCTAACTATGGCATCATCTTCTGTTTACATCATATAAAACCTTGAGCTATTGGTTTTCTGCAGCACAATACCTGTCGTGTCCCACTTTTTCCAACCCTCTAAATTTAGGTGCACTTATTGGCATGGTTGGTAGTATATAGCATTTTTCATACAACTCTTTGTACACAAACATTAGCTCACTGGTCATTCTGGTTTACTAAATCATACAGCATACCTTTAGGCTGAAGTTGTGGCTCTAAAACTGGCACATTAACATTGGTTATAAAGGCCTCACTCCTGTAGCACTGTGCTGAGTAGCTCAATATAAAATGAGACCTCTGTGTGAATCAGGTTGTATCAATATATTTCAGCTGTTTGAAATGGTCTCTCAGCTTCATTATTTGATTGTGTATGGTGTAATATATGTAAAACCACAGCCATCAACAAACTGTTGGAGCTCAGTTTATACAAATTATGGATCATCTTCTGTAACCAGGCATTCCTAAGGATAGGGCACTATTCATAATCTCAGCCTATCCCCCACAGCAGGGTTATGATAATGAGGAAAAGAGTGCATTCAGACAGCAGTTGCAGGACTTATTAGATAAAGCAAGACTACACAAGTTATTGTTGATACTAGGAGACCTAAATGCACATATCTGGACAGAGAGAACAGGATATGAGGACTGCCTGAGTCCATGGGTGGTGCACTCACAATATAGAAATGGAGGTCATTGTAGATTTTCTTTTGGCAAATGGCTTGATGGTAGCCAACACATGGTTTAGCAGGAGAGATAGTCATAAGATCACATAATACAGGAGTGGACAATATACAACTCAGGTAGACTTCCTCCTAGTAAGGATCCAGCACTGGGGTAGAATCAGAGAGTACAAAGTCACCCCCAATGAAACAGTCAGATCACTGTATAAATCGCTGTTTGCCACAATCAGCTGCAAACAGTGGTTAGAGAAGGCTCTTAGGTAAACAGAGTCCAGGTTGAAGACCCAGAAGTTGACTGGGGAGAAAGCACAAGAGTTCAAGGAAATACTCAGGACTCTAGTACCTCAGGAAGAAGAGGAAATAGATGGAAATGAAGAAGAATGGCATCACCTCAAAACAGCATGTGCGAGGACTATAGAAAAGGTATGAGGCTGAGACAGGTGTGGAAATAAGGTAGACAAGGAAAGCTAGTGATAGAATACAGAAGTCCTGGAAGTCATCAAAAAAAGAAAAAGAGCAGGAAAAAGTGGAAAACAGAAGAAGCAGACCAGGCTAAGAAGGAATACTGGTTACCTAACAAAAAGGCTAGGAGAATAGTTGCAATAGTGAAACATGAAAAACAGGCATCATAGGCACTCTACCTGCTTTTGGAAACTGACTTGGCAGCTGGCACAAAGAAACTTTATCAGATTGCAAGGCAAATACAGAAAGATAAAGATAGTAATTAGAAACTCTTCATAAGGGATGCCAACAACAACCTTCTCATCAGTCCACAGGACATCAAAGCAGAAAAAAAGTAGTACTTCTAGTAGCTTCTGAATGAAGAAAACCTCACTGAAGATGTACTGCCCCCAAACACAGTCTATAATGAAAGAAGAGGAGTTGCACACTTTAGAAAAAGAAAGACCAGCACTAAGGGAAATGAAATCAGGGGAAGCAACAAGCTCAGATGAAGTCACTGCAGATATGATCAAGATGTTGGGTGAGCTAGAAGAAAAATGGCTGCTGAGGGTACTCATAGCAGAATGGAGAGAATAGAGGAAAAACTGTATCTCAGATGACTGGAGAATAAGCATACTAGTGCCCATGTACAAGATTAAATGGGACATTCACAATTGTGAGCTGTATAGAGGTATCAAACTCCTGTCACATTGCTTGAAAATTCTGCAGAGGGTTATTGATAAAGAAATATGCACAGTAGGAGAAAATAAGATGGGAGATGAACAGTTCAGATTTAGATCAGGATGCAGCACAACCGACCCAATGTTTACTGTGAGACAGACAGTTGAGAAGAATCTAGATATGAGGAAAGATTCCAACTGAGCATTCCTAGACTTGGAGAAAACTAGAATCTGATGGGCTGCAGCCAACTGGCACAGAGTGCCAGGTTTAGTGTATGACAGAAGAATGCCAAGGAAGCTGAAATGTAAGGTGTACAAAACAGTGGTGTGACCAGTACTACTGTACGGTATTGACACCTATGCACTATGCAGTGAAGGCAGAACAGTTGAGGAAGTCACAGGTAATAGAGATGAAGTGCCTGAGATGGGTGGTAGGATGCACACTGAAATGAGGACATCAGAGCAAAAGTCTAATTGCAGAAAAGACCAAAGAACAGATTCTGGTGTTATGGCAGGTGTGCAGGAAAGCAGAAGACAATTTGGTGATGAAGATTCAAAATAGTCAGTAAGAAGGCAAAAGGAAACAAGGGCATCCAGCAAAGAGATGGATGGATTGTTTAAGAAAAGACTTGAGACTGTCAGGCATAACTGCCAAAGAAAAGAGAGTGACATTTAGTCAAGAGAGAGTGATGGTGGCGATTGACACAGCAGCCCAAACACATGTAAAAAAATGAGAAAAAGGAGGTTGATAGTGATGATGTCTGTAACCAGTTCAGTGGGTATTCCATATCTGTGAACATGATCTTGAATCTGGCTATGATTTTTCTGCTCATCTTGATATGTGCATTATTTATGCTATGAGCATAATAGTCTACATATATGGGGGGTGGGATTTGGCATAATGGTTAAGGTGTTTGCATTACAGACACAGGGTACAAGATGTGATTCTCACCATTGAAGAAAATTGCCTCAGCTTCAAATAGCTCACAAAGGCAGATAACTTGGTACTCAACTATAAACATTGTACCTTCAAATGCACTCAATCAGCAACTATCTTTTGCCAAGAACCATTTGGTAAGGTACCAGTATTAATGTCTCTGTTTTCTGTGATGGTTTATTAGCAATGCAGAACTGTAATTTTGACTTAAGCTCTGCAATGTTTTGTTTGATGTTTAGCTAATATACTGACGTTTTGGCTCTTGATTTTTCTTGAAACTTCATGCCTTTCTTGTATTTGGCATATCAATTTAGCACGTTATGATGAGAGTACTGTTATTTTGCCTAATATAGCAATAAGCCATCATTCTCAGATAGTTATGTTCTTCCCATGTAGTGCTTATACATGAGATGCTTTCTGTGTGTTCAGTAATTTGGTTATTTGTCTCAAACATATTGTATAACAGTTTGTATCTCACTGTAATTCTGGATACCATGCTTTATCTTTTCTGGACACTTGTAGTCATGGATCTGGTTGTCATTTTGCTCTACACATAGGTGACAACACCTTCTTCAGTATTTAATCATAATTGGTCACAATGAGGACTTCTGGATAAAATAGTCTGAAGCAGCTAGCTGTATTCCAGGCATTTGCATTAGTCTGACATTGATCCTTCCCAGTTTCATTAACAGTCTTTGTGACTTTGGTGGCAGTTTGTCTAGATCACAAGAATTATTCAGTGGAACTAGTGGTTCATGGTAAGTCTGGACATGGAAACTCATCAGCCCTAGTACGTATCTGTAGAGTCTTTCTCATGCCCACAGACTTGCAAGGCACTCCTTTTCAATCTGCAAAACATTGCTGTTTAGCATTGGTTAGTATTCTGGAGCAAAGGCTGCTCGATGTAACACTTGTTCATCCATTTGATGTAATACTGTAACCAGGCCATAGCAACTAACATCAGCACTCATTATTGTCAGATTAGTGACATCATTGCATGTCAGCGTTAGAGATGTTAGCATTCCTTTTACTGGTCTAAAAGATCTGGCTAGAACATATCCCCATGACTAGGGTATGTCTTTCTTTAGAAGTTCAGTTAAGAGTCATAGCCCAATCAACATATCTGGCTTGAACTTGGCCAAGAACTTAATCATGCATAGGATTTGTCTTACTCAGTCACACAAGATGAATTCTGTAACTCAACTATTGCTCTGGCCTTGCTTACATCTGGTCTGATTCTGCTAACACTTATACACTGACCGAAATTACATTTGTCTTGGTTTAACGTTAACACAAAATTTGTAATAGTTTTGAGCACTGTCTCTATTCTCAAATCATGTATTTCTTTATCTGGGCCAAATACCAGGATGTAATCCATAACAATGACAACAACAACATCTTCAAGCATATTTAGTAAATCAGTCATTTTTCACTGAAAGATTTCAGGTGCTAGGTTTGTATCAAATGACTCTTAAAACAGAACCTTCCCATTACAGTGATGAAGGTTGTCATTTCTTGGTTTCTTCTACTCAGGTTATTTTACTCAATGCACTGGAAGTATCTGATGTGGAAAACGTCTTTTATTGACTAGTTTAGGTGCAATAAGGTAGGTAAAATGGACCTTTCTCATATAACTGCATCATTAAGCCTCTTTAAATCAACACATATTCATACACTGCCATTTTTCTTTGTTACTTTTACCATTGGGCACCACTCAGTTAGCAAATTTACACTTTCTTTTATTTCAGGACATTGTATTCTTTTGAGCTCTGTTGTTTGCTTTATAGGGAAAGGCACTCTCCTGGGTATTGCCAAGGCATGTGAAACAGCATTCAGTTTTAATTTAGTCATCACTGGTTCACAATTAAAGCAGAGCAACTACACCAAACACGTCTGCATTGATTTCATTTATTCTGACGATTAAGTCCATCTTGCATGTCATAGTCCTGATGAGCAGATCATTGCATACCTCTCAACCTGGAAACATCAAATATCTGGACAAAAGCCCATGAAAAGTAGATACAACTGGCCAAAAATCTGGATGCTGATTAACATAAAATTTGCATACGTAATTGTGTAACCCTGCCCACTCCAATGAGATTGTGAGATACCAACATCCAAATGCAAATTGAAGAACAGACAAAATGCTAAAAAACACAAAATATAACCTGAACAATTTAGAATGTTTGTCAGCTCCCAATAACAGGCTCATATGGTGAGCTCTACATTTTGTTTTATGTATTTTATTATGAGAGGAAGGAGGTCAAGAGTGATTATGTGAATCACTTTAAATTACTAGCCATTAAGCACTTGTGGCCAAGTATGGATACATGAAGGAGGTGATCCAAAGAGGTTTGGCAGCTATACTGCCATTTGGGGTTAGGGAGGCAATGCCCCTCTGCAAAAATATCCAGAAAAAATACAATGTTTCCTATTTCAGTGCAATGGTACCTATCCACCCAACAACACAGAGTACAGTCTCCTCGTAAGTCACCATCTAAACTTAAAAAATATATTACTGCAAATTTATGACCTACCTTGAGTAAAACATATCTTCAAGTCTGAAAAAGACTTGCCACAATAAGAATCTACAAAATCTCTACATCTTAAAATTTCCATCTTCCTATAAGCTAAAAGACCTAAGAATGTGTATAAAATAAAATCTGTGTAGGAGTGTTGTCCCTCATAGATACAGGAAACAGAAATGTCCCATCATATCCTTGTTTGATCCATCACTTGATTATTCATAATTAAAACAGAAGTGCTAGAAACTACCACGAGAATGTAAAGCTAGGCTTAAGATCCCCACAGATCAGTAGCCTAGTAAGTAACTATGAACCTATAAAATAAGACAAGGGAAATGCATCTGTTGTGAAGCACAGTAACGAACAGGTGACTACCCAGCACTAAGTTAGGAAATCCAGACACTACAGTACATGTTCCTACCTGTGAATAGCTTTCATACATACACGGGTTAATGTTTAGAGGTAAGATTTATTCCTACTCAGCTACCCAAAGCTATGTCACAAAAATCTATGATTCCCATTTAGGAGTTACCAAAAGTAAACAAAATAGCAAAGCAAATGGTAGTCTTTACTGCCAAGATTGAAATCTAAGCAGATTGGCTATATATGGTTGAAAAGTGTGAAACTTGCAATATGTTCAGAAGTTAAGATGAATAACAACACAGAATATGTTGTATACTGGGTCTATATTATTAAAAGTGCGAACACTCTTTAATAGACCCCTTAAAATTGAAAGCACTAAATCTAAAACACACAGAACAGCGATTTTTTTTTGCCAGGGAAAAAAATCGCTGCTCTGTAAAAAAAATAAATAAATAAATCCAAGCACAAAATAAAGTAGAGGGCTGTGCCCCCCCAAATGCACCCTACTTAAATACACCAACCCTGAGATCGCACCACAGTGGAAAAAATGGCAAAGTCCAGAAAACGGCCCAGTGATTTTTTTTCCTGGGAAAAAAAATCTCTGTTCTGTGTCCAAGATTTAGTGCCTTTGATTTTAAGGGGCTGATTAAAGAGTGTTCGCTCTTTTAATCGTTCAAGGTTATAATATAGACCCTTGTATAACATACACAATTGTACTATTCTTGGATAATACTACCAGTAATATTAACACTTAACACAGTACTGAAGGTCTGCTTTTGCAATATATGGTACACCTGAAGTTGTATCAGACAATGGTCTACAATTCATTCACCTGCCAAGAGCACAAGCCCTAGTGTGACACAAAGCAACAGGAGGCAAATGGATTGAATTAAAGCTGTTAAATCTGATAAAAAATATGATTCTGAAAAATTCAGTCTTAAAGCTAAAGAATGACATCCCTACTACTACCTGAAAGTAAACATAAGGCAATGTAACTATGCTACTGCAAGAAAGACAATGCAGGCTGAAATGTTAGTATGACTGATCCCTGAAGCATCCTTCTGATCTTGTACAGAAATGAGAAAGAGAGAGGCTAGGATGTGGTCTTGAACAAAAGCAATGTACCTTTTGTAGCGAGCCCCCCCCCCTCCACTTTTTTTTGCTTGGCTTTATCCTTATTCTTGTATTCTTGTACAATTAAAGTTTATTTATTATGAAGAACATGAATCAAAACAGAAACACAAACTCCAGGATTTAATAAAATCCTTGTAGACACAGTATAGAGCCTACACACAGTGTATCCATGTACATTGCCATGGCTCTCCCTCGGCAACGAGCCATGCATATTAATGATGGTGCACTGCCGAGGGACAGCCAAGGAACATGGATATTGAATCAGTGTAGGGAGAGGTGTAGCGGCTACCTGTAGCTGCAGATGAGTGTGAGGCTCCCTGTAATGCTACCCACTGCTGCTGTAATCTTGGGAAGTGTGTCAACTGTCTAATAAGTCTTTTTCTATGATGTGTTATTTTTTTTTAATAATTTTATAATTTTTTTTTTACTGCATGTCTGCACGGTGTGGTGAGAAGCACAACAATGCCAAGCTGTGCCACGATGTGCTCACATAGAGACAGCTACGTACAAATCCCAAATACAATGAAATCCACCAAACGCTCGCTCCAGATTAAAAGCAAGGTTTATTCAATCTGAAAAACGTAAGCGCTTTCGTCCCTAATTTTAATTAATACAGGAACTTCATCAGACAATGGAACACAAATAGCACATCTTTTAAATACTTTAAAAGCACATGACATCACTTCCTCAAACTTTGGTTAAAGAGGTATGATATCTAAAAGAACGTTCTAAGTAAAAAAGTTTCAAAACGTTCTTCCACAGCAGTCATATAAACAATCATAAAAACAAGTCACCCTCTCACCTACAAACACCCACCAATGCAATAATGACTCAAGAACATGGCATAAAAGTCATGCAAGATATAACCAAAACTAGTCTATATGGGCTAGTACATTTAGTAACAATTCTTTTATCTTTTCAAAGCCTTCAATTTTAAAAGACTGGTTATGGATAGACTCTCATTTAAACCTGGCCAATGGACTGAATCTAAATGAATCTGCCAAATCAGTTTGGCTTTTTCTAGTAAATATGGTCATGCACCCCCTCTAACTGAGGGACGTATCATTTCCAAAATGATAAACTTGAATTTATGCTCAGTATGTTGAGAAAGGTGAGAGGGTGACTTATGTTTTTCAGCTTGAATAAACCTTGTTTTTAATCTGGAGCAAACATATAGACAGACAGCTGACACCTGGCAGACATCTAAAAATGGAAACTGGATGTAATTAATTATCATAATTAAATTTATTTATGTATTTTTTTTAATTTACGTTTGTGTGGCGCAACATGGAGCACAGCAGAACCAAGTGGAGCTCATACAAACATGGCAGACATCTGCCAGACATCTAAAATAGAAACCAGATGTAATTAATTAATTATTTATAGATGTGTTTAAGTGTGTTTACACAGCATGGCACTGTGCGCAGCAATGCTAACAGGTAGTCTAGTAGTATACGTGAAGGGACACTAGCTTTTATAACATCCAACTAGCTCCATAGGTAGAGTTATGGTCTTGTTCATAGGTTCATAGGTTCATAGATTAGTACTAAGCTAACTGCCCTTGCGAGCCATTTTAAGCCTAGCCAATTATCCCTTGTGAGACTTGTGTGTAGTAGGTCATGGGTTTGAGTCCATGACAGGCAGAATATGGCTGTAAATGACTGTACTATTTTTCTTTAACTTCAGTACAGTATTGTGAATTTTGGCACTGCTGCACTCTGCTAAGCACTGCTCATTCATGCTAAGGAGTGCATAAACATGCTAACAGCTACCAATGTTTGTGTGGTGCTAAGCATCACTAAAACCACAGTTCTGCGAGTTTTTGCATTGCTTGGCTTCACTTAGCTGGCTAGTGCACTGCTAAGCGACACAGCACTTTTTTGAATGTTGCTGAATGACATGTAAGGGTGGGAACACAGCATATATTAAGCCCAATAGGCAGGAATTCAGCAACAGTCATCGGAGTTCAATCAACTGTTGGTATGGATGGCAGTGTTGGCGAAGGTGTGTGCTTTTGGGCACAGAGGTGGGGCATTCAGGAGTCCAGAGTCATGGTCAGGCTGCTTACTAAAAACCATGAACCCTGGCTGATGCAGGGTGGATTCCAGGGCTCAGAGTGTAAGGCAGAGGCCTGGGACCATTTGGCCAGGCAACTCACCAGTGTTACTGCTACCCACTCACAGATGAGCAGTTTCATCACCATTTTAACAACCTGAAAAGGAGGAAGAGGGGAACAATTTACATCTGGGTCCAGAAAGCTTGAGCTGGGAATGCTCCACAAGTATGTAAGTATATCGTCTTTTGTCTAACAAAATGCAAGCTGAATGTCTGCAAAACTGGTATGCATAGTGGTGTGCTTCTCTCCCAACAGCTGCAGCTAAGAGGACTCGCAATGTCGAAACCCATGCCGGGCACCTGGCCAGGTTGTGCCGTGAGTGTGGTAAGTACGGATTTAGTATGCCAGCTGTAGTGCAATAAGCAAGAAAGAATAAAGCATTTCCTGCAATAAAGTATTCACAAGAAAACTGTACTGCAATAAATGGGAATATAGAACTGTGGTGCAATAAATTCCAAAGCTAGTAACAAAAACAAAATCGCCACTGATTCTAAAGACAACCACAAAGCAATCTATAGCTATATCAAGAATCTCAATGGCAACACTCAGATCTGCTCTGAGTTACAGCACAATGGCACTAAATATACAGAACCAACTGATATTACCAACATCCTGGCAGATAGATTCAGTGCAAACTTTACCCCCCTCTCACCCCCAAAAGGGCCCATCTCTATGCCAGAAGAATGCAAAGTTCCTGTAATCACGGCTGCACAGGTAAAAACCACACTCTCCAAAGCCAAGAACACAGGATCCATGAGACCTGACAACATCTCAGGCTGCGTTCTACATGGACTACAGAATGAACTGGCACTCCACCTAAGTACCATATTCAATCATAGCCTCACCCCAGGCTTTGTGCCCACTGAATGGCGCACAGCGATGGTTATCCCACTCAACAAAGGGGGATCCACCATGGACCCCAGAAACTACCACCCCATTAGCCTGACGAGCCTGGTCTGCAAGGTTATGGAACGTATCATCATGGAACTTATAAACAAAGACATTGGTAATCTCCAAACTCTGGACCTCACCCAGTTCTGGTTTGTAAAAGGTAGATCATGTCTCCTAAACCTGATAGACTTCTTTGAAGCAGTCACCAAAGCCGTAGATGAGGGTAAGGTGGTTCACACAGCCTATCTAGATCTCGCCAAGACTTTCGACACCATCCCCACTCTGGAATTACAAATAAACTCACTAAACTAGGTATAAACCCCTATTTCACAAGATGGGTTGCCAACTGGCTCACTGACAAAACCCACACTGTGAAAGTAGCAGACTCCAAATCTGACTTCAGACCAGTGACAAGTGTAGTACCACAAGGTTCAGTCCTGGGTCCTCTCCTGTTTGGTATCTACTTCACTGAAGTACAGGCTAACACAGAAGGTCTTTGGCTAATGAAGTTTGCAGATGACTGCAAACTAGGTGCCATAATTGAAACTCCTAATGATGTGGACATCCTACAAAAGGGCCTCACTGAGACAGATACCTGGTGTCAAAGCCATGGCCTCAAGCTCAATGCCAAAAAGTGCATTGTCATCCCCTTTGGTAAAAACTCTGAACACATGAACTACCACATAGGCGGTAGTAAACTTAACACCAAAGGTGTGATAAGAGACCTTGGGACACAGGTGGACAGTAGTCTCTCCTTTGATAATCACATCACCACAGTAGTCAGGAAATCCTTCTACATGGCACACCTCATCACAAAAGGTTTCTCATCCAGGAAAAAAGAGGTCATTGCTCCCCTCTACTCATCACTCATTAGACCCATTATAGAGTACAATGCCCCTTTTGGTATGTACCTCACAAGACATCTACAACAACTGGAAAGGCCGCAGAAATACCTCACAAAGAGGATTACCAGCCTCAAACAGATGCCCTATGCAGACTGTCTCAAATATCTCCAGCTTTACTCCGTTGCATATCGCCTACTCAGAGGCAATCTGTGCCTAACATACAAAGCTAAGTCAAACCCAGAGCTGTTGGACATGCTCCACTTAAAGAAATCCCAATCCCTCCAAGCTACACACTCTAGGGAGCTAAACTTTGTCACCACAATAAACAGAACATGCTGGAGGGATAGATTCCTGTCCCAGAGACTTCCCATACTCTGGAACAAACTACCTAGCTATATCAAACAAAGATCCTCATTAGCACTCTTCAAGAAAAATTTTGATGACTGGGTGGGAAATAGGAAATTCACCCCAGGGATCACTTCTGTGGCTCTGCTCAACAGTGGCACAGGAAAATAGTTTTCCTGGGTGGCGAAAGCCAGGGTACCTTTTTGGTTAGGCTTATATAGGCCCTAGGGCCAATAGCCTAGTACCTACCTATGAACCTATGAACCTATGAATGTAGTAGAATGAGTACTTAGTGCTGGGGTATCGGCCATCTGCCTTGTTTCTTGGATCCACTGCTCCAAGTGATCCCTCCTGGTATCCGTGATTCATGTGTATGTACACTGTATGGGATCCTAGGGACTTCAACACTTTATTACAATAACACCTCACATCTGGCCTTACTGCAGTACTCCAGTTCACATATTTATGTTATGTAGCAGGTTATACAACATCACACTGTACATAAATTCCTTTCACGTGTTCAGTTTGATTTTCCTATGGTGAGGATTTGTTTGTTGAAACCTCAGTCTTATGTACTGCTAGGATGGCTTAGTGGTTAACTACTGTGACTGCAGTGTACAGGGTTTTAGGTTTGAGCCTTGCAGAGGCAGTTTATTTTGTTGCTGGGCAGAACACGGGCCATTGGATACAGAGTTATTAAGGCACTTTAAAGCAGGTGTAAGTGGGTTTGCGCATGTTTGCACAGAGGTAAGCACTATTAACTTCCGGTTACAGTTTCTTATGCTCAGTTTGCTTCCACATTGCTTAATCTGTGTAGGCAGTGCTTACCCCAGCGCAAATGCACTTAAACACGCTTACTAGTGCTTACATATACTTACTACTGCTTATTTGTGCTTAGACCTGTTTACTAGTGCCTTATTCATTATGACACTTCACATGTGCATTTCCTGCAGTACTCCAGTTCATAAATATATGTTATTTAGTGGGTTTTGCAACAAAAATGTTGGTTATAAGGTGCTTTGCCATGTAAAATAGACTGTGCTGCAGTGGGACTCGAACCGGGAATGTGTTAGGCGAATGCTCTGCCCACTACACTATTGCTGTGCTGCTTCATTTGCATATATCTTCCTTGTTATCCTCTTCAACCTTTTAAGCAGCTTTAATAGTAGCTAAGCGATGGGCACACCCGCGCACCTACTGTTAGCTGTACTCGGATTTAAAAAAAAAATAAAAGGGTTTCTTCATTTAATTTATATCTGCTGTTGCTGTTCTACACATGGGGGACTGTTGGTGGGGATATGCAGACACCTATGAGTGGTCTCGCTCCTTTCTTATCACTTTCTGCTGTTCTACATTGCAGGGGCATGTTTATTCTGAGAGCTCTGCTCTCAGACATGCCCCCTGCACTCATACATGCCTAGGAGCTCGGGCAGTATGCCTTATTAATATGCATGGCTCAGTGCCATCCTGCTCCTAAAGGGAGCTTCCGTGCAGGGCTAAGCTAGTCCTGCACGGAAGTTTAGTAACTCCGGGGGGAAACTCTTCCATCTTCTACTTAAATATTATCACTGCATTGCTTCCGAGACACAATGATTGAATAAAACAGCCCCTTAACTGCTTAACCGCTCAACCGAGGATTAGAACTGCATTTAAATGAAGGTTTTGTGAAAAACAAATAATGCACACAAACACATGCATTTTAAGGCAGAATTACCTAGATATGCTCCAAAATAAATTGGCAACTATACACTCCCCAAAAATGTAAACAGGTTAAAATCATTCTAGAGGATTCAGCACGGCATGCAGGAATAGTGCAGGACCTGCTGGAGGCAATATGGCCACCGTGCGATCCAGGAATAAGCTCCTGGGATGTGCATGAGTGGTCCTGCACTATTCCTGCATGGACACAGCTCCTTTAAGCAAATGACCCCATTTGCAGGTGAAAACTATGCAAATGAGGTGATTTTGTGATCCAGAAAGCTGGCAGCTGGCCATGCAGGACTAGTGTAGTCTGGAGAAATGTACTCAGTTAGTAACCTTGTACATTTCTGCAAACTACAAAATGGAGCCATGACAGGTCCAAATAAAGGGTGTATATAATGTGGAAACCATGCCAATGGCCAAATATATGGCCATTGGCATGGAAAACAGTTTAAAAATAAAAATAACTTACATTTTTTTAGCCGATTTCGGCTGTTTAAGTGTAGGGCAGCGGTGCACAAATAGGATCGGGCCGAAAATAAAAAAAAACTTAAAATAAGCATTCTATCCAAAATCACAATTTTGCCGTTATACTCAATGGCAGGTAGAAGACAACATGGCCATTGAATAGTGGTTGCTAAGGAGGAAGGCTCAGTGTGGGACTTGTAACTAGGCATTAGCAGGCAATCCTATGAAAATGAGACGAATGATACTGAATCCTAGATCCCACCTCATGGCTAGCCTGCACCCAACCGTGTCAGTACAGGAAGACCATGGTGCAAGCCTAGGAGCTAGCTGACATCATAGAGGGGTGTGCAGGCATACTGTAAGCTTACTGGAGCCCTGTGGCTCGGGTTTGCCCTGAGCTTAGCAGAGCTAAGGAAGGGGGTGTGTCTGAGGCTGCCTAGCACTCTTTACATTGCCTAAATAGGTGTGCATGCCGTGCACCGTGTTTTAAAGGGGAAAAAAGTAAACCAGGAAATAGCAGCTCCATGCACATCTGAGCACTGTGTTTACACGGCATGCCCCCGGGCTTAAACAGGATGGCAATGGGAAGGGAAAACAGCAGTAGGAATTAATCAAGGAGAACTAGCATAGCTGGCAGGTGAAAAGTATCAGAATCAGCCAATTACACAGGCAGCAGCCCAGCCCAGCCCAGCACCCCACTATAAACTATGCAAACACCTTTCCCTCTGATTCTTCCATCAAACTCTACACCACCGGTGTACACAAGCTGGGAAATTTTGCCAAACAAAAGCAACAAAATGATAGGGGCTGCAGCAGCTATCATAAATCAACATGTGGAAGAAGCTGAGGGTGGGGAGGATGAGAATGCCCACCCACAGTGAGGAGAAGGAAAAGAGTGTACAGACCCAGGGTAACCTACCAGGGGCTACATGAGCTGGAGATAGTGGAGCACTATAGGGTGGACAGAGTCCTCCTACAGCAAATTGTTGAGCTGTGCCGGCCACACTTCACACACAGAACCAATAGAGGGGAACCCATCCCAGTGGATACCAAGGTATGTGTAGGCCTAAGAATACTAGCCAAAGGTACCTTCCAAAGGCCGACTGGGGATATCATGGGGATCTCACAGGCATCAGCATTCAGGGTACTCCACCACTTCCTGGATGCCATGTCAGCATGGGTCTATATTAGAACGTCTAATATTTAACAGTTCATATCACTAAAGGTCGATCTTTAGTGATTGAACTGTTAAAACATCGAATGTTCAAAAAAAAAAATAAAAATAACAAAAAAAAAAAAACTAAACAGTGTAGGCAGGTAGGCAAGCCCCCCTGCACCCCCCACACCCCCTGCTACTTAAATATACTAACTCCAAGACCGCACTACATTGAAGTAAATGGAAATCTCCCCTTACGGAGATTTCCATTTACTTGTTCGATGTTCTGCAGTTTCGCTATTCTCGTGTCGACAATGTCAGATTCGACATTGTCGGCTTTCAAGAATTTAATATAGACCATCAGCACATGCTGGTGAGCATGTATATTTCCACAACAGCTGTGAGGAGTTGGTCAGCAATATGCATCTCTTCCACCAAATAGCAGAATACTCGAAGGTAGTGGGTGCTATATATTGCACGCTCATACACATCAAAGCACCACCTGGTGAGCGGGGTAGGGTCTACATCAACCCCAAGGGCTTGCCTTCCATCAACTACCAGGTCACGTGCGATGCCCAGGGCATTATAATGAATGTGTGTGCTGGCTGACCTGGAAGCTATCATGACTCCCACATCTGGCATCTGATGCAGCTGTACCAGAGATTTTCCAATGGGGACATCCCTTACGGCCACCTAGTGGGGGATGCTGGTTACACACTGGAGACGTAGCTGATGACACCCATCAGAAATGTACACACACCTGAACAAGAACTCCATAATGAGGCACACGCACAGACCAGAATCATAATAGAGCATGTGTTTGGGATGCTCAAGTCACAGTTTCAGTGCCTGGACACATCCGGTGCAGCCTTGCAGTACTCACCAGCTACATGTACCCAAATTGTCATCGTATGTGCCATGCTACACAATCTGATCCTGTGGAAACAGCTGCAGCAGGAACAGCATGGGGCAGGGCCACACAGCCCCCACCATTGCCAAAGCCTGCACAGGCACAGAGTGACTCAGAGGAGGAACAACCTGAGCCTGCCCCAGTAGGCAAAAGGAGGCATGGCCAGTATGCCCAGGCCGTGGCAAAGAGGCAGTGCACAGCACATACACTGACATGGTAGGAACCCAGGGAATGACACCTCTCTCTGACTCACACATACAGTAAAAGGGATGCCAAACATGACACTATCTGTGCTTAACCATGTATAGGGAGTGTACTATGTGCATCCGACATAGTCATTCCTCCAGCACCATCCTCAATACTGGCACAGCCACAAGGTAAGTCACTCTTCCTATCAATTGCCGAATGGAGTAGTTTGTGTTGTTACTTGTATCTATGGTATGGATGTGAGCATGCAAGGGAATCAGGTGGCTAAATGGGATACCAGCAGATAGTAAACACCTATAGTGGCAGCATGAGATCTGCAATAAATACTGGGGTCACCACAGTAGTCAGTACTAGACAAGGTGACAAAACTCACTACAGGAAATGAGCTGGGCCACATGTTTGTCCATAGGACACACGCATGCCAGTCAGGGAGGCTCACATACCCAACAACAGTCTCAGCCAGCAGGATAGGTATAGACAAACACAAACAAAGGCTGTGCTAAGGCCCCTAATTTATGGCTATGGAGAACATCCCCCCCAGACCTATACAGACAGACTACAGCAGGTCAGGCAGTAGGATGTTAGTTTTGAATGGTAAGACGTCAGAAACTTTAATGCAGGTCAATCAAACCTAAGACTGTAGTACACTGATATGCCTCTAGTCAGCATGATAGGTCAGAATACAGAATGAAATGGAGTACCTGAAATACCAGTACAGTCATACCAAATGTGTACAAGTATCAGGTGTGCCACACCCTGTCCTATGTAGAAATGTAGTAACAGTCAGGTGTGCCCTCCCAATCCTACATAGAAATGTAGTAATAGTCAGGTGTGCCTCCCCACCAATCCTATGTAGAAATGTAGTAACAGTCAGGTGTGCCCCTCTCAGTCCTATGTAGAAATGTTGTAACATGTATGTGTAGGTATGATAACAGTGGAGCACAGATTACCTGAGCTAGCCAAGGTAGCAGGATAGATTGTAGCATGTGTACAATATGCAGGGCTGTGTGTGTTAGGTTGGTGTGTTGTATATTGTGTAAGAGTGGTCAGTATGTATGCATAGTGAGGTTTGTCCTGGTGGCCATTGACCAGTACTGCCAATGACAGGGCCAGGTTCTCACAACTGCAGTGCCAAAAACAATGCTTCCCAGCAAAATACATTCCAGCAGTAAGCCATAGTAAATGTTTGAAAGTAATATGTGTCACCATTTGAAAGATGGACATGGCATGAATGTGGGCCCAGACATACAAGCAGTACACAGGGGGAAGTACCCCAGACATACAGTATAATAAGTAACTGTCAAATGGACACACCCTTGGAATTGTACATACAGGTTAACAGCACATTATTTGGGCTTGTAGTAAGGAATACCGATGTCGTCTGGCCAAACACTGGCAGACCACAAAGGTCATAAGTGTGACGTATTGAGAAACAGCTGATGTCCCTGCACAAGCCAGCATAAGTCAAATGCCCCATGCATATCTGTGAGTCAGATGCAAGTAGTGTCCATAGCACACATGTACCCAGTTCACCCCACCACTACCCACAGGTACCTCTCCAGTCTTATCCCTGCTGTTGGGAATGAGTACAATATGACCCCCCACCTCTGTAAGGCAATAGCTAAAGAATACAGCATGCAGAACAGGTGTCCCATGCAGGTGTGTCCCTTGCTGTAAGCAGCACGCTGCCAGCATCCACACCACTGGATCAATAATGACAGAAGGTATTGGCATGAACACCTTGAACATCTACTCTGTCAACCCATGGGGAATATAGTGTATTGCAGTCTGGGACTGTAGGAGTGACAGAATGCAATGGCCTGCTACAGCTGGCCTGCATCACTACCAAATGGCCTACAGTCCTCTGCCAAAGGCCTGTGTCTCACCCATACTGCCAATGTATGTTATGTCATGGACTCCCAAATAACAACATAACACAATCCACAGAACACAAATGCAAGGCCATGTGGACAAATCTCAGTAACATGTCCAGCATGTCCTACTGCATGAACTGTGGACCAACTCCAAATTACTGCTGGGATGAGGTGATACCTATAGGGAGCATATCAGATAATGTTTGCATAATGTTTGGAAGAGGATAGAATAATAGAGGGGGGGTTAGGAGGATGGGCACCATGCAGTGTGTGAAGTCCAAAACTCAGCCATGTTGACATACTATCCCTGGCTGCAAACACAAGAATGGGTGGCTACAAACCTGCTCATTAAACCACAATGTGAAGGGGTAATGTCCGGAATTATGACCCCTGCCTCTGGGTAACTTGTGTGAATCTGTACAGTTGTGAGGTATGGCCACAGCAGGATATGGCCATACTGTCACGTCGATGGATGTACAAGCATGAGATCTTCAGCCACCACTGTACCAAGGTGCTGAACCATTTACACAGACCCAGCAGCAAGTGTCTGCAGCTTCCCCAAAAGAATGGCATGATTGTGCAAGAATATGTAGGCTGCTGACCACAATACTGGACACAGCTGCATTCACCCTGTGTTCCCCAGGACATCACTACAAGCAAATATGTATACCTGACAGTACATGATGACATAAAACATCACAGTTTAAAACAGTACATATGTCTGAATATCTCTGCTAACACCAAGACCATGTAGCAGAAGCAACACAGACATGATTACCTACAGTAACCCACTATGCTTTGCCTATTTTTACCCCATATTGCCAACCGATCTACAGATATCCTACATAAACAGGTTGCTAGCTGTAGGTGTAGAACACAAAAGTCTGCACTGAAGTGAAATCTACCTGGAATGGATTCACACATTCAATACAGAAGGTCATACTGGGCATGCTCTCCCACTTAGAGAAATGAAGGTCATGTCAGACAACAAAATACTGAAAGGTCATAGCGGGCATGCTCACACACTTACAAAAATGAAATCAGTCGCAGATGTTAGTGCATACACTCCTCTTCACATACCAGTCATGCTATGCACACACATTGGATAGGAATACACACATATATCCAAGGACAACACACCATAATAGGCCAAAAATACACATACATAGATGTGCAGAAGAGAGTGACAGTGACAAAGAGCCTCCCATCATGAGGTTTGTCCCACCCAGAACACATCCAATTGGCTAAAACCACATGATGGGCAAATGTCAATCACCGTAGACATTTGCCTCTGGTATCCCTCAGCACTATAGTGTCTGTGGTGCTTTTGCTAACTGTGTAACATGACTGTACAAGTCAGTAGTCATCTAGCAGTTGTATACACATACCTGTGGAATATAAACCTGTGTGTGCCTGAGTGTTGTGTGTCTGCCTCTAGATCAGTGGGTTTTGGCCCATGCACACACACTGCACTCCCCATTGCCCTACTATGGCAAGCCTGCTTATGTCTTCACCTTGAAATACACCTTTGGGGAAGTAGTAGCCTAACAATCACCACAATGTGTCCTGTAACTGTGTAATGTTGTAGTGTGATGTACCTAGTTAGGGAGGAGTTCTAATCCCAGATGTGTCAACTGTGTGTGTTTGCCTGTGTAGGGATCAATGCTTTTTAGGCCAGTCACAGTCACTACAATTTCAAATGCCCTACTTTGGCAGGGCTGCTGATGTCATTCACTTTGAAATACACCTTTGGGAAAGGAGTAGCCCAGTAACCTCTGTGGTGTGTGCTGTAACTGCATAATTCTGTAGTGTCATATACTAGTTAGGTAGAAGTTCTAATCCCAGAGATGGCAAGTGTAAAGGTTTGTCTATGTAGAGATCGATGCTTTTGAGGCCATTCACTGTCACTACAACTTCCATTCCCCTACTTTGGCAAGACTGTTGATGTCATTCACTTTGAAATACACCTTTGCGGAAGGCATAGCTCAATAATCTCTGTGGTGTGTCCTGTAACTGTGTAATGCTGTAGTGTGATATACTTGTTAGGTCAGAGTTCTATTCCCCAGACATGGAAAGTGTGTGTGTTTGTTTGTCTGTGGAGGGATCAATGCTTTTGAGGCCATTCACAGTCATTACAACACCCATTGCCCTACTTTGTCAGGGCTGCTTATGTCATTCACTTTGAAATACACCTTTGGGGAAAAAATAGCCCCGTAATCTCTGTGGCGCATGCTATAACTGCATAATGCTTTAGTGTGATAAACTAATTAGTTAGGAGTTCTATTCCCAGACATGGCGACTGTGTGTGTGTAGGGATCAATTTTTTTTGGCCATTCATAGTCACTAAGCACACTTAAAAATGGAGAACATCGATAACTGTGCAGTAACAGAGACCTGATCCAAGGCTCCAGAGAGCACCCCTGCAATAACAGGTACAGCTCTCACTGCACCTGTTGGCCACCAAACCAGGACCAAAACAATAAATCTGGAGGAGTGTCCAAATTCACCAAGGATATTCACACCACCAGGCTACTTGCCCAACAGAATGTGTCTGAAAAACCCCGGTGCAACTAACAGTAGGTTAGACTGCATTCCAAATTGTATAGCTTGCTACAGATCCCCCACCATGCCCCATGATACCCACTACAGCTTTTGAAACATACTGTGAAATATGATACAAGCAAACACCCTAATACTGGGTGATTTACACTACCCTGCAATTAACTGGGAAAACTACTTATGTACTAACACGTGTGCCCAATGGTTCTTGGAGGTCATAATTCCCAATGCCCTGGATCAAGTAACCCATAGTCCCACCAGGGGCTCAAATATCCTAGACCTGGTCATTATCAACATGGGAAATCAATGCTCCACACCTATGGTCACCCCATCGGTGGTCAGGTCTGCCCATGAGCTAATCACCCTTAACATCAACATCCCTCCCCCACACCCCAGTAAGGAAACCTCTGTAACACACATCTCCAAAGCCAATGTCATACTACACATGTCAGATGTGACTAACGTCATGACACCCATGCAGATGGGGACTGAAAGGATGACTGCTAATTCATACATGAAGGCACTGTATGAGCACACCCACTCGTGCATGAATTGTGCCATCCAATATAGAACCAAGACACTCCCCACCAAGAAAAGGAAGTCAATGTGGTGGCCCTCCACTATAAACATGCTGTAAAACAAAAGGAGGAAACTGTTGCAGAAACTGGGGAATTTCCAGGATGCAAAATACTCCCTTACCAGCTACAGTAAGAAGCAGAGATCCCTCATAACATCCACCAAAGCTAGTTACAAACATAATATAGCCAAAGACGTCAAAGACAACTGCAAGCTGTTCCATAGCTATGTGAGGAATCTAAATGGCAATGCTCAGAACTGCTCTGAGCTACAACAGGATGGTATTAAATATACTGCTCCCAGGGATATTGCCAATATCCTGGCAGATCAATTCAGTAACAAGTGCACCCCCCTCCCAACCCCCAAAGGGCCCATCTCAACATGGAAAGATTTCCAGATTCCGGTAATAACAGACACATAGGTAAAAAAACACACTCTCCAGAGTTATGACAACAGCAGCCATGGGACTAGGCAACATCCTGGGCTGTGCACTACATGAACTACAAACTAAACTGGTACCTCACCTATGTGCCATGTCTAATCATAGCCACACCTCAGGCTTCGTGCCCACTGTGTGGTGCACAGCTACAGTTATCCCAGTCCACAAGGGAGGGATCCACCTTGGATCCTGGGAACTAGAGTCCCAGCAGTATGACATGCCTGATCTGCAAGGCCATGGAATGTATTATCATGGGAATTAAAACAAAGACATTGGCAACCTGCAAACACTGGACCCTAACCAGGGTGGATTTGTGAAGGGCCGATCATGTCACCTCAACCTGAATGACAATTGTGAATCCATCTCTAGAGCTGTGGATAAGGATAAGGTGGTTCGCACAGGCTATCCAGACCTCACCAAGGCCTTTGACACCATTCCCCAGTCTGGAATCATAGATAAATGTATCAAGCTGGCCATTAATCCCTATGTCACCTGATGGGCTGCCAATTGCTATACTGACAGAACCCATACTGTAAATGTAGGTGACACCAACCCCAGCCCCAGACAAGTGACAGTTGGAGTACCTTAGGGTTCAGTCCTGGCACTGCCCTTGTTTGGCATCTACTGCTCTGAATTACAGTCCAACAGTAAGGGACTCTGGCAAACAAAAGTTGCAGATGACTGCACACTGGGAGTCAATATTGAATCCCCACATGATGTGGATATTCTACAGAAGGGCCTTACAGAAAGACATGCTTGATGCCTGAGTCATGACCTCAAGATCAATGCCAAGAAATATATAGTTATCCTCTTTGGGAAGGGACATGTACCTGTGAAGTACCACATAGGTGGCAGTACACTAAACACCTAAAGTGTGATAACAGACTTAGGTACATAGGTTGACAGTGGTCTCATCTTTGATAACCACATCGCCACAACAGTCAGGAAACCCACCTATGTGGCACACCTCCCACTAAGGGCTTTACATCCAGGAAAAGGAGGTCATTGTCTCATTGTAGTCATCTCTCAAGTATACCCAGTACAGACTACAATGGCCCATTATGTATGTACCTCACAAGACATCTGCAACAACTAGAGAGGCTGCAGACATACCTCACAAAATGAATCACAGGCCTAAGCCAGATGCCCTATGCTGACCATCTGAAAATCATTCAGCTATACTCTGTCACTTAATGTGTTCTCAGAGGCGATCTCTGCTTAACATACCATGCCATGTCAAACCCACAGTTGTTGGAAATGCTACACTTACAGAATTCCAAACCATCACTGCCACATGCTCCAGGGATCCAAATCTTGTCATCACAATGAACAATACATGCTGGAGGGATGTGTTCCTGACCCAGAGATTCCCCAGACTCTGGAATAGACTACCCATACATGTCAAACAGAGTGCCTCTTTGGCCCTCTTCAAAAGAAACCTGGACAATTGGATGGGATATAGGAAATTGACCCCGGGGATCATGTCAGCTGCCCTGCTAGGCAGGGTCCAGGGAAGTAAATATTGTGGGAGGACATAGCCAGGGAATTGTCATATCTAGGCATGTATAGGCCCTAGGGACAATAGCCTAGTATCAACATATGAACCTATGAACCTATGAACTACACTTTCCATTGCCCAGCCTTGGCAAGGTTGCTGATGTCATTCACTTTGAAATACACCTTTGGGAAAAAAGTAGCCCAGTAATCTCTGTGGTGTGTCCTATAACTGTGTAATGCTGTAGTGTAATATGTTAGTTAGGTGGGAGTTCTATTCCCAAACATGGCAAGTGAAAATGTTTGTTTGCCTGTGTAGGGAGCAATGCTTTTGTGGCCATTCACAGTAACTACAACCTCCATTGCCCTACTTTGGAAAGCCTGCTGATGTCATTCACTTTGAAATACACCTTTGGGGAAATAACAGTCCAGTAATCTCTGTGGCGTATCCTATAACTACGTAATGCTGTAGTATGATATACTAGTCAGAGAGGTGTTCTATTCCCAGACATGGCAAGTGTAGAAGGTTGGTTGTGTAGAGAGCGATGCCTTTTAAGGCCATTCACAGTCACTACAACCTCCATTGCCCTACTTTGGCAAGCCTGCTGATGTCATTCACTTTGAAATACACCTTTGGTGAAAGAGCAGACCAGTAATCACTGTGGTGTGTCCTATAACTGTGTAATGCTGTAGTGTGATATATTAATTAGGTAGGAGTTTTCTTCCCAGACATGGCAAGTGTAGAAGTTTGTGTGTTTGTTTGCCTGTGTAGGGAGCAATGCTTTTGAGGCCATTCACAATCACTACAACCTCCATTGCCCTACTTTGGCAAGTCTGCTGATGTCATTCACTTTGAAATACACCTTTGGGAAAAAAATAGCACAGAAATCTCTGTAGCATGTGCTATAACTGTGTAATGCTGTAGTGTGATGTACTAGTTAGGTAGGAGTTCTAATCCCCGACATGGTAACTGTGAGACTTGTTTTGTGTGTGTTTGTCATTCGTATCCTGTGTGGAGGTAGCTGTGAGTGCATAACAACTGGACTCGTGAAGCAGGTTTTGCAAATTTCTTATAAGATGGGCCTATTATATGTCACAATGTCCACCTTACAAGGATAACAGATGTCAAACAGCAGAGAGGCTGGGGTAGACAATCCATACCCCTACATGTGACAACAAGGCCTGACAAACAATATAGGCAACCCTTGTATTACCCAGAGAACACACTCAACCCATGTCTCATACACAAACACACTTGGCTAGGCAACAACCACTATATTGGTAGTTCCTTGCATATTGCCCACAGATAGTAACTATGGTATGATTGCAGTGGACTACAGAGGGCATGGCACTCTGTCCCATCCGTATAATACGCACATACTTGCATACAGTGCTCCTTCACTATGTTCTCCACTGGATGCCTGCAACAACTGTAGAGCCAGCAAATGTAACCCACAAAGGGCAAACCATGCCTTATACACATGCTCTATATGGACAGATGCCATTGACACCGTGGAATACCTGTGTCATGCTGTCAATGTAGGTGCAGGGTCAACTTGGTGTCTATTGCCAGTTCTCACTACATGAGGCCAGGAATAGACATCTGATGATAACAATCTGTGTACACAACATGCCCCAGACACCCCAGGTACACTTCCACATGTCACAGAACATGCATGTGGGACATATGCATATCCCAGACACCATCCATGTCATGGACTACAGAAAACATACATGGCAAGCATTGCACAGCACTGGCCACCCAAAATAGTAACCCAGATGACTGGATGGTGAATACAGTACCCACCTGTGTGGGCTAATCCAGACACTACATCCCTGAGCCACACAGCAGACCATTGTCACATGGCCTGATGCCAAGGTATACCCTTTACCTAGCCTTGTACAGCCTTCTGGCACAGTCAACCACTACACACCTGTGAAGCAATGCACCCATGCATGTCAGTACTGGCAACATGTGTGTGTGTGTGTGTGTGTGTGTGTGTGTGTATGTGTGTGTGTGTGTGTGTGTGTGTGGAGTATAATGATTTGGATGCCATTCACACTCACTACACCTCCCACTGGCCTACTGAAACATGCCTTCTGATGTCAAACACCCTGGCACACCCTTTGCCCATATATCATCCTGATAACCCCTGTGGTGCATGTGATACCTGTGTTTTAATGTATTGTGGCAAAATAGCTTGTTAGTAAGTCTAGTCCTGACCCTGCCAACTGTAATAATGTGTGTGAGTCCCCGAGAGAGTGTGGCTCTGCCGACCTTGACCTTGTTTATGTGGACAGGCATGTGTACTACACCTACCTTATCTTTCCTTTATCACTGTTGCAGATGTCACTCACCATCAAATATACCTTTGGACAATTCCCCAGCAAATAAGCTCTGTAGCGCATGCAATAACTGCATAGACATGTGATAGCAATACATTGTCAGGCAGAGGTTTGAAACCCTGTACTGGTAAGTTTGTGACACAAACAGGCTTAGGTTTTACTCTCCCATCCCCTCCCTGTCTTACTTTGTTTCTGTCTGTCTCTCTCACTCCCTCTCTGGTGGATGTGGAGAAGTACACCTGCTTTGCGTAGGCAGCAGCTTGTGTTTTGTAAGGGATGCTCATGATCAGCTGATGGCCTCTGCATGAATTGCAGTCCCCCACTAGCTGATTGCATGTGGGACAGCTGTGGTAACATTCCCATAGCCAATTGCATGGAAACACACTCCTATTACTAGGAGCATCATGTGGGTGTTGGCCCTTTTCATTCACTGTGAGAAGGACTTCATGTAGCTGTTTGGCAAACAGCAATACAGATGGTAGTGGGATATACCTCTAAGAATATACACTGTGGAGACAGGCCAACAAACAGGAGGGGGATGTTCCAGACATGACTACAGAATGTAAGTGTTGCTCTTCTGCATTTGGAGTAATGTTGGTTTAACAGGGTTTGTGTGGATATGGCTGGTCTACATGATTTAATATCTGTCATGACAGTGTTATGTGTTTGAGGAAACACCCACCTTTAGGGTTATCTGCAGACTGGCCAGTGTTTGGAGTCTTACGTGTCTTGTGTTACTCACAGTTCACCTATCTTAGAACTGCAGAGGCATAGTCTGAGGATTGCAGTCAGTACATGGTGACAGCCATGAGAGTTACTGACTTCATATTCCTCATAGGACATATATCACAACAAACCCTGTTACAACAGTAAATGTATGAGGATATCACAGCAACATGACCAGTGTTTGTGGCTCCAGCCACATGTCTGTCAACCTTTGTACATATGTCATGCAGTAAGAGGTGCATATGTTCTGTACAGCATTATGTATTGTCATCATACCTGATAACAAGCCAGTCAGATATCAGACTGCTAGACATGTTATATATAGTAGGGGTTATTTCTGAGGACATAACCTGGGCATTCTGTGGTTGTGTGTACAGTAGTGGGGTCTGTGTACTTATGGTGATTGTCGACAGTATGTGTATGCGAATGCGTACCTTGGCCTGTGTACAGACTGTGGTAGATGTCATTGTTCTTGGTCCTGTTCTATCTGATGTTACATGCTGCTCCAGTGTATAGCACCCTATCGGCTCACATGTTTGTAGGACCAAACACACACATGTCCCATACCCCACACAGGAATTGGACCACATTGTGTCATGACTCAGTATATGTAGGGTTAGTGTGTGAGTGGCACATATGAGGATGGTGTTGATTAGACAGTCCATATAGTGTAATATTAAGCTTGCATATCATATGTGGCTGTGGCTGTGTTCACATTGGTTGTGGGTATGCACTTTCACACAGGTGTCTGTTACTCTGAGTTGTGACATGCCTGTAGAGCCTGCTATATTTGCAAATACATGTGTATTCCCCCATACAAAATGTAGGCCAGTGTTGTGGCAGTCTGCTTGTAGTTTGCACAGTGCTTTGTTACATGCCTACCAGCTTAGTGTAATTACTCAGTGTGATGTTATGTCCAGATATTTGAAAGATGTACTGCTGCCAGGGGCCATAACTGTTGTGTATTTATGACAAAGTTGTGGGATGCTGTACAGATGTATGTCACTAACTACTGGGTAGTATGTGGTCATGTGACCTCTGCACCACCAGTTATTGTGTGTCAGGACAGACAGGAGTGCGTGAATGCATAAACTGTGTGGGCATATGTAGTCCAGTATTTACATGATATACCCATGTACATGGCGGTTAACATTCACATTGTCAGGCCTGGTCCACATGTCTCGCACTAAGGGGATCTGTGTATACCTCTGGGCTGACCAGAGTGTGCCAGACTGTCCACATATATTAGTCAGATCTCTGCCATAGTCCACAGGATCATTACTGTGCTATCAGTGATACTGTATTATGATGTCCTTAGAATGTCTGTCAGTAACTCAAGGCGTACATGTCAATAGCAGATGTGACCTCCCACATACAACATGTCTGTTAAGACAACCCCTGTTTCAGTAGCAACAGTGTACATATATACCTGATATACATACATGACATTCCCTTGTACTAAGAGGTTGAGACTATTGGTGTGGAGGTATGACTCCACTCCATATTCTGGACATATGGTAAACATATATATATATATATATATATATATATATATATATATATATTATGGATCTAAGACTGTTAACAAAAGTGCTTTCACCAAAAAGGCACTTTCACTAAAGTGTGTTAAAAAAACAAAAACATGAAATTTACTTTTTATGCCCCCCACACCCCCCTACTTTAATATTCTCACTCCGAGAACGCACTACAGTGGGGAAAAGGGAATTTTCCCTTATCCACACTGTAGTATGACTGGCACAACAGGCATACTTACGCTTAAATGCTACTTTGGTGAAAAGCAATTTCTTGTAAGTATGCCCACCCATTCGCGATTCGCTAAAAAGTGTTTTCGTGCAACAGTCCTAGACCTATATATATATATATATATATATATATATATATATATATATATATATTTATATATGTCCATATATCTATATACATATATACATATATACATATCTACATACACATATAGATATACAGATATATGTACATATATATACGTATACATACACGTATATATACATATACACATCTATGTATGTCTACACATATACAGATATATAGATATCTACATATATATTGATATAAATAGATATATATGCACATATATGATGTACACACACACACACACATATATATATATATATATATATATATATATATATATATATATATATGGGAGCGCTTTATAATCTCGAAATGCTGAAATGTCGAATTTCAGTATCTCGAGACTATAAAGCCGCATGTTTACAATAGTGAAAGTTCATAATCGCGAATTCAAATATCTCAAATTTGCAGTTATGACCTTACGCTACATAATGTCCGGGATTGTGTGTTGATGGTGCGTGGTACTGTGTGTGGATCTAGGTGTTATGTCAGGTAAGTGAGTGTTTTGTAAGGGTTTTGAGTAGGAGTTAGAGTGCATGTGAGTGTGCTGATATATTTGATGTGTGTGTGAGGGACTGGAGAATGTGCATGTGTGAGTTTGCTTTTGTTTACTGTTTATACAATCTCAGAGTTAGTATATATAAGTAGGGGGTGGGGGGCACAGCCCCCCACATGGGGGGTGCAGGGGGCTTGCCCCCCCTGCTTATGTGTGTATGAGTTGTGTATAAGGACAATCATAAGGCCTTTTTCAGCTATGTTAGGAACCTGGGTGGAAACTCCCAGATATGCTCAGAATTAGTCCAAAATGATACAAAAATCACTGAACCCACAGACATTGCCAACATACTGGCAGACAGGTTCAGTGCAAACTTCACCCCTCTCCCCTAAAGGAGAGATAACTATCCCAGCCGAGTGTAGCCTCCCGGACATCTCAAATGCGCAGGTGAAAGCTGCTCTCTAAAGCTAAAACGCAGCATCAATGGGACGGATGGTGTCCCCGGCTGTGTGCTACACGAGCTAAATGAGGAATTAAACCGCACATAAGGCAGCTGTTTAATCTCAGCCTTACCACAGGATACGTGCCCAAGGAGTGGCGCGGCAACTGTTGTCCCACTCCACAAAGGCGGCTCACGGACCCTGGTAATTACCGCCCATAAGCTTAACAAGTCTAGTCTGCAAAGCTATGGAGAGGATCATAATGGAGCTCATAAACAAAGATATAGGGACTTGCAGACATTGGACCCGACCCAGTTTGGCTTTGTCAAGGGAAGCTCATGCCTTTTGAACTTGGTCGTCTTCTTCGAAATAGTCACCATGGCCATTGATGAGGAAAGGCAGTCCATACAGCCTACCTTGACCTTGCAAAGGCTTTCGACACAATACCCCACTCGGGTATTGTAGAAAACTTACCAGCTTAAATGTAAACCCATATGTCACAAGATGGGTTGCAAACTGGCTTAAGGACAGAACCCACAGGGTTAGAGTTGCTGGCTGTGTCAGACTCAAGCCGGTCACAAGTGATGTCCCACAGGGCTCGGTCCTTGGCCCCTATTGTTTGGCATCTACTTCTCAGAAGTACAGGCCAACATGGGAGGACTTTGGCTGACAAAGTTTGCAGACGACTGCAAACTGGGCCATAGTGGAAAGTGCATCAGACACGGATATCCTTCAGAAGGGACTCACGGAAACAGATAGCTGGTGCCAGAGCCATGGCCTGAAGTTAAATGCCAAAAATGTATAGTCATACCCTTCGAAAAACAAGGTAACCCCAAGCTACCATATAGGTGGCAATCCACTAAGCACAGAAGGGTTATCAGGGACCTGGGGACCCAGGTTGACAGTGGCCTTTCTTTGACACTCACATTGCTAAAGTGGTTAGAAAGACCTTCTACATTGCCCACCTGATCATGAAGGGATTCACATCCAGATCTAGTGAGGTCATTGTTCCCTGTACTCTTCACTTATCAGACCAATGATCGAGTGCAATGCCCATTCGGGATGTATCTCACCCGACATCTGCAGCAATTGGAGAGACCCCAAAAGTTCCTCACCAAAAGGATAAAGGGACTCCAAAATCTGTCATATGCTGCTAGATTGAAGAAACTCCAGCTCTATTCAGTTGCATACCGTCTGCTCAGAGGTGACATGTGCCTGACATACAAGGCCATGTCCAACCCGGAATTAATGGACATGCTCCACCTCAAAAATCCAAATCCACCAAAACCACTAGAGCAAGCGACTTAAACCTTAGCACGGATATAAATAGGACGTGCTGGAGGATAGATTTATCACTCAGAGACTCCTATGCTGTGGAATAAAATCCCGGTCCATGTGAGGCAGAGCACTTCGCTGACTCTGTTCAAGAGAAATCTAGACCTGTGGATGGGAGATCGTAGGTTTACCCCGGGAATCATCTCTGTGTCACTGCTGGACAGAGGCACAACAAACTAATGGGCACAGTATTTTTTCATATAAGGGGTGGCGTAAGCCACAAAAATTTGGGCTAGGCTTATAAATGCCTTAGGGCAGATAGCCTAGTATAAACCTATGAACCTATGAACCTATGTGTGCAGTTTTGTTTGTTTATGTTGTGATGTGGGTGTTGTCATGTATGTATGGTGTAGTGTGTGCAATTTGTTTGGTGCTTTGAATTTCGCAGTTTTGGGTTCGGGGTTTTGTTGTTTCAGTGTTTTGTGGATTCGGTTTCATGATCTTGAGATACTGAAATTCGATATTTTAGTATTTCGAGATTATGAAGTGAATCCATATATATATATATATATATATATATATATATATATATATATATATATATATATATACAGAGAGATCTATAAATAGCCATATAAATGATGCACTATACAGATGTGTATAAATACATATATATGAATATATATGTGTATGTACATGTAGACATATATCTACATATGTATATGTATATATCCATATCCTTGTCATGTGTAAACATTACTGTTGTGTATACCTTCCCAGATGTATCACACCATATGTATGAGATATGTGTATATTTAGATATAACAGCATATGTGATGCAGCAGTAATATCACTAACAAGTACTATACAATTGTAGAAGTCACAGCAATTGTTCAATGCTATTCAATATGTCTACTGACAGATGTGTTGGAAAAACAACAGCTGTCTTCACAGCTGTCATGGCATAGTGGTTAACTGTTGTGACTATAGTGTACAGCATCCTGGGTTCAAGACCTGCAAGGGATGTTTATTTTGTTGCTGGGCAGAACAGGGGCTGTTGGATGCAGAGTGGTTAAGGCAGTTTTGAGCAGCTTTAAGTGCATTTGCATGGGTTTGCACAAAGCTAAGCAGTGCTAAGGTACGGTTAAATGTACGGGCGCTTACACCGTGTAGGCTTTGCATACCAGTGTGCAAATGTGCTTAGCTGTTATATTGCAGCAATGCTGACACCTGCTAATCATGGCTCAGCCCTGGTAACCAGTGCTCACATCCCAGTCTGATAACATAGCAGGGTAATGACATCTGTAATAGGTGTATGTAATGCCATGTACATAACATGCATCTATGTGCTGTCATTACAGTAGCAAGGGGTGTGAGTCTCCTGTCTGGGCCACTTGAGTATATATGACCTGTACAACACTCTTACCCATGTGAATGTGTTACATACAAGGGTAGTATCCCAGGTTATTTGCAGTCACACTGGCATGTAGTGTATCATGATGTTACAACTGTTAACAGTGCTTTCCCAAGCAAGAGTAGATTGCTAATTGTAGTACTGTACTGGCAACAAACACCCCTGCATGCATAGATGGATTATGAGTCCTCCCTGTCATATTCCTGGTATGTGGGCTGTGTCACATTATATATTTCCTACTGGATAATGATCTGAGATCTGACATGTGGAAATTAACTGTAGACTACTGTCTGTAAAGCACATGTCAGTGAGGGCTGCCACCATGTAGTAATGGCATACCTATCGGTGTCAAACATCTATCTGTCAACACATTCATCTTACTGCATAACTAGTTGGTGAGCTGATGTCTGTCAGTCCCTGTACAGATGTGCAGATGTCAGGTATCTAGCTTGGATACATACAGGCAACCTATGCTTGACTGACACTGACATGTCTGCCCAGCTGTGTTATAACTGACACAGATAGGACACAACACCCTGTATGCACCACATGCCACGGATGCCTCCACTACACTACCACAGTCAACCGAACATGCTTGGGTACAGGTCTCCAAGACAGACACTAACCATTTTATGTAATACATGTTGCATACATGTCAACTGGAGCACCTCACCGGCCATTTGCAGGAGGCACCTAGGGGATTGGCTGATGCATGTCACTCTCACACTGAAGGTCAGCACAGTGGTGTCTGTAGATATATTGCCTGCTGGCACATGGCAGGTGGCAGGTGGCATGATACTACTCTACACACATCCCCTACACTTTCCATCCCTCCATGGACAATAGCCAGGAACACACCTATGAATGCCTGCATTGATGCACCCAGTACTGACAAATGTGTATGTGTGCATTACTGAGGATATCAGTGTCTGTGTGTTAGTACACCTGCAGTTGGGAATACCCTGAGGCCTTTCACACCCACTGCAACACCCATTGCCATAGTTAGATTTGGCTGCTGCTGTACCGGACACTACATGTACCTTGTTATGCTCCTCTCCCTGAGGGCTACCTGGGCCTTGCAGTACCAGTACAACACTGTTGTACAAATGGGTTGATAGGCATGGGATACCCATTGAGTTCTGGCAAGTGTGTGTATGTGTGCATGTGTGTATATATGTAGGTAACAGCATTACAAGGCCACATACTCCTATTAAAATACGCATTGCCACACAGTATTAGGGATAGTGATGTTGCTGCCCATAGGAGAGGCATGACAATGCATCACCCTACTATGCCTGTGGCATATGCATTAGATGCATATCCCTGTAGTAGCACTCTTGGGATGGACAAGGGGTTGTATTGCAGTCCTGGTCAATGTGTGGTGGCGGGTATGTCAGAGTGTCATCATGGGTTCCAGTGTGTACAATATCCACAGTGGGTATACTGTCATTATACCATGGCACCCCCAGTACATGTCCCATGTTCCACTGTATGGTGATCACTGTAACCATCAACCATACAGGTAACTGATAACACTATTCAGCCCAGTTATGCATGTGCTGTGTGCAGCCTACCTGTAACACACTGGACACACTGACAAGTTAGTTAACACTGATAGGCCCAGGTCTCTTGGATGTGTGTCTGACTGTTATGTGTTTGTTAATGTGTATAATATGGTATGTCTGACTATGTATTGTCCATATACAACCATTACATCCCCCATTACCATACTGTACATGCCTGGGGGTGTTCTATATGTAACATGTAACCTGGAACACACCTCATCCTAAACGCTGTGTGGTGTGTGCAATTAAAGCCACACATATCAGTAGCACTACATACCTAGGTAGGGGTCTAGTCCCAGTGTGGCCAAGTAAGAGTGTGCTTGTATGTGGAGGGATCAACTTCAGATTTCTGAATATACATGTCCTAGGGGGTCATCTGTCCATGTGGCACAGGCAGTAAGTGTTATACAGTCCTGTGACATGTGTTCAACTCTACCCAGGATATGGCACAGCCATGGTGTCACCACAGTGCCATACCCCTTGTGAGACATGACAGCAGACCATCCTCCTGCTGACACATGTACACATACAACACAAATGGATAACATTATGGAAACCACAATAACTCAGTGTTACTAACAGCTATAATGAATCATGGTTGGACAGCTACACTACCTGACATGTAAGCATTAAACATTATTGCTGGCAACATGTTACACAGCAGTACATTGGTACACTGTAGTACAGTCACCATGTGCATCAGAACCATATTAGCCTGTCCCTGCACCGATGTTATGGATGACAGGGATGTGGCACATCATATGCACAGGGTGTGCTGTTGGTTTGCCAGAGACCTAGGGTGGGCCATATGTTTGACACCATGTGTGTGAGTGAGGGGTGTAAGTTACTGATATGGCCATGGTGATGTGGTGTGTGTAGGTATGGGGTTGCCCTAGGAGTGTTTGTATTGTGTGTGGGTATGCATGCCCACAGTTCTGCCATGTGGCTGCCCTATACAGGTGTTTGTTGGACAGCTGCAGATCATACCTGGTAGGGTGTGAAGTTCACTGCCTCCAGCCATGGACACGAGAACTGTGCCTGCCAGTGGTTCCAAGGGCATGTCCAGGTACAAACCTCGATATGCTATTCTCCCTGATGATGAGATATGTCCGCTGGAACCAGGTCCCTCCTGGGACTGGCTAGGGCCATGTGCACATGGCATGCTGTGGTGTGGTGTGGACAGCATCCCCCCTGCAGTGCTGGGACTGGTACTGCCACTATGGGAGCAGCTTGGTGTCCTTGCATGTCCACATTGACCACCAGATGTTGGTGTTGCTGGCCTACGTCCACGTGGCCATCGCACTAGTCCCACCACATGCTCTAGCATGGATGAGGAGGCCCAACATCTTACCCAACTGTCTATCCATGACCTCTGTATAATTATGGAGGGCACCTGCATGATCACAGATGTTGTCACTTACAGCTGAAAATGCAGTCCTCTGCAGCCTCAAGCCTTGTCTGGTGTACCATTCCATACATGCCTGTGTCTCCATGACAGCCTGAAACATGCATCTGGTGGTACCAGATGTGGCACTTCTGCCAGGGGCACGATGACCAGCGGCCCTTCCATGAGCACCCCAGTATATCTGCCTATGTGGTACCCTCCCTGCCAGACATCTGGCTATGGCTGCTATGTCCAGACACAGCAGCTATAGATGCCACACTGTCCTGTGCACTGCCACCAACCGCCAACTGTCCCTCTGTTATGGCCACTGGTGATGGGGTATCTATAGGCACTGTGACTGTGTGCAGGGATGGGGTGGATAACAGGAGGATGTCAAACGATGGTGCAATTTCAGCCTCTGACAATCCCGCCTGTGCTTCAACACACTTATCATCATTTTCAGTGTCTGTATGGACACCAACATCAGATTGCATGCAGGAGGGACACTGACCCACCTCGCCACCTTTTAGGGGAAAACAAGAAATGCACTTTAAGACCTGTACATCATTGCTTAACAATACACACACACACACACACACACACACACACACACACACACACACACACACACACACCCTGACAGTCCACCATAATATCTACCTGTCCCTGAGTTTACAGACTGTCCCAAGTTTATTCACGTAAGTTCCCCATCTTGCATCACACTTGGAAATTTATACTCATTAATACCAATCATTAACGTATCATTCTTCTAATTGCCTAGACAAGTGATCACAAAACATGACCTGTTACTCCATTACCTCTTTGACTTGATTGGAGTCAGTTTTACAAGGACTCACTGCTGTCATCCAGTGTTCACCCTTGGTATGTCTGGACATCATGAGCATGGCCCGCATATGTTCGGGGCTACTATGGTCACGCAATAATGCCATGCACTGGAGTGTCATACGTAACTATTGCTCAGTAGACACAAGATCTGTTGCTCAATCAACTTATTATGTGGACAACAGTGATATTTGGATACACTCACTGGGTGTTGTCTAGTAATTCCCCATTGCATCTGTAGTGCTGCATACATGGGTATTCTTTCATCTTTCTGCTGATTGCAATTTTAACAGTATACCTGGTGTCTAGTTTCCCTTCCAATGCATGTTCCATGCTACAGACCTTATTATACTATCAGCTGTCCTGAGATTACATATCAGACAAGTATTCCTGGTGTCTCATGTGTCAGTCCATGTCCATATACTGCACGATTCCAAAGGGAAGTAGTGACGTATGAACAACCCCACAATCACACATGTGCATACATGGACACCCTCACAAACACACACACACACACACACACACACACACACACACACACACACACACACACACACACACACACATACACATACACATCTACATGCATCAACCCCCCTCCACTCCACCAGATTGCACTTACAGACAAAATAACCCCACCCCCCCAAACACACACCTACAGGTGAGGTTGCACAAAGATATTACACACAGACCTCCCATTTCCCATCTGTCAACATGCATAACATATGGTACTCAACAGTATGCAGTGCAGCTATAGTGAATCCATGCTATCAACAGTATACATGTGTGTGATGCATGGGCTGTGTTAGTAGGTGATGCTCCCTTCTCCTGGAAAACACTGCACCCATGTACACAGTATTGCTGTGCACCTGTTCAGCACCCTACCATGTACTGTGCACCATACCTCACAGGTGCACACACCATTGCTGAATGTGTATTACTGTGTCAATTATGTCTGCTGTGCTGCTCAGAGCCCCTATGTGTTTGTCCGACACATACCTGGGATGATATGTGGACAGATGTAATTTGTGAATGCCTGATGTCTGATTTACAGATGTCGTCATCAGCAGTGCATGTATGGCCAATACGATATTATTACACTGACAACCATCAAAACTTAACTGTGGCTATGGGGAGTGTACACACCCTTATTGATATGATGCCCTCTTCCTTGATATGCCATGGGACCACATTACTGTATATGTTAACATTACATGAGCCTGATATGCAACATATGTCCTGAATAATCAAATACAGTGTCAAACAAATGTGTTAGTTGTGCTGATGCTGATTAAGATGCATAGACTTCGTGGGTGTATATGTGAGCACACCCTTATCATGATGGCTTGTTACACCTACTGTTATGTGTACTACAACAGTCACTATTCCTGACAGGGATATATTAGCATAGGCCATCTGCATTTGCCAGTATATGGTCAGTCTGCCCTATACATGTCCCCCAACTCTGCATGATTGCAAGGTCAACTCATGTGCATATCCCTTGGAGTTCACACACGGCCATCAGTATTGATATGGAGTCAGGGTTACATCTGCCACAGTTCCTGACCCTGTCTGTGTGCAGATACAGCCATTCATAGAATCCTTTGGATCCCTGCTGCAGTGCACTGTTGTGTCATGATAACACCCCCTCCCCAACTTCAGCCTTTTTGCAGTTGCTTGACAACTATGGCTTACACATGTGTAACAGGCTAGTCCCAGCTAATGAATGGCAAACATACAGGTGTGCACTGGCACTGGCATGGTACAGATGGGGGAGGTGGGCCTGAGGTGGGATGAGGCGTTGGTTGTGCAGGACATATATCTTATGTGATACTGTCTTTAAGTTTCCAACGTGGTCTTGATACACCAGTATACATTGCAACGCAAGCCTTTTGGGGACTTCTTCTGTTATGTATACACTACCTGTAGAAAGGCCTGGCTGATGTTTCCTGTGGTACAACTGTCACATCTGATAACCCTAACCCATAGGCCACACATTTACAGAGTCCAGGCAATTGCTGACATGGGTACTGCACAGCCAGTGCTTGCTAGACATTCCTGCAACCTCCTCAGTGTTGGGGCATGTTACTAGGCAGCCTGCATGACCAGTTTGCTACATGTGATATCATCTGTCTTGAATGGCCATCTGTTTATTTCCTACATCATTCCTGTTCCATACATCCTTGCCACATACATGACTGTCTGCACTGTTTGCCATTGTATATGCAATGGTGAGGCATGGCTACATGTTCAGCTCATGGGTGCTATCTGTTGAGTATGGGGGCACATGCCATGTCATGTAAGATGTGTGCAAGCCATGGCTGCCTCTGTTGCAGGCAAGTGTGTATATTTGATGGCCAAACATCTTGGACAGCAAACCAATACTTGATGTGACACTGGGGATGTGTACTTGCTGGAAGGTGCATTTCCATGACAAATGCATGCAGTCAGTACCTCAACAGCTGCTTCCACTATATTTTATCTGGAGTGTGTGCACACATATGCTTCCAGTGTTTGTAAAGGTATGTATTCCCCATATTTGCTGCCCTAACCTAAGATTCCATATTACACACTCATTGCTCATGTTGGGACCACATTGCAGGTTGTAAGGGTTGTGTAACACAGTATTATGATATGCCATAGTGTAGATCTGTGACTGTTGCCATTGTAATACTGATATATACACTGT